>NC_085064.1:1447500-1786666 GCF_963662255.1 Cinclus cinclus
AGTTGTACATACACTATGATAAAAACTGTCTTAAGAGTAATTTAAAATAAGAGCTGTCCTTTCAGGAGCAGATGAAGAAGTTGGGTGAGAAAGGCTGAGCAGTTAGTAATTTAGAAAACATAGAAAAGTGGTTCTGGTGTTTTTGTCTTTAAGCTGGTGGTTGAAGTCACTGCTGCACATGATCCTATGTGGGAAAGAGCTGAGGTAGGAATGTTTGGTTTCCTGTTTGTGCATCACTGATGGCATTAATTGAATGTCTTTTCACTTGTGGTGTCTGTGTCTCAGAAGTCATGGTGCAGGGCAGGAGTGGTAAAAGTCCAGAAAGCAAATAGTATTTAACTGGCAATTAATGTTTTGAAGGAGCTCAGGAGGTTGCTTGATTTTGGCCTGAAAGTACCTGAGGTAGTGGTGGACTCTGGAGTCTGTCTGTGAAACAGAAGCCAGTGTCCAGAAGTCAGAAGAATTCTGAATAGAAATTGAGCAGTAATTGGGTTCAACTGTGATGAAGTGTGTCCAAGCCACTTTCTAAACCATTTCAGTTTTCTGTCACGAAATATTTGAATTGATATTGGAAGTTTGCTAAACACAATTTGAGCTCACTACAGATGATTCAGCGAGTGCAAATATTACTGTCTAAAATCATATGGCCTTTGTTATACAAGAGGTCAGACTAGATGATCATAATGGTCCCTTCTGGTCTTAAAAATCTGTGAATATATGAATAATTTAAAACCTGTCCTGCAAGCCCTTATCCACTGAGGTGGTGATATGAAAATCCTGTGGGACTGCTTGTGTGAGTAAAGGTTATGGGATCAGGTCTAGAGTGAGTAATCATTATCACTTTTGTTTAAATTTATTGATAAAGGTATAAAATTTACTGCAAGTAAAGCTGGGTTTCTTTAAATGAGGTGACACTCACTGGTATTCACACACTCAAACCTTCATGTGTGTCTGGACAGCAGCATGGAACTGGTGGCATGTTACAGGGACAAGCTGGACATTGCCCTTGTTAAACCAGGGAAGTCCAAAGCTCCTTGCTTTGGACTTGGAAAATTTAGATTCTGAGTTTGGTCATCTTTGGTCATATCAGCTCTCCTTTCTTGAAGTAAAAACCACTTCCCAGGGCTAATGAATGTTTTTATAGCTCTCAGGTTTTGGCCACAATTCTCTCTAACATGTTCTCGTATTTGAAAATCTGAAAGTTGTAGAAATGCTGATAAATTTAAAAAGCTTTATCCTCTCATAACCTTCAGCTGTCTGAGGTGATCATTGACTCCATCTCATCTTTGCAAAGTATGTTAGAAAACTTCTTCTTGCCTTGTGGGCAGGAGCGTCCTCATCATACTCATCATTTTAATCTTTGTTCTTTCGGGAATTCTCAAAGCGGTGCGATGGGAATCCGAGCCTGAGAAGCAGGGCCTTGGGAAGTTTCAAAGTTGGTCAGCTGTTGCCCCCTTTGGGATGGTTGTTTAGTTTTGTTACACTTCCTCCCTGCAGCAGGCAGCTATTACCTGGGTGAGGGAGGCGTTAAACAACTTTTAGTGGCAGCTTCAGACACGTGGCTCAGCAGAGAGGGGCATCTTGGGCACAGCAGTTGGACGAATGCTTGTGCCAGCTGCCGGTGTTTGATAGCACTGGCAGCTGTGTCCTTAGCAGCCAGGTTGCATTGTCAGGTAACAGCTCTCCCAGTGTTGTTCTGCTTTCTTCCGAGTCCGCTGGCACTGATGGGACTGGTTTCCTTGCTGGGAATCAGGTGTTTGCTCAGTCGTTGGTTTGGGGTCCCAGTCCCTGGGATATTTCTGCTGAGGGTGTCACTGGTGGGGTTCATGGTATGAAATGACAAAGGGACTTCAGGATTCTCTTTGGTAACAAGTGCAGGAGGAAATTGAAGTCTAATGATAATCTCTCACAGTTTTTAACGCTTTGAGTTTCCATAAAAGACCTTTTCAGTGAAATTACTTGGTTTCACAGTGAGAGATGGTAGAATTGCTGTTAATATGGAAAGGGCAGAAATGTGATTCCAGAGACCTCCTGTGCACAGAGGTGGAGGTTGGTGACCAATCCTTACCTCGTCCCCTTAAACACAAAATTCTGCTCTTGGCTTTGAAGTTTAAACATTTCAAGTTTCTGCACATCCTTCTTCTTGAGCAAGAGACGGGAGTTGATTTGTAATGATATTTACTATTTGTTGAACTAAGTTGTTTGTTTCTCTCTTCCTTTTTTTTTGCTGGTTGTTTGTTGATAACATCCTAGGGATTAACTTTTCCTTTAATTCAGTTTCCCATCTGTTGTGCCTGAATGTGGCAGTAGTGTATATGAAAATCTGCACCCAGCTAGAAGAGATTACAATCTTTAAAGAAGTCCATACTGTTTGGGGGGCTTTTTTCCTACCTTATGCAAAATGAATCTCCTGCTGGGACTGAACTACAGTGCAGATTTACAAAGGTGTAATGTAGTGACATGGGTGAGATTTGATTTTAGGTTTTAGTTTAGGCTTGGAGCTCTGGCCCTTCTCTTTTAACATATTATATTTGTGAGAATGAATTCCTATTGTTTGCATTATCTGACTGCAGCAAAGATCAAACCTGGTTGTATGTATGACTGAAAATCTAATTGGAACAGTGCTGCTACAGTAGTCTCCTGTGATGATAAAGTTTGTATTTAATGAACAGAGCTCTTTTTTGGGTGCTGTAGCAGGCAGTGCTTCCCAGTATTTCCTTGCCTGTATCTTGGGGAGGCTGCTCAGTGGAGGGGCAGTGGTGATTAGCAAAGGCTGATGCTGCCCAGTTATGTAAACAGAGCATTTCTTTCGTGCACGTCTTGTTAACTCTCCGCTGCAGACCTTTATTGGTGCTTCTTCAATAATTTGTTTAAACTATGCGGTACAGATTCCTTATTTTAGCACTAAGACTTACAAAGGCTTCTTTTAGCAGCCTTTAATTTTGTACTTATGTATGTGACATAGCCTGTGGCTGTGATCTCTGCTGTGAATCTGCAGTTGTTTTGGGATAAAAGCAGAAGGCAGCTGGAAACTCAGTAGCTACATCTAGCTGTCTACCTAGAGAAGGCCTTGATTTCAAGTTTATCTAAACAAGCTCGACTAATCCCAACTATCTGGGGGGATCCACTGTCAAAACAAGCAGCATGGCCCTAAGGCAAACACAACCATACAGAAATGAAGGCTGGGACTTCCAATACTCCGATGACTGCATACTGGAGGCTTTTTTTCCTGAAAAGAGAGTAAGAGAGGTACAATTTGCATAATGCCTTTTCATCAGCAACTTTTGGAAAGCTGACAGAGGTCCAGCTTATAGGGCTGTAGCCACAATGCAGAGTCTATAGGAGAATCCTTGAATGACCTGACCATATTGAAAGAAAAAAATGAAAGCATCGAAGTATAGCCAAGTGAGTGTGGAAAAGAGGGCTGGTGCATTGTCTGACATCTGCTCTACTTCTCGTTAGTTTTGTTCTTCGGTATTCTATGTGGACTTTGGAGAAACCTAAGACAGCCTAACATGAATCCTATAATCTTCCTTCTGAATATTTATGTAGTGTGCCAGCCTCTAAGCTGTCCTTTGCATCTTCCTACTTCCCCCTCATTTTCATGCTCTCAAATGAGGCCAACATTTCAAAAGCTAAATAAATGTTTGTGAATGTTTATAAAAGATTTGCATAAATTTGTCCTTGTTTGACAAAGATCACTTTTTTCTTATGCCAGTTCTGAAATATTTTAAAGGTTTCAGTGCTTGTCTTGACAACAAAGTCCTGCCTCAGAGAACAATGATTGCTGATTAAGTGGGTATGTGCTCGGAGCTGAATAGAGCAATGGAGACCACGCTGAAAGGGCCACTCATCTTAAGCCAGAATTATAATATTTAACAAATGCTAACCCAAGGATAGATTTAAAGCTTTAGTTTTGGTGTCGTGTACCTGTGCAACTGACTTATGGGCTGAGCAGGATGTGATTATCTTTTCACAGCTAATAGTTCTCACCTTGTTTCTGCTAAATCTGCAAGTGAAAATACTCCTAGGCTTTAGTCATTAAATGTTTAAAATACATTTAATTGAATCAGTGTTCCAGCTCTCTGCTATTGACACTTCTTACCTTTACCAATTAATCACTGTTTATGCACATAATTGGACTTGATTTTTTTTTTTATGCCTGTTAGTATAATTTTTCAATTCTTTGTGATTTAAGACTGGAACAATTATTCAGAAGTAGAACAGTAGCTGTAGAATTTTTTTTTTAGCTAAAATCTATTTCTCTTAGAATGAAACTGAATCTCTGCTTTTATAGAAGGGGTTTTAAAGCCATTTGTTGAGGACATCTCTTTGAAAAACTGCTTAAATATTTAGTTCAGCTTTACTTTCAGATTTTTTTTTTCTACTGGAGAAAAGTAATAGTCATTCCTGTTCTTTTGTTCTATGAGTTGAGAGGTTGAAGTTGTCATTAAGGCAAAAACTAGAGCTACTTCTCTGACACAGTTTTTATCACATCTGCTAGGCCTGTGTCCCAGGAGGAGCTGAGCAGAGCCCAGAATTCAGCACAGGCCCATTATCTGCTGGTGTTGCGTGTGCTGTAAAAGGAGTGAGACCTCAGGGAGGCTTGGAGCCTCCTCCCGTGTAATGTCCAAATCAGATTTGAAGGACTGGTGGCAGGAAAGCTTTGGCCTTGGGGTGTGAATTCTAAGAAACAGAGTCACAATTAGGTTTAAAAAATTCAGGGATTTGGAGCTTTATCTTGAAATATGTTTTTAGTAATGCAAGGAGAAAAGTTGCCCATCTGTGCACATATTTTGTACGTTTAAAATATTTAAATGCTAGCAGGCCTCAGTATGCTTAGGAAATGTTATTTATCTTCTGCTCTTCCTGTTTCCAGGATTGTGGATGTGCATGCTGGGGGTTTTTTTGTTATTTATTTTTTTTAAAAAACAGTGTTTTTCTGAGAACAATCAGTTACCTTCAGTGAAATTATGTTATTTTGTATGGCCCTGTTCCCCTGCTGACCCTCAGACAGAGACAGGCGACTTTGGGAGAAAAACCCTCCCCTAATTCAAGCTTTAGAATTGCTCAGAAAGAGCTGATGGATTTTTGGAACAAATAGATAATCTAGTGCTATAAAGCTGTATTGGAATACCAGTAGAATTAGAAAAGTAGAGAAAAAACTAAATTCAGGCAATTTAAAGTTATTATATTAAGCAAATTATGTCCAGGTTTTTTGGGCATAGAACATTCTTTTGAAGAAGTGATGAAAATAATTTCTTAAAATATTCAATACATTACAAAATTCAGTAATGCTCAGTACTGATATAAGGCGCAGAAAGATTTTATTGTAAAACCAATGCAATATGGAATTTGACATAAATATTTTAAACAAGCAATGAGTTTTAAAAAGAACCTGTGTTGTGCCACTTTTCTCAAAACTAGAAGAACCTTTAGAAATTAGAGAAATTTTGGGTTTAAGGTTATTGTTTGCCTTTTTGAATTCTTAAACATGTTGTTCCCTTGCAGCAGATCATTTAATTAATCGTTAGCTTAAAATTATCCAAATAGATGAATTAAATGTAAGAGCAGTTTACAGTTCTGTGGGTATAGGAGAGATTAATGGACAACCCAAATTTAATTAGAAAATATTTTGCTTCAGTTAATCTCTTAGCACTTTTTAGTGCTATATTAGCATTTCTGCAGTGTTTAAATTGGAGCAATAGAGGCAGCAGAAGTTGCTCACTGGTGTGGTGGGGTTGTTGTTCCCTGTGCTCACATACCTGAGCCATCAGCCTGGCTGCATTTCTCCTCTGGGCCCTCCTTGTTCTGCAGTTTCTCTTCCATCCTCGCTCAGGCTGCTGATGTTCTTGGCAGTCTCTTGGTGTCCCTCCATGGCACAGGGAGTGTTTCATGCTGCTTTGCTGGGTTCACATGGCCTTTCAGGCTGGGTAGGATGAGAAGTGTTTGTGTTCCCACCTTCTCTGTGTAGAGTTTTGTTTGCAGCAGCCTCAGGTGTAGGGGTGAGGAAATGAAACAGCAATCCACTTTTTTCATCAGAGTCATCTCTTCTCCATGGAAAACTCCTCTCACTGGCCATGCCCTGTTCTCTTGTTGTGTACACTTGTGGGGCTTTGGGGTTCCTCCTTTCCCCCTCCCCTCCAGGATCCACAGCTCAAGGTCCTGTCTCTGCTCTGGGTGGTCCTTCCAATTTCATGTAGATTTTCCTCAGGTTTTCCATTGCAGGTTCCCAACCTGTTGGTTTGTGAGGTGTGCTGTTTCCCTGCTCTGACTCACATTCCTATGTGAGTATCATACCTTCATCATTCAGCATTTTTCACAGATCTCCCAGTATTTCAATTCCTTGTCTGTCCAACTTCTCCCTGCACTTCTTGTTCCCCTTTGAATCTCTGGTGTCTTGTGCATCTTTCTAGGAGCAGATACTTTGCAGCAGACCCTTGTCTAGCCCAGCCATTTGCACATCATTTATCAGTGCAGTTTAATTGCAGCTGCACGTGGGATATTTGTTAGTGATGTTCATTTGAGCAGAAGTGAAGCAACCCACTGTATTTAAGAGAATCTGAAGTTGTTCTGCTGATTTGGAAGTGGGAGCATACGGTGAAGGGTTTAAAAATAAAAAAGATTTCAGCCACAGCTTGCATATTAAATTCACAAGTGAATGTGCACATTTTTTCAGCATTGTTGGGCTTTCTTTACTGTTTGGTTGCAACAGAGGGATGGTTTGGGACACGAGCCCGGTGTGTAGTGTGTTCAGCCCAGTTCCCAGCCTGGCTTTCCAAGGGTGTCCTGTGTGTGTAGGAGAGCTTGCAGAGCCTGCCTCACCTTCAGAGGTGCTGTGACACAAAAGGGCTGAGCGCAGTGTTCCTGCCTCATTTATTCTGAAAACTTCGCTACTGGAACCAAACTTAATCAATGAGCTCTGTGTTGTCTCCGATAAGTTATGTACTGGCTTTATTGATTGGGAAGGATTTTAGAAAACCCATGTGGGGTTTATAATGTCAGCAGTGTTTTGATTATGAAAAGAGTTGGAACCTTGGGACGGGGAGCCAGGTGGTGCCTGTGCCGCAGCCCCCGGTGCCGCGGCTGCGCCGGATCCCCCGGGACACGGTTCATGCCCTGCACTTTAGCTCTGGTGGCTGGCTGCTGGAGATGCACTTTTTGCTCATTAAAATGTTAAAAATCAAACTGCATGTAAAAAGATTTGTGAAAATATAAACTTGGGGCTTGCTCCAGAGAACTGGCGTGTGGTCCCCTGGAGACCCCGGCGGCAGCTCCCGGGTAATTTCTGTTGATCAGCTGCCTGTCCTGGACTGCTGGGGGGTTCTGCTCTTCTTTTCAGGGGCTTCTGCTTTACAGGCATTTATGCAGGTTTTTCTTTAGGAAAATAGCCATAAGGGAGTAAAGCAAGAAAACAGACTATTGATACTTCCTCTGTGCTTCATGTTGGATGAAAAAAAAAAAAAGATTAGAAGATGATGACATGGAGCGATCCTAGGTTTTGTTTTGTTTTGTCTGAAATCATAAAGAAATGAAGAATTTTCTAGGTCATAAGTGATAACCCACCTATAGAGGTTGGGTGGGATGTTGTGTATGAATGATGTAGGTATTGTTTATCTTTGAAACTAAGGAATATTTAAATAATTCAAAAAAAGCAGCATTATATTTAGAGTAACAAGCTTGCAACTTGAGCAGAAATGGGATAGTTCTTCAGTAACTGTTTTTCTTACATGCAAAAGATCAGCAGTTTTGCTAATTAAAATCTAATTCTACATATGGTATTTATATTCTTTCATTAGTTATGATTGAAAAATAAGTCTGCAGTTAACCTGTGCTAGTTTTTTTGGTTGTGAATCGAGCCAGATAAGAATTGGTGTATAATGAATGGCAAATTATGTCCATTGACATTGCCAAAACCAGATAATATCACTGTAAAATCTTTCTTTGAAAGAGAAGGCAATTTAGAGCAATACAGAGTCAATATATGGCCTGTTTACATGAACATTTCCTTTGCTGCATTTAGGAAGCTGTAAATATCAAGGAACAAGTGCAGAGTAAATTCTGAGTATTGCAGTTCTCCTGTGACACAATGCTGATAAGGTGCTGAATGTTTTATTATGTGAATGGTTTTACTTGCAGTTACAGGAATTACTCTAGTCATCAAAATAATGGAGAGAATCTATTCTGCCATTTTGAGGTGACTGATGGCTTTGTCTTCTAACACTATTTTATTTCAGAATTGCATGTATCTGTATGATTTTGTTTCTGAAAAAACAGATAAAGCCATTATTTTGAGGACAATGTGTATTGATAAGGCCAATAAAGATACAGGCACTTTGTACTCCTGATATTATAATTTCACAATTTTAGAATTCTTCTGTGGTTATTTGTTTGTTTGTTTGTTTGTTTGTTTGTTTGTTTGTTTTGGGCATTTTGCACTGTAAGATTTCAGTTGTGTTAAAGGATCACTGTGCAATAGTTAAAATTTGTCCAGATGCAGTTTTTGTGCCTGAGCAAGCTTGTGAAAGTCAGAGAGATCCTGCACCAGGGGGAACCCAATCATATTAACGAGACCTTTACTATCAGGGCATTATTTTGTATCAAAATAGAGATTTCTGCAGAGTTTACTCTGCAATCTGCATAGCTTCTTTCCAAGTTTCCTGCTGCAGTTCAAAGGAGGAGACGTCTTTGCTCTACATGGCATTCTTCAATAGATCCTTTCTTGTTCTTTAAAAACAGGAGGTTGTTAAATAATCTATCAATAAACTGTCAAGAAGTCAAAGTTTCCATATCTGTTTTTGCCTGAAATCCTCAGAACTTGCCACATTTTAGTTGTCAAGAAACCTCCAAAGAAGAGTGTAAGCAGTTGAGCCTGAAACCACGGCTCAGGATGGGCTGAGCTTGTTTGAATTATGCAGGAGGAACATGTTCCTGCAAGGGAGTCAATATGTTTTGTGCTTCACTGGAGAGGTTATTAGATTGATGGAGTTTATTTGGGAATGATGGCATTTGGCTTAGAAATAAATGAAGCGAGAAGCATCTATTTAGTTATTGATGATAATTTATTGCTATTGGTCAGAAAAGTGTTGATTTTGTCAGAGGGTTTGTTGTTTGTTCAGGGTTTCGAAAGCAGAAATAGAATTTACACTTCAGGACCTGAAATATTGAAGTGAAGGAGAATGAGCAATGAATTGGCTGCAAACTGAGAGACCTTTGTGTTGTTTTGTGGGTTACAGAATTCAAATTTTGAAGATCTAATGGTTTGCTTTTGTCTATGAACACAACTGTTTTGGAATTAACGTGTTTCTGGTTTTGCCTCTTTAGTGACTGTATTTGTTTAATGTTGTAACGTTGAAAATTATTAATTTATCTGCTGATCATATTTTCACTTTTCACATTCATCCTTTGCTTTGCTTTTATGCATTTCTGTTTGTGGTGCTGTTTTGCAACTTCTAGAAAATGGTTCATAGGTTAAACAATCCATATCAATTTTAATACACGTTATTTTAATCAGTCTTCTAACTCTGAGATTTCCTTTCTAATAGCAGTAGGCAACATTAAACATTCCTGCTATGAGACCTATTGGCTTCATCTTTTGTTATTTATCTTGCTGATGTTAGGAAGTATTCTCTAATCCCCCAGACCTCTGTTCCTAGGTAACAGTCAGAAGCTGTGCCAGCAGAGCAGCCCTGCCAGGCCAGGCCCATGTGGTTTGGTGTTATTCACTCCCATCCATATGGTCAGGGTAGGGACTGTCCCCAGAGAGGTGTTAACACTCAACTACCCAACCTCCTCCTCCTCTTTGGAGAATTGCTGGATGGCTCCTGCTGCCTGCCCATGTGTGAATCTTGATTAATTTTTCATTTTTAATGAAGTTTGATCATGTTTATTATTTCACATGATTGACTGCCCGGTACTACTTCCATGTAATTGATAAAGCCCATATTTCTTCATCTGTCTCTTATTTCTTCAGGGCAAAGTTGTGAAATTGTGTGATGTGGTTAATATTAGATTTATTGGTCCCCATAGATGTATAAATTATCTCTTTTTTTTTTTTTTCTCTCTCTACAGGAAGTTCTACAGACTCTGACCAAGTTTTGTTTCCCCTTCTATGTGGACAGGTATTGTTAGCTTTTCAAACTTTACAAGAAAATAAGCTTGTCAATAAAACCCCTGTAGAAAATAAAAGCCATACCATTCATAGTGTTCTGTCTGTGTGACTGGGACTTAAAGCACCTGAGTGCAAATTATAGTCTCAGAATCACTTTTTCCTGGGGTTTTTATGGGCACCATGAAACAAAAAGAAGTTTTAAAAGTTGAAGTTGTTTGGTGGCAGGACTGTGAGGGTGTTTTGTTTTACTTCTGCACAATGGAAAATGCTTGAGTAGGAATGATGAAATATGCATATTAATATCAAAGCTTTGTCTGCTTGTGCATTTTATTTCTTAATTGCCAAAATTTGGGTGGAACAATTAATGAAATGCTTTACATGTAAAGGCCTCTTGGTGTTGCTGGAATGCTGGTGCTTTACTCAACAGCTGCTTAATGTGACTTTTGATTTTGGAGGGGAAATTGTAAAGTGTGAGATGATCTGAGAATATTTACTTCCTGCAATTTAGGAAGCTGTAAAACTTTTTAAGCTTTGTGTTTACTGTGAGTTATTCTTAATGGTTTCATGAAAAGAGCAACAAAATTTTTTTAAATTTTGAAAGGCTGCACCAGTGCTCATCTCATCTCTGGGCATCATGATCAGAATGAGTTGTCTTCATCAGCTGAGACACAGAATGGTTTGGGTTCAGGGAATCCACCTTTACTGTGATTAAGCTGCTGCAAGTCTTCTTCTCATTTTAGAATTTGGAATCTCAGTTTTACTGCTCATCCTTTTCATTTCTTAAGGGGTGGAAGCAGGAAAATACTCATACATTTTTCTCATGTATTTGTTTCTACTAGAAATATTTATGCTTTCTGTGTGTAGATTTATTGTACCTAGGGGTTTTGTTTGTTATGTTGTTTTTGGTTTTCCTCAGCAATATAACATTTTGAAAAATAGAACACTGAAAACCCATATGGGGTGCAAATGAGAACATAATGAAAAGTGATTCCCATTTCTGGATCTACTTGTCTGTCTGAATATCACAGACTGTCACTGAAACACTGCAAGCCAGCCAGTTTGAGCATAAAGGAGACATTGTCACCCGGAACATACTTAATAATTTCAGATGGAGAATGGACTTCCCACACTGCAGGAGGCAGAGCCCAGCCCAGGCTGAGGCTGTGGCAGCTGAAGAAGCTTGTGCTCCTTCTCCTCTGCAGGCAAAAGCACATGGTGGTGGCACTGGGGGTTCTGGCTCTCAGTGGCACAGACACTGCATTCTTCTGACACTGGTTCTGTTCTGTGCTGTGGCCACTGGTCAGAACCCCAGGGACTGCTTGGCTGCTCCTTCAGGCAATGGACCAGGAATTTGCTACTGCTGTGGTGGTGGAATGAGTGCAGAGCTGCTCCTTGGTCCAGCTCCCTGCCAGGACTGTGTTAGTCAGGTGTGGGTGCTGGGGGGATTTTATGGAAATCCTCCTCCCTGCCCTTTCCTCCAGCCCTAACTTCTGTCTGCCCCATTAGAGATGAGATTTATGCTGCTCCCGTCCTGTGAGGCTCTAAACAGACCCTCTGCCCGTTTGAAAGCAGAGCTGTGAATCTGAAGGGTTGATACTAAAATTTTAGGAAGAACACTTTGTATGTTGGGAAGTTTATCCTCCCCTGTGAGGAACTGGCACTGAAACTTGAGCAAGACCTGTCAGCAAGGTTTGGTTTCTCCATGAATGCAGGACTCTCTAGGTTTGCTCTGGAGGAACTCACCTGCTTGTGTGAGTTCTTTAATAAACAAGCTTCTCCCTGCTGCTAATGAAATGTGTTTTTTCCCCCGTTCCATAATTTTAATTGTCAGCTTGAATGCTATTTCTCACACACGCTCTGCTCTCAACCTTGTTAAAATTAAGCATATAATCCCCTTTTAAAACACCATACAAAAATCACCATAGTAACATTACATCCAAGCTTTACAGATGAAACACACCACCAGTGAGGGATTTTTGGGTATCCCCAGCAGCTCAGTGTGGTTTATGGAAGTTGTTGCTCTGCTGACATTTAGATTTCAGGAGGATGATAGTACTTACACTGGCTAATTCTCAGACTACTGGAATGCTTTAAATATCTGTCTTTTTGTTCATCACTGCGTATTTTTTCTTCCCTGTTTGGAATCCACTGAAAGATTCTTCTTTCTAAGCTGGACAGTGACATCTTTCCCATTTGGATCCAGCTTTTATTTCTGCAAGTCTGTTTTTCCTTTGTTTCCTCTAGACACCGAGTGTGTACTCTCCCACAAAAATTGGGGTTTTTTTGCATGTAGCATCATAGAAGAGAATATGAGAATCTTAAGGCCTGTGACTGTTAGTTAAATGTCCTTGAATTTACCAGGTTATTTGTTGGTAGGAGAGACTTGTAAAGCTGCGTGTCAATGCAAGCCAGATTTCTCAGTTCTCAGAGAAAAAAAAACCCTAGAACATGACCTGAAATAAGTCTTAACTTCCTATAATTAGAAATATTTTGGGTTATATGAGAGAACATGAGGTTGGTTGCTGGCTGATAGTCAGAACCATTTTCTTTTTAAGATAAGCTCATTATTAGTATCCTCCCACACTTGAAAAATGGGCAAAAAACCCCACAGCCCCCTCACTCCTCCCTCATCAAGCATATTTAAGGTTCTGGAGGGTACATACTTTTTAGTTAATTTCTCAAAAAAACTCTGCTGAAAGAGGAAATGTTACAGGTTCAATGACTTGGATGTGATACTTGACACAGTTAGCTCAGCTATTCAGTAATTTTTCTCTCTTGCTCTCTGTTTCCAGCCATGCCATTAACCAAGTTGGGCAGAACTTCACATTTGTGCTCACAGACATTGACAGCAAGCAGAGGTTTGGGTTCTGTCGCTTATCTTCAGGGGCCAAGAGCTGCTTCTGTATCTTAAGGTAGGTCTGTGCTTTGGCTTCTGGCTGACTGCAGGAGCAGTGCTTGGCTTTGCAGTTACACTGCAATTACCATTTCCAGCTGTTCAGAATGATTTCCCTATCTGGTCCTCAAAGTCACTGCTCTTCTGCACAAGTGGTGCAAAATCCCTTGCACTTGGAGTTCCTCTGTAGATAACTGTATTTGTTTGTAGTCAACGTTCTGGAGTTAACAGCGTGGAAAAAAAAGTCTCTTAGCAGTAATTTGATATGACATGGCATGATGGCAGCTGTTATCTTTAGCTGTCACAACTGATCTTGTTAAGACATTTTGTGGACATTTGTACATGCAAGTTTTATTAACAAAACATCTGTTGGTAACTGAGAGAATGTCACTGATGCTCTCCACAGCCCCAAAGTTTGTATGTGTGAGCTTTCCTCTGTCCTGCTGAGGGTTTTGTGAAGTTTGGCATAATAAAGACTGTCAGTGGAAACTGGAACTATGCATTTCACAGAAAATGGGCCAAGAGGCTCTATCAGAGTAGTTTTTGATAACCTCCCACAGCCATGTCAGAATACAGTCCAGAATTTCTTATTTTTATTTACCTCAGGAAATCATGCCAGTAAATAAATTTTGATGTCTACCAATATTTTAGCTTCATTAAGAACTTCCATGGATTGAAGATTTTCATGTGGCAAATGGTCTGTTTTGTTTTAAACAAATTTAAGAATTGCCTGTTTTTCTACTTTCTGCTTTTTGTGTGTTCACAAGGAATTGGAAGTTTAGAAACAGTAGCCCAGGTAAGGCCAGCACAGAGGGGACTGAGGACAGCCAGGGAGGTGACAGCACAGCTGGGGCTGAAGCCTCCCAAATGAGGACACTGCTCAGTGAGCAGCTGGACACATCTGTCAGGGTCATCTCTGGCTGGCTTTGCACAGGACACAGCCAGAGTGAGGACAGAGGAACTTCTCTTTGTCCTGCCTTGTGTGGGGCACCTGAGAGTGGGACCCTGGCTGTGTCTGGATGTGCCCCTCTGAAGCATTCCAGGGGGGACATTGCAAAATTCCAGCTCATCTCTCCTTGCAGGGAGCTGCACACAGCAATACCATGGAATGGGAGCTGAATATTTGGAGAAATTGTTGTGAGATCTACCCAAATTCCTAATGAATTGAGTGGGAGGCAGAGTGATGGGTGTTTGCTCAGTATCTTCTTCCATTCTGTCTTTGCTGGAGCAGACACTCAGCTATTATTAGCTCTGGCAGTCCAGCAGCAGGGACTGTATCCTGCAGGCAAGAAGGAGTTCCCCAGCTCTTCCCACAGAGCTGCTCCCCTGTGCAGCCAGGAGCTGATTCCCTCAGTCTCGTGTGGGCAGTGTCTCCTTAAGGAGGGTAACTTTGCCTGATTAATGTCAAATTAAAGAGAAACACAGTTTTAAACAGAAAATCTGAATGAGGAATAGTCTGGGTCCCTTCTGGATCCCTCCTGGATAAGAGTTCTTTGCTGTCAGCTCCCCTATGTTGAGTGAGTGCCAAGAAGAAATGGAGGAGTTCTGTTGTAGTTAAATGCCTTCTGCTTCAACTCATAACCAAAAAAAATCTCCCAACCACAGTGGACGGATTGGGACTCTTCCTTCCTGTTGCTTCTTTCTCCTGGGCACTGATGAGAAAAAGAAAGTTTATCATTAGTACAAGTTCTTCCAAGTTTTAGAGGATAGTAAAGAGTGTAAATCAGCAATCATGAAATCACTTCCTCTATGCCAGGATTTCAGCTCCCATTATTGATGTGAATCTTCTCAGTGTCCTTTATGTACTAAAGGATGGTGCATGGTAAATGGGTCTGGGGAAACCTACTGGAAAATGTGAGAACGGTAAGTAAAAGCAAATGGGCCTGAAAATAATGTTTGTTTAATTGTTTTTAAATTACAGATTGGATGGCAGCTAGCTTCAAGTATTCCTTGCTATGTTCAGCAACAGTATAAGATCTAAGTGAGGTTTATTGCTAGAGATGATATTCACAAGCTCATCAGGAATTTTATGGATCTGGCCATGGTAAAATGATTTGAAGGTGGAAAATCATCACATGTTTAGATTAGTTATTGAAGAGAAACAGCAGAAAAAAAACCCAAATACTTTTAACTTGGAGACAACTTAAAAAAAAATTCTGCAGTGTTCTGGAAGCAAAGTACTCAAGGGCCAGAAGTCAGGGTCTGGACTTAAGCTTTGAAGTGACCCAGAGGCTTTTCCCTGTGGATGCAGAACACAGCGAGGCTCCTCTTGGAGTTCAGTAGCAGTGGGGTTATCCTGTGGCCAGCAGAGAGGCCATCCCCTTGGGCAGGGAACTGCTTTGACTGTTCCAACCAATACTGCTTAGAAACCTGCTTTTGAGGTATTTACCACAGGGGTGCTCTGTGCTTGTCATCAATGTAGAGCCGCTCCATTCAGTGCCAAACTGCTTCTTTTCCTCGGTTCCCCTTCCCTGCCCGGTTCTGTCGCTCCCGGTGAGGCTGCGGGGCCCGCCTGGGGTGACCGGAGCGGCTGCGTTGGGGCAGCGGCGCCAGCAGAGGGCGCGCGGGAGCGCAGGTACGGCCCAGGTGAGAGATACCCCAGAGGGTTTGGGGTGAGCCCAGGTGAGAGAGAGACCCCAGAGGGTTTGGGGTGAGCCCAGGTGAGAGAGAGACCCCAGAGGGTTTGGGGTGAGCCCAGGTGAGAGAGAGACCCCAGAGGGTTTGGGGTGAGCCCAGGTGAGTTCTTGTGGCACACACTTTTCCCAGAGAAATTGGAATTTCAGACTACCTTTTTCAATTAAATATGGTATAAAACTTAAAATGTGCTTTTCAATTATTTTCTCTAACCATAGAGTAAGAGCTGATGTCTAATCATCAAAGTCTGTGTTCTGATTTGGGAATTTTGTACCCAAATGTCTTTTCTTTCTATGGCTTTATTTAAGGATTTCAGGATTTCAGCTGCAGTGGGATAAATCCTAATAGTTATACATCAAGAGGCTGAATTTTTATTGTTCCACTCTAATTTTGCATCACATTTCACATGGGCTTTTGAGGGAGAACACTGTAGGTAGTTCTGGATTTAGCGAAGAGCTCTGGTCTTTTATTATTTAAAAAGAAAACAAAAGCAAACCCAAGTTTGAGTAGTTTTGCTTTGGTTCACAAACTCCCTGGGCAGTTACTGGTTTGCAAAGGTCCCATGTGCAACTCTGATTTCAGTTTTACTGAATTTGAAGTTTTGTTGGGTTATTCAGGTTTTGTACCCAAACCGAAATCATTCTTTTGAAGTGAAATGCAGAAACATTTGTGTGGAAATCCCTCTTGGCCAAAATAGCTGAGCTCTGCACCACTCTTTTTCTAAGATAAAAAGAAATGAATCCGTAATAGTTTGTGACAGATGGCAGAAAATGTAACTAACTGAATGTGATTCTGTATGGAGTTATTTGAGGTTTTTGGTGTGATTTGTTGTGAGTTCCTTTCCTCCCCCCTTTCCTTCCCTTTGATTGCAGTCTTTGTCCATTTATTCTTAGGACAGAATAAGATTTCTGAGCAGGGGCCTCTCTTGTGGTGCAAAGTGAGAATTGTTTTTAATTGAGCAGAAACATGTGGAAGGATCAGGAATATCTCAAGGGATTACAGAAAAATTCCAAATTTGTACTACTTACAGCTTGTGTTTAGAGCGGGGTCTGCTGGGAATAAATGTTAGTTAGTGTGACCTGTGACCTTAAAAACTGTTGACATGGATTTCAGCCAGAAACTGGCCACAGAACTCCTTTGTTAGGCTCATTCATAGCTCCTTGAAAACTCCAGTCAGTGAAAGTTGCCAGCTCAAATCTAAGGAAAGCAGAGCCCTTCTTTTTCCTTTTTTTTTTTTTTTTATTTTTTTTTTTCCCATGCTTTGGAAACAGTGGCCGCCCCTTAACCAGCAAGACTCCTTTAATAGGGCTGCAGGGCCGGGCCCTGATTGGAACTGACAGCTTCCTGGCCTGGCTGTGCCAGCTGGCAGGGCCTGAGCCATGGGACAGACAGACAGACAGACAGACAGACAGTGCTGTGGGCTGCCCTGCCCTGCCCAGAGCCCCGGGCAGCGCCCACAGACCCGGGGACCTACTGGGGAGGGGATAAACCCAACCCCAGAGCCCTGCTGGGGATAAACTCAACCCCAGAGCTCTACTGGGGATAAACCCAACCCCAGAGCCCTGCTGGGGATAAACCCAACCCCAGAGCCCTGCTGGGGATAAACCCAACCCCAGAGCCCTGCTGGGGATAAACCCAACCCCAGAGCCCTGCTGGGGATAAACCCAACCCCAGAGCCCTGCTGGGGATAAACCCAACCCCAGAGCCCTGCTGGGGATAAACCCAACCCCAGAGCCCTGCTGGGGAGGGGATAAACCCAACCCCAGAGCCCTACTGGGGATAAACTCAACCCCAGAGCTCTACTGGGGATAAACTCAACCCCAGAGCTCTACTGGGGATAAACTCAACCCCAGAGCCCTGCTGGGGAGGGGATAAACCCAACCCCAGAGCCCTGCTGGGGATAAACCCAACCCCAGAGCCCTACTGGGGAGGGGATAAACCCAACCCCAGAGCTCTACTGGGGATAAACCCAACCCCAGAGCCCTGCTGGGGATAAACTCAACCCCAGAGCTCTACTGGGGATAAACTCAACCCCAGAGCCCTGCTGGGGAGGGGATAAACCCAACCCCAGAGCCCTACTGGGGATAAACTCAACCCCAGAGCTCTACTGGGGATAAACTCAACCCCAGAGCTCTACTGGGGATAAACTCAACCCCAGAGCCCTGCTGGGGAGGGGATAAACCCAACCCCAGAGCCCTGCTGGGGAGGGGATAAACCCAACCCCAGAGCTCTACTGGGGATAAACCCAACCCCAGAGCCCTGCTGGGGATAAACTCAACCCCAGAGCTCTACTGGGGATAAACTCAACCCCAGAGCCCTGCTGGGGATAAACTCAACCCCAGAGCCCTGCTGGGGAGGGGATAAACCCAACCCCAGAGCCCTACTGTGGAGGGGATAAACTCAACCCCAGAGCCCTGCTGGGGAGGGGATAAACCCAACCCCAGAGCCCTACTGGGGAGGGGATAAACCCAACCCCAGAGCTCTACTGGGGATAAACCCAACCCCAGAGCCCTGCTGGGGAGGGGATAAACCCAACCCCAGAGCCCTACTGGGGAGGGGATAAACCCAACCCCAGAGCCCTGCTGGGGATAAACTCAACCCCAGAGCCCTGCCACCTTCTCTGTAGCAGGAGATGGAATGTTTGTGGTGTGGCTTGTTTTATAGTAATTGTCATGTTGTTTCTAGAATTCTCCCTTTTCATTGATTTGGCCAAAATCAATGTTTTTGCTTCCATATCTATACGATTCTTTGAAGCCTTGCAGAAGATGTTTGGTAATGGCTGGAAATGCTTGGAACACTTTTTGGACAGTCTGTTTGGTCCTTGAGGTGTATCGACCCTGGAATCCCTGTTCTACTTAAAATGCTTGGGAGATGAAAGCAAATGGCAAACTGCTTCTGTTAGACATGGCAAAGGCCACAAAATACATGTATAAATCATGGGCAATTGGATCTCTGATTCAACACTACAACAGAATTGCACAGAATGAAAATGGTGCTATTGAGCCTCTGATGCCTTCATAGATTTTTTTTCATTATTATTTTTTTAGCACTTGCACTGGCTGTCAGTGAGAGCTGCAGAGCAGAGATTGCTCAGTTCCTTTGCATGGGCCTTACAGAGAAAAGAGGAGAGGGCAGGCAGGACTGGGAGCTGCAGCCTGACCTTCTTTCACAGAAACTGGAGTTTCTTACAAGCTGTAGCTGTAGCAAACCAGGGCAACTCTGCGTGCTGGGTGACAGGAAATTGAGCTGAAGTGGCTCAGAAAATGTGCGAACGCCCCGAGGGCGTGTGCAGGGCCAGAGGGGCTCCGGGTGCTGCAGGCATTCTGCCTTAACTTGACATGTTTATAAAACAGTTTACATCTCAAAAGTTTAGGGTTTTACCCCTGCTGATTCGCTTAAACAGACACTGGCTCTTATTTTCAGTTGCTTGTCAGAATATATGTGGAAAAATGATGAACCTAGTGAAGAGGGGGCTTGACATCAATTAAATTTAGCTATCTGCTTTGTGTTTCTTCTTCCTGATATGCTGTGTCCAGTATAGCTTTTCCAAACTTCCTGTGGTTTTTCCATTATTGTCCTTACAAGTTTTACAAGATAGAGATGAGCTGTTTGAAACCACTCTTCCAGGAAAAGAATAGAATTTTGCATTACGTCTGCTAATTTGTTGTTTTCCATCTTCATCTCTACCATTAACCATTTTGTAGAGTTTAGAAAGTTCTTCCAGAAGGCCTGTAAGGCCTAGTATCGCCTCTTGCTCAAATAGCTTTAAATAAGACAAAAGTAATTTAAATAAGCTAATAATGCCTTATGGCTGGAGCAGGGGATTGGAAGTCTTTGCTGCAGAAGCTTCCCTCTGTTTCTAATATTTTTTCTCTTGCTGTCCACTAGAAACAGAAATTATTTATGTCCATTTAGCAAGTTTGAAGTTTATCTACAAGCATCTCTGGCTGCACTCAGATGCTGAGTTCATAAGAGGTTACTTGGGTGATATTAGAAGATGTTTTTTCCTGCAGATTGTCTTGGTAAACTGGACCTGCTCATTGAGAAGTGCAGCCACGAGCTGTACAAAAAAAAAAGAAAAAAAAAGAATTGTATGTTCTGGGAAGTACTGGTATTGGAAATAAATATTAAGAGTAAAATTTTCAATAGTCAAACCTAAGTTTCTTCTACTTGTAAATCACAGGCTACAAAGAATGCCCATGTGGTGTTTGACACTGGAGGAAAGATGCTGATTTTGTGTTTCACTATGTGTGTGCATGTACACATCATTATTCTTAGTTGAAAGTCGAAGTGTTGTCCTTTAACACTGGTGCTTATTTATTTCCATGTTGATTCTGGTACCGAGGCTGAGCTGTGTACTGCAGTAATGTTGCAGTGGGATGAAGTTATCCCACTTGTGAGTTGGTAGCAGCCAGAAGTACAGGGAGTTGTTTACAGGGAGCCCATGGATCCTGCCTTTCTGTGGAAGCATTCAAGCAGCAAGCCCTGCACAGTCTGTTTGGCACAGTAGCCGCTCTCAGCTGGCCCTGTGCCCTCCTGCTGTTCGGCAGGGCAGAGGATGTGCCAGATCCCGCCTTGTGCCTGAGCAGAGCCTGCCTGCAAATCTGCTTGTAGTTAGCCTGGGGCCTTCTGGCAGCACTCTACAGCCCATTGATTTAGTTGCAATCCTTTTGCCTTAATATTTTCCATCTGGCCAACAATGACCTATAACGACAGACACAAAACAGAGTTTGAATTATGAGCAGCGTAATTGTGCGAACGCTTCCAAATCTCACTCTAGAACCTGCACCGATGGCGCTGCGGGGGTTTGTTCCACAGTGCTGGGCAAAAGGACAAGCCCTGGAGCTGAGTTCCAGCTCTGTCCCACAGAAATGCGCATTCCAGCTCAGCTCGGAGTGTGTTCCATTCTCTCTTCCCTGCTTTCTGAGCTGGGGGTGCAGCCTCAGCTTCCTCACGCTCCCTGCTCACACTGCCAGAGCCAGACCCTCCATGGGGCCCTGAGCCAGCAGGAGAGAGGGACCCAGGAGCAGGGCTGGGGCAGGCAGGGCAAGAACCTGAGTATGGGAACACTCCAGGACATGTAGCAACAGGTTTGGGGCCTTACCCTGTCAGGGATGTTCTGAGCTCCCACCGGCAGCCGTGCTCTCCAGAGGGAGCTGCTTCCAGCACTGGGCTGTTTGTTCTGGACAAGCGGAATTATTGCTTCCATTACAGTGATCCCAAACACTTCTTGTCCTCTGTGTCTTTAAAGTCTGTATCCATGAAGAAAATCTGTGAACTTAACCTGTGCAGTTCCACGCATTCCTGCAGTCCTGAAAGCTTCTCCTCTTCTCTCTACATTGCCAACCCAGGGAATACAAATTTAGCTGACTGATTTAGCTGACTTTTAGTAAATGTGAAGAATAGTGAAACTGTGTCATAGAAAGTTTATTGCAGATTTTGTTGAGGCTTTAATCTTGACTGCACGTCAAAACACTTTTGTAAAATGTCAATGAGAGGGATCACAACAAAAATGGCAAGTGTTAGTATTGTATCACTGCTGGTGGATAAAGCTGATAGTACTGCATTCAGTCCAGTTACTTCACTGGTCTTGCCTTCTGACCAGAAACTAATTTTACTTAATTAATTAGGCCTTCATGTCACGCCTTCTTTCGCTGCCGAACAACTGTAACAGAAGTAATTAAATCATGTCACTTTTTATTACCTTTGGCCCTGGCTGACTGGCTTGGAAACTTCATCTTAGAGCTAATACAAACTGAATTAGTGCATCACCTTGGGGAAAACCCCCTCCCTGGCATCAAAAAGGCAGGGAGGAAGTAGTTAAAGTACAAGATGGATAGATCCTCTCTTCCACAAATGGATCACTTTTGGGTTGCTGTCTGAAGGCTTACAAATGCATCTGTCAGGAGTGAGAGCATCCTGTCCCTGCTGACAGATGTGTACAACATTCCCAAAGAGATTACATGGCAACTTCCTCCTTCAAAACTGGAGCTGTGGCAGAGCCCTCGGGTTATGCAGAGGTAATTGGAGACGCTGGGGCTGCCGAGAGGTGGAAGTGCTGGGAAAAGCTGCTTGAGTAACTTGTGCATATTGTTCCAATAGGAGCTGGGATCCAGGCACTGTAATCACAGCAGAGAGGCTTTGTGTGGCTTCCTAGAGGCAGAGTTCCCTGGGCTGTGCAGGGAGCCCAAATGAAATCCCTCATTTGTAACCCTGGCTGTTTATGAACAGGGACAGATCTTCCTCCACACTGAGCAAGCATTACCTGCACCAGCTGTCCTCCGTGTGTTTTAGAATTTATTTGTGTTTGAGTATTCAGAGAATAAAATCATTGGGGGCAGTTTCCTGGTTTAATCATTTGCTTAAGCTGGTGGTTAGACAAGAGGTCTCATAAATAAAAAATTGGCTTGCTGGCCAGGTAACGGGTCAGAAAGACTTTTCTGTTAATTAATGTGTCATACATGTTCAGGAATTCTGTGGATAGGTTCATCAGTGGTATTTCTGCAGGTGAAGATCAAGTACTGTCATTTTGTGTGCTTATTTTCATATCTGAATGTTCGCTGTGAATCCTAAACCATTGTACATGGTGGTTATAAACAATTGCACTCAAATATCAGACTCTGATGTGATCTTTGTTGCCTTCCTATTGACATCTTGCCCTGCAAGTGCTTCTTTTCTGTAAGAAAGGTGATTTTTACATGCCTAGTCCAGTTCCTTGCATTCTCAAATTATCAGTTGCAAGTGCTACAGCGCTGACATAATCATGAATTTTTCACTTGGCTCTTTCAGCTCTGCTTGGGTTTGAGTTTAACTTTTGTGACTTCCTACCAACTTTGCTTATTATTAGGAGCTGTGTGTACTCCCTCTGAGCATGTGAATATTTCTTCACTGTGATGAAGCTCCCTCCCTGTGAAGGGAACTGTAAAACCTCTTGCTTCACTTAACTCTGTTTCTTGCCAGCAGGGAACACAAGTGGTTTGGGGAATGCAGAAGAGAGGTGCATGTAATTGATTTCTCCTCTGTTACTGAAATATCCTCATTCCTTACCCCAATGTTTTCTGTAGCTGATTTGTCAAAATGCAAGGGTTCACCATCGTGTCTCAGCACTCACACACAGGTATCACAAGTGCTCACCTGATGCTCAGCTTTGACTTTTCAATATGTGCCAGGTCCCCTTAGCAGCCAAGCACAGCTGGCTGCTGTGCACTGGGGCTCTTGAGCACACAGGTGTGTCAGATTTTTCTGTACGAGGCAGAGTCCCCAGGCAGGTGCAAAGGAGAGTCACTTTGTTGCAAAAACCAGGCCTTTTTAACCAGTTAGGCTTTTATCAGTTACATAGTTTTAAATCATATCAAGTGTAATTCAACCAACCACCATACACCACAATGTAATGGTTGTATATCTTGTTTTTCTACCTCTAATACAGCTGAGTCACTTTCCCATAGTCCTCTTCTACCTAGCTGAAGTAGCAGGCCTGAGCCATGATTTTACAGGGGTAACAAGGCCCTCATTTTATAAGGCGTTACCTATATGCAAAATTTTTCTTCCCTTCAGGAATTTCTCTGTGTTACACACGGTGCCACAAACTCTGTCCCCAGAGTGTCTTTGGAGCTCACTGCAGCACGTGCCAGAGCACAGGGCCTGGTGGCTGGGAGGGAACATTTCTGATTTACAGTAAAAAGTTCATAATGCTACTGAAATTTCAGCTGAAACGTAGTACTAGAGGGCATAGCTTGACAAGCACATATGATTGGAGTCGGTAATGAAAAGGAGCTGTTTCTCTGGTCAAGGAAAAAGGGTTAATTTGCATTGGGATGAAAAGGCTGTTCAGGATCTACTATTTCAACCTGTGATAGGCTTAACAGCAGGCTTTGATCCCCAAATGAAATGTGATGGATTTCAACTGATGCCAGATGTCTCAAACCTAGTGGGATCTCTGATTGTCTGCCACATCTAGAATTCTCTCTTCCAGTACTTTCATGTGTCCTTTTAAACGTTGTTTGAGAAGAGAGATTCCTTGACAATCTAAGCCTTTGGAATCCTCTCTCTGTATTGTCACTTTGGTGGGGATCTTGAGGCTCTCATGCTGTCTAGTGCATCCTGCTTTTTAAAATCAAGCTTCGTATGCCAAACTGCTCTAACTCCTTCACAACCATTATTTTTTAAAGTCCAGATAATTTAGAGACAGTATAATCTGTAACTTTTCTCAGTTTAAGGCTGTTCTCTACCCTCTTCATGTTCCTTATTTAGAGCATTTTACCCCGGCTGTGAAAGCCATTGTCAATGTGTTTCTGTTGGTGTTGAAGGGAACATAATTGTTGACTTTTTTTACTCCAAGGATATCTTGTTTCATTTCATAAATCTCACTGTAAAGTGCTGAGCCCTTCAGCATGCCCATCTCACCCAGTGGGCTGTCTGGGATATCCTTTGCCCTTGGGTTTAGGTAGAGCTTACAGACATAATTGTCAGTGTGTGTTGTAAATGTAAACAAATGTTTTTTCTTGTTTTTCTTTATTTCCTGTAACTCCTTCAGTCCTTTGTTTTTCAGACATGCTTGAAGTTTCTTTGTTGGTCTTAAACTAAAGAACTCCAAAGGGTTTCTCTCCTGAAAAGGAATGAGACACCTTGTGATTGTGAATGATCTACCTGAGGGAAAACAGATAGTCTCAACAAAAGACCAGGCCACAGAGATACTTCTGAAATAAATTGAACACAGAACAATCTGTCATAAAATTCAATAAGCTTTCTAAAATTTAGGAGTGATTAGTAATCCATAAGGAGAAAGCTTGATTCTTGAATGTAATTCAAATTTTGCACATTCTAAACTGTGCTCTGTGTGTGTCTGTGAACATCCAGTCCCTTGTACAGAGCTTGTCCTGTACAAAGTGCTGGCCCTGGGGCACAGAAGGTGTGGGATTCCTGCTTCTCAGGGTGAGCTGTAGTGCTCCAGGCCCCTAAAACCCATTGGTTTCAGATGAAATGTTGTCCAGTAAAAGTCCAAGGTGTGTTTTTCATGAAAAAACTGTTTATTTTTTGGACTGTAAAATGAAGTTGCTTTGTCCCTTCTCTGCGAGAGGCCGGGAGGTGGCTGTGGGTGCTGCACAGTGCCACACACTCCTGCTAAACTCTGAATTCCTTCTATTTACAGAAACTCCACAGTGCAGCTGCCCCGGACTCTTTCCCCCCCGCGAGGTTTTAGAGTGACCACAAAGAGCCCAGGGCAGGGGGCAGCTTTGTCCCACTCACGCTGCAGTTCCCGTTGCCATGTCCCAGTTAGATGGCAGTGCATGAACAGGAGCCCCTCGGAACGGGCATCTCCAGCTGCCCTGGCACCTATGAGCTTGACTAAAATGTAAAATTGTTGCATCATAAATCTCTTTATTGCAGTTTTCTGGCTCTGTGCTGTTCTGGGGGCATTCAGCTGCCTTGAGCTCCTTTGTGAGCTGCAGCTCCAGGGCCGTGGGAGCTCTTTGGCAAAGTCTGGGCTCAGTGCTGGCATTGCTGGAACTGCTCAGACATGGTCACACTGCAGGAAAACAGGAATGTTTTAATTGACTTTTATTGTTAATGCCCAATGGCAAGTCAGCAAAGTAAGCACTTGCTGTTAACAATTATTTATTAAGATGCTCCATAAGATGAGATCCAGTTCTGTGGGGTTTAGTAATTCTAAAATATGTACACGAGTCATGATTAAGCTGCGTAACTTTAACCTGAATCATGGAATGGACACTCATGGGTAAGAATCAAAGGGAAGTTTATTGCAAATTTAGGGGAAATGCAGGAGGAAAAGAAATCCTGTGGGAGCAAGGAGAGGCAAGAGTGCAGCTGGCTTTGTGCACTGGCAGGGGCACTTACAGTGGGACAGGTCTGACACACAAATAAATAAAATAAAAAGCTGATGTTCAAAGGAGGCTGTTGGCTGCTCCCAGGGAAGGTAAGGCTGCATCTCATCCACATGCACAGGGGTTGCTATGGAGATTTGGGGTGTCTGTGCTTAAGCTCCTAAGTGTGAGAAGGTGTCAATAGGCTGAGTCTAGAGCAGGGAATAATGAGGCACTGAGGTCCATGAGGTGTAGGGAAGACACTGGGACACAGAAACAGCTGAACTGAGAATTCACCCTGTGGAAATTCCCAAATGAGCCTAGAGATGCCTTGGCTCTTTCAAATGCATTTTGTAAAGATGTTGCAAACACTGAGTGATGGAAGGAAAAGAAGGTGGGGAAAAGAATGTAATAGTGTATTCTTGCAAGGAAAATGTGGAGAGTCACCCCTCTCTTGAGCAGAGAAATGGGATTAGTTTTAAAAATCTGGAGTTTAATGTCATTTTACTTCATCTTAGTTGTTAAAAAATAAGGTGAAGTTCAGAAGTGATTAAAAAGGGAAATTAATACTTTTAATGAAGGCAAGGAAGAGGTGTTTTAATAATGTGTTTTTTCTATTTAAAATCATGTTTGCATAGAACGCCTGAAGAGCATTGTGGCTTGGAAGCATAACTTAGTTCATCATTAGAATCATTGCTAACCTAAAATAGAATGTGATTCCATGATTAGGAATAATGCTGGCTGGGAGAAGGGTCATTAGTTGCCAGGTACAGGAGGATGGAAAGAAATAATACTGGGTTTAGGTTTAAATTGCAGTGTTTTATCTTTAAATGCAAGAAGTCCTAAGATAACAAGTCACCAAGAGACTGGAGTAATTTTTGATGTGTTTTCTATCCTTACATTTTTTCAAACACAGTGTTGGGATTATCCACAAAGATCCTTCAGAGTTCCAGCTGAGGATCTGTCATTTGTCCTGCAGGAATTGACAGGCACTGCGAGTCAGAAATGTGTTCTGCTTCACCAGGAGCCTTCACTTGGTTCATACATTGAAATGAAAAATGGCAATAATAATGATAATAATAATAATAATAATAGTAACTTCGATTTTTTTTTCCATTTGCTAAATCCTCCTTGTGGTTTTCAGCTGTGTCCTGACTGTGCTGGTGTGGAGGGAGCACAGGGAGAGGAGCAGCTGCCCGCGTGGCACAGGTCACTCCTGTTGCAGTGTCACCCTGCTGGGCTCCGTGGTGACACCACTGCCACGGCCAAGGACCTGGGCACAAGGGGGGAATTATTAATTGTTGTTATCTGTTCTTCAGAGTCCATGAACTGAGGCACTGGGTGTTTTAGTGGCACATGCAGGAGTAGTGCTGGCAGAAGATGCATTTGGCCTGAATTTCTTCTTCCTCACACTTTTTGTCAGTGAAGTTAGTGATGATGTGTCTGTAGTTCATATAATAACTGAGGTCATGATTGTATTCTGTGTTCTAGGTCACTGTAGATTATTGTGCTGAGCAAAAAGGTCAAGATTTGGGAACTCCCTGAAATCAGTCCTGGCTAATACAGACAGATTTTGTAAGCCTGTCACCACAGAGAAGTGTGCCCATCTGCAAAATGGAAATGACTGTTCTGTTTTGCAAGGGAGATGGCAGTTGGTTATGCTGTTATCAAAATATATATAGTATGTGTTATAAATAAATACGTGTTAAAAATTCCACTTGTGATCTGTGTGAATGGAAGGAGTAAAAGTTCTCTGTGCTTGCAACTCAGTCTAGGAGGAGATGCTGCATGATGTGTGTTGATGTCAGACTGGTTACTGAGGCACATTCATTTCAGCTGAGAGCTGTACCTGAGCACAGCTCAGCCTGTGCGTGGCCCAGGAGCTGCTCTGGTGCTCCAGGAATTTTTAGCCAAGATGGGACTTCACAGGTCCAGAGGAAACCAAAGGTGCCACAGGTACCCTTCCACAAGCGTTGGCTCTGCTTTCTCATGGTGTCAGCACACAGTAAATGGACGTTGGAGCTGGCAATGTTAACCATCAGTTTTATAAACAGTTGCTATGGTAATTGGCAAATCTTCATAAATCATTTGAAAAGGTCCCCCTTGCCACTGGGGTTTGCTGCTGCTGCACTGGAACATGGAGTGTTTTTGCTCCCTGGGAGCTGGGTTTGAGGAGTTCAGCATTCACAGGTTGGGTATCCTGCTATAGCATCCTCCTTCCTGGTTGCCTGCTGCAAATAACGCTGGAAAAAATCTCTCCTTTTTACATTGGCTTCACTGGAGATTTACCTTTCTAACAGTAAGCCCAAAGCTAAAAAAGAACTGGAATTTCAGATTGCCCCTTTATTTTTGTTTACTCTTCAGCCCGATGTGATTTCTGCAGATGGAGCCTTTGAAGTGCAGCCCTGCTGGTGCTGGGCTGTCCCTGGGTTTGGTGTTGCTGGGAGGGGCTGCTCCACTCCCGGGGCTCTGGGCAATCTCACTGCAGAGAGCTTCCCTTCCTTTGCTTAACCTCTGACCTGTGAAAACAAGAGTTAATCAAAAGTTCTGAGGTAGCTAAGAGGAAGGGGAAGTGTTTGGTTACAAATTAAATATGAGCAAGTCATAAGCCATAAATCTTCAGTAGTGCTACCAGTTGTGCTACTTAAGGTCCACACGGTACAGAAAATTTTGGGTTATAAACCCAGCCTGTGCTTCTTTGGAGGGGTGTTTAAAGGCTGCCTTGAGAATTTGCTTTGTATAAGACAAAAAAATATCCACATTTTTTTCCTTTTCCCTTTTGGCAGACATCTAGAAACAAATTCAGATAACTGTATTTCTTGGGGGATTTTTTAGATTTTTTCAACTTTAACTGGTCACAGTTTGGTCTAATAAAAGCAGAACTGTTTTATTCTTGAGTAGTCAACACATGGAATAAGTAATGAAGTAAGTGTATTGAAGATGGCAGGATAAATTAGCTTTCTAATGTATCCAGAAATTTTGGGATGAGAAAGATCCTGAATTGTGCAGTGACAATGGAGGGGGGTGAAAACTGAAGTGAGATTGTCTGCATAATTTGCACAATTCTGTGGTGGGTTTGTCTTCGTTTGTCTTGTCCCTCTCTTGAGCAGGAGCCACACAGCTCCCCATGAGTTGTGGGGGGATGAGTTCTGCTTCAAATACCTGCTCATTTCCTCAGATTCCAAACGGTGACACTGTCCTCAAAATGGGAAGTTATTCTCAAAACAGAAAAAGAAGCAGTTATGATGAGATGTAACCCATTGTTTGGAAAACGAGGAGGAGTGAGTGTTATGAAAAGGATAATAGGTTCATCAGAGGATACTGGGGAAGAGAAGGGAAAGCCAGGGAGTTGCAAGTGTGGCAGAAATGGGGCTGTGCCTGTTTCTGTGGGGGGTTGCTGGTGTTCTGACACTGTGTGAATATGAGATGTATCTGGGCTATTTTTAATGGAACCACAGAGCCTCTTTCCTACGTGCTGAGTAAAAAATGTGAAATTGGTTTAGGCTGGAGTATTCTCATGGCTGGAGCCTGGAGCTGTGTGGTGTGGGGTGTGTGCTGGTGGTAAAGAAAGCCCCTGGCAGCTGCAGGAGGCCCAGCAGTGAGCAGTGAGCACAACAGCCCCGACAGGACAGGACAGGACAGGACAGCAGGGAGCACACAGCCCCGACAGGACAGGACAGGACAGGACAGGAGGGAGCACACAGCCCCGACAGGACAGGACAGGACAGCTGGGGGAGGCTCTGCAGGTCACCCAGGACCTGCCCCTGCTTTGGGGTCCCTGCTCCAGCTCCCCTGGGCCCTGGGGAGGTGGAGGCCTGGGAGAACCTGCCTTTGTTTTCCTCTTTTACAAGACACGATACACAGACATTGAAAGCACACTAATGGTTTTAAGGATCCTCATTTTAACTCTGTAAATGTATTTTTCTGGCGAAGTCCCTGAGTGATTAGGTAGAACTTTTAATGGTGCCTCTGTGGAAGCAGCTTTGGTTTCCCACTGCCAGGGAGCTTTCTGCCTTCCTGCTTTTCTGTCTTCTCAAACTCTTTTGATAGATGCTTTGAACGGATTTGTTTACCAGGTTCTTAATCTCTACTTAGCAGATATGTTTGCAGAGGATTTCTTGTTACTCTTGTAATGGCTTTTAACTCCACTAAAGTTTATTTAACTAAAGAGAGAGAAAGAAACTTATCTTCTACCTAATCCTTCTGGGTTGTTTACAATATAATGTCAAACTTAAATGCTGTTTAAAGTGGTAATTGTCTGTCTTTCTGCTCTATTCAAATACACACTTTGTAAAAATGTTTAGAGCGTATTAATTTAAACGATAATGCTGTCATATTACATGAAAAGTTAAGTTGCTTATCAGTATATTTTGATAAGCTACTTACATTTTACAGTAGCATTTGCAGGCTTCAAACAAACGCTAATGATGGAGTGCCAGTCACTTTGTCTGTCTCATAGAGAGCTTCTCACCTCATTTATCACCAGAGCTGCACAGCCAGGGACCACAGGGCACTCCGTTCCTTACAGCTGTCAGGATGTAGTCATATTTTATAAAAACTTGAAATCCTGTCTAACTGTATCAAAATAGAATCCATTTGCTTCAGAAAGCAGCTGTGATTAAAGAGCATCAGGGAGTGCATCTCCGACTGCCTTTGCATTCGCCACAGCCAAAGGAAATTCCTCACTGGTGTTGGGAAAGGGATTGAAATCAAGAACTGTGCCATGAAAACAGGGCACAGAATCCTACCGAAGCTGCAGGGAAAAGGAACATCCTCACTCTCTTGCTTTGTGGAATGGAGATGTAAAGTAAATGAAAAAGAAGGGATTTTTCTGTGTGTTTCCCTTTTAATTTTGTTTCTTCTCCTCTTTTGGAAGTTGAGTGCATGTACTGAAGGTGGAGTTTCTGTTTGACTGAAGCAAGGGCCAGGCTAAATGCAGTGATGGAATGAGATTTTTAAACAATCAAAAACTGTGATACTTATTATTCAGTTTTAAAAGTCCACTTGTACTAGGACTCAAAACCAAAATAACTGTCTTGTCTTTTTTTTTTCTTTCAGTTATCTTCCATGGTTTGAAGTCTTTTATAAACTGCTCAATGTCTTGGCAGATTATTCAGCAAAAGGACAGGTATTATTCTAAAATACTGGCCCTCTTTTTCCTATCCCAATATCAAATGAGTGAGGGTGAGAGGATGGAAGAAGTGTTTCTGTCAGAGATGACCAATGAATGTGAATTATTAATTTGTGTGATGCAGTGATGCAGAAGATCATATTCAGCTTGGCAAGTGCCTCTGAAAAATAAATACACATTTAATTTTCTTATTGGAAAAGATAAAGTGCAAGGCTGTGGCTGTGCAAGACCTGGCTGACTCAAGTCTCTGCAGTCAGCCATGCTGGCTTTCCTGACTCCCTGAGCTGTGTCCAGCACAGCTCCTGTGATTCTGCAGTTCCTGTATTGCACAGTCCCACCAGTCTCTGCCAGGGATCTGATCCAAGTTTGTCATGGGCAGTAAAAGTAGAAATGCAGAATGTTTACCCACCCCTCTGGCCTACCCTGCCCTTCTGCCTTGGAGTTTACCTGGTGACAGCAGTGCCTGTTCAATATTCCTGCTTTATTCTCCTTCTCATTTCAGGATAGTCAGAGGAGTGAGCTCCTAGAAACATTTCATAAACTTACCATCCCTGAGCCAGGAACCTCTGTTCATCTTGGAGTGGTAAGTGTTGGGAAGATGTAAACTAAGGTGTTTAATATTCATTCCATGTCATAGCAGAGGAATGTCAAAAGTAATCCTCTCTCCTGGAGCTTGTACAGGTGTTGTTTTCCTGTAAGGAGCTGTGAAATTCCCTTTTCACTACTGGGGCCCTCTGCTTCCCTCTCCCTAACCTCAGATGTCTTTGAAATGCAGTTGATTGGAGGAAGGCTGTGAGTATTCCCCTGGGAATGTCTCACCATATCCTCGGTGACCTGTGGGAGGTCAGGAGCACCAAGGGACATTTATTGCCCACACTTCTGCACAGCTCCTGGCTCTGGGAGTTTGATGGGGGATCAGGCTAGAAGCAAACAGGCACTTACCTGTCACGGCAGCCTTGGGAGTATTAACTGCTCATCACATTTTCTGGTTCCTTCTCTTCCTTCCCCCTGCCTCAAAAAAACCTCACACAAAAAAAGAATTTATTTCGTGTTTATATTTTGTAGGAAAATTAAGCAAAGCACACTGACAGTATAGATGTGGGATTTTGTTGATAGGATTGTATTTTTAATTTAATCTTTTGGGGTTTTTGTCTTCATTTTTGCAGCACAGCCTTATGCTCCAGGCTGTGGTGAGCACTGCAGATGCTCCTTGCTGCTGTTGCCAGCTGAGAGTTCACGTGGACCCTCCTGGGAAGCCTCCCTTGCATTTCCTTTACTCCTCCTAAAGCACTTTCTGGCAAGAAGCAGCTCATGGCCCTTGGTCCCCCCAGGGCTGGCAGTGCCCAGGGAGCAGCTGTGTGCCCCGGCTGGTCCCAGCTGGCCCTGGACACGTCCCCAGCCCCTCGAAGATCCCTCTTGAGGAGCATCCCCATGTTTAGGGGATGAGCTGTCTCCCAGGGCAGTGGGGATATTCCAGTTTCTTCATACCAGTGGTTCCAAGGAATGCTGCCTGTCTCAGACGTTTCATGGGCAATGGAGCAAGAAAGGATAGAAGAAAGCAGCCCAGGGACCGTGTCTTTCTGATTCTGTTTTGGATGTTCCTGAGCCCACTGTGGGGTCAGAGCGAGGTTGCTCTGTGTGATACAGCTGAGTGCTGTTCCTCTGCCCTTGCATCTTTGCAACCAAACCAAACCAGTGATGCAGCAGAAAGCAAAACTTGGGTTTCTCATTCAGTGGAGCTGTGGTCTCCACCTGCTGTTTCAGGTTACAGCCTGATCAGGAAGCACTGAGATGGCTGAGATTCGTGTGCAAGAGAATTGTGCCAGTTGTGGAGCTGTGCCAAGGATGGAACAGCCTTTAAGGCTTCAGCCAGTAATTAATAAGTAGCCCTAAGAGAAATTGTGAAAAGATTAAAAATTATATGAATTGTATTCAAGTCACATTCTCTCCTTTCTGAAGCCCTGACCAAGGATCATGCAAGACATCCATGGTCAGATTGGGAGCTGGAGTGAACCTGGGCTCCTGGAATGCAGGCAGTTCAACACACTGAACAGTAGAATGGATTAGGAAAGTATGAGAGCAATATAGTCTTTCAAAATGTGCTTTTAGGGTGTACAAAAGTGACCTAGAACTTTTCAGTACTTCTCAGGTAAGCAGGCACTGAACCTTAGGAAGCATTTCCCAGTACATCTCCATAAGTTGCCCCGTGGCTGGAATGAACCTCTCTGGTGCTGTGAGTCAAGAGAGGGCCCTGCCTGCTGCTGCTCCCTGAAGTCCAGCCTGCCGTGGGCTGGGGAAACCTAGCTTGAATTGCAGCCTGCCTTGGAGTTTCCTTGGCATCTGTCACAGCCCCTGTGAGTCTGTCTGTAGCAGCAGCTCTGAAGAGCAAAAACATGGAATATTACTTTCCAGGATCATTTGATACTTTCTATCTTAGTGCATTTCCTATTGCCCCTGTGATCTGGGAACCCAACCTCTGGAATCCAGGACAGAGAACTCAGGCTGGTAGTTGGTAACAAATGTTCTGTCATTTTTACTTAGCTGAGCAACTGCTGTTACTGCTGATACCAATACCAAGCAATAAATTTAGATTGCTTTTGACATTATTGAAATAATCGATATTTGCTTTTTTTGTAGCACTCTTACTTTACTGTGCCTGACACCAGAGAGCTTCCCAGTATACCTGAAAATGTGAGTATTTGGGTGGACCCTACACTTTATTGTTTCCATTTAATGTCATCAGCTGCATAGATAACAAATATTGCTCTGTTTGGGATAGGTTTTATTCTGTAAAACACTTAGCATTCAGGCAGTCTTCATATGTGATTAAAAGCTGAACTGTATGAAGGACAAGGTACTGATGGGCAGATTGATGTGGGCAGTACAGCAGCTCTGCTAATCCTTCACTCTGGAAGAATGACCTGAGAGAGCAGGGAAAACACTCTGCTTGCTACACGGCTCCTGAGAATGCCAAGCTCTTTAGCTCTACCTGGGCTCTTTAGAGCCACTTTTTGGGAGACTTTTTAAGCCTCGCGCAGTCGTGTGTGTTCCAGCCTGGCTCAGCCTTCCAGCCAGATAAGTGTGTGAGGAGACAATGCTGGCATTTGCTTCTCTTAAATGCTCTTTAATGTGCTCCTGCTCTGTCTCAGCCAAACTCCTGTGCCTGACATCTCAGTTTTCTTTCCTGAGCATTTTGCGGTCGGTCTCAGCATCACATTCTCCAGTTGATGGCATGAAAGAAAAAAGGGAATCATCAAGACATTCCATCTCATTTGTGGGAGATTTGTATAACAGATAGCATTCGGGGCTTTTTGTTTGCCTTTCAAAATACTGTTGCTGGTTTTTCTGTGTTGCAGACTCTTCATACTGACACATATGCTGACAGGAAATTTAATAGATGTGCTCCTTCTTCTGGGGTGCTTTATTTTAGTACAAATATGGTACGCTGGGTGTAATTCAGGAATCAATTCCTGAGTCTAAACCAGCCATCACACAATTCACAGAATCATAAAATCCCAGAATGATTTGGTTGGAAGGGACCTTAAAGCCCATCCAGTGCCACCCCCTGCCATGGGCAGTGACAGCTTCCACTGTCCCAGGATTGTGTAATTTCTTAGGAGGTTTTTATCTATCTGTTAAAGCAACTTTCCCGAGGAATTGAAGCATATTAGGGAATAATACAAGGAGATTGAATGGGCATAAGTCTGGTGTGTTTGACTCAATTGACCTGATTTATTAAAAATTCCATGTATCTTACCAGGAATTGCATTTTAAACCCATATTAGCAAAAGTTTTAGTTTGGTACCAAACTTCCAAGTTGGATGTGATAATGGAGAGCTGCAGAGAGCTGTGTTTGTAGTGTTAACAAAACCTCTTGGAATTACCTGACTTTGTGTCAGATCAATGTGTTTAATGAGTCACAGAACCATTTAGTGTGGGCACTTTTCCTTAACAGCAGCTCAATCCCTGCTTCAGGAGATGTGAGTTGTGTGAGGGATGTGTAAATGCAGAGTGACTTCAGAAGTAAATGGGGTTGGTTGCAGGAAAAACAGTGCAAGACTGAAGTTCCTGGTACTAGCTGTCGTGTTTCAGAAGCAGCAGGTAAATTAACTGGCTGAAATGATGGCATTTTCTTGGGGATGATGTCCTGTGTACTTTTGTACCACTCAGTCCATCTTCCTCTTCAGATGATGGTGGAAGAGAAGTAGGTGGGTTTTAATCTCAAAAGTCAGTGTAGTCAGTGTGTATTTATTGATATTAGATAGCAAACAATCAGATGGATGATTATTGGAATGAGCTTTCAAAGGAGTGTGAAGGAGTTTTGTAGCACTCACAGTGAATTTCAAGAGGCGTGGGGATACCTGTTCTGAAAATCCCCCTTTTTACTGCCCCAAGAAAGGTTTAAATCTTAGGAAGCAAAATACATAACAATTACCCTGCAAACTGGAACGCTTTCATTTGTATTTATTTAACTCATTCATGGTTTTGTCACTTACGAGACATGTCTTTCAAAATACATGTGTAAGTCCCAATTTCAGCTTCAGAGCTGACAGCTTTCTTATAAATACAACTTCGAGGGAACACGTGAATCTCCTCAGTACCAATACATTTCCATGCAGCCCACATGGTTCCCAGGTGTCCTTGGCAAATCTCGGAGAGCAGACAAGACTGAAACCTTATAAATCTTTCCATCTGAAGGTACATTTGTGTGTCATGTCATCACAATAAACTCGATGAAAGAACAATTGCAAATCAAGTCCCCACATCTATTTTCCTCCTGCAGTGGAGGCTGTTGCCCCCCAGACAGATCCGTGTGGAGCAGGGCTGCATCCTCAGGCTGCATGCAGGGATTGTGTGCTGCTTTTGCTGTGCCCCTGAGCTGGGTGGCATCAAAGGGAGTTCAGGGCTCCTTAAAAGTCCTTTTAATTCCCACTATTAGCAGGAATTGTGTCGTCACGCGCTGTGTTTTGGCGTGGTGGAAGGGTGGGTGAGAGGGGGAAGAAGAGACGTAGAGAAGACAGCTTATGTTTAGACAAAAATATCATGTTAATCAGCACAGATGGGATGAGAAATACAGAAAAAGTACATGATAGTTTAATAGGTTTTTGGCAAAATGTGTTGGCTTTTTTTTTTTTTCTCCTTTGACTGTACCTGTCTGTGGCTCCAACTCTGCTGTAACAAAGACCTGAATGATTGTTTTATTTTACATGTTTGAAGCCAACCATAATGAGCTCAGTTTTTATCCCTCTACATACTGGTACCAAAGTCTCCCAAATACAATGCTTAATTTTCCTTCAGTTCTTTGTGTTTGGATGGCAAGCTGGGGAACATATTTTTGCACAGTATGAAGCATCTTGGCAGACTTCTCAGGCCAAGTATCTTGGATCTGTCAAAAGTGCTAATAGGCTTTGTTGAGCTTCTTTAAGTTTCTAAATCATATTTGCTTTTTGCTTTTCTGCACTTTTTTATTTAAGGATGATTAAGATTGCACTTGAATTCATGACTAATCTAATTTTGCTCTCACATGTGCTTTTTGTATAAGGCTGTCTTTATCCTATAGCAACCCTTTCATGTCTGTAAGAAGCTATTTGGAAACAAATTCCCTAATTCAGCATTTCTGGGTATTACCTTTTCCTCCACCTCTTCCATTTTCTTTAATTTCTATGTTTTAAGAAGTGAGGTGCTCAGAGAGAGAATTCCCTTCCTCCTTCCTCAGCCTCCCCAGGGAAGTGCTCCTCTCTCTCACCCAGGGGTGTCTGAAGTGAGGGGTTCAGTTCATACAACTGGGTTGGTGTGTGTGAAATGCCCAGATGTGTTCCCAATAGTCAGAATTGTTTGAGCACAGGCTGAGCTCAACTGGCCTCTGAGAGCTGCTTTTAGTTTTGGGATGTGGGTTTTTGGTACTTTATCAGGCAGCTTTGAAGTCTCCATAAAAGTGACAGAACATTGTTTTTCTCAGAGAACTATGTTGCATTCAAATAGCTGTGTGTGAAACATCATCACTTTTAATACTCCAAGACCCAGCTCCCCAAAACTTTGGGGAGAGATACTGCAATTAGAAAGGCCTCTGCCATAAGATGAAATCTGCTTTCTTTTGTTAAGCCACATACTTAATGTAGCACAATAAAAGGATGAAATCACATTGGTTTGGGGGTTTTTTTGGTTGTTTTTTTGTAGGGAAGCTTGGTTTTGTAATATCATGAGTAAAAAATGATTTTTCCCTCTCCCCAGAGAAATCTGACAGAGTATTTTGTAGCAGTTGATGTCAACAACATGCTGCACCTCTACGCCAGTATGCTGTACGAGCGCCGCATCCTCATTTGCTGTAGTAAGCTGAGCACTGTAAGTAAAATGTACAACAACAATTCCTTCTATTCACAGTAGTTAGGTGGTTTTTTTATTACAGTCATATGTAGGAAATTAACTGATCTCCAGGTCCATCTTTCAACCTCAGTCATGCAGCCCCAGCTCAGTTCTGTGCCTTACGTGAGGATTTTGTGGAACTTCTGCTTGCCCCCAGTGTTCAAAAGAATTTTTTGGATACAGGGGTTTTTGTGGCTGTTTGGTTCACGAGTGTTCAAAGACTTACGCCATAGCAAAGTCCTTTATTCAGAATTTACTTGGCAGGAGAAAAAAAAAGATAAATGACACTGTCAAATGGATGTTCCAGTGACCTCTTCCGGATGGACCAGAAGAGTGGGCTAAAGCACATTGAGAATTCACAGTTTTGCAGTTGTGTTTGATAAGGTTTAGTCTTAATGCTCCTTAGGCTCCATCAAGTGTCTGAGAGATGAAAGCTGCTGAATATTCTACTCTCTTCTAAAAATGGCTGGAGATCAAAACAAGCACGGGGCTTGATTCAGTTCAAAGTTTTGTGTTATGCATTTCAAGGTTTAGCAGTCAATAAGATTGTGATTTTCTTTATGAAAGCAAATGCTCAGTGGTCATCGTGTTTGCTCTGTAAATGGCTATTGATTGCTTTCCTTTGTGAGTGCTGAAGATGGTTTAACTAATTTTGGTTTCTAGTGCTGTGGGCTGAGCACTGGAGCAGTCCTGGCTGAAGTACAGCTGCCATTTCCACTTCCTGGGGCTGTAACTGTGTCTGGCTGTAGGACCAGACTTGCTTGGTGCTTGAGATTCAAACTGCTCCCTGGCACTGTGAGTGCTCTGCAAGGCTGGAGTGATGTCCACAAACTCTTGTAGGGATGCTCTGTCAGCACAGGGCAGAGAAATGAGAGTAGTAAGGCCTGAGACATGATCCCAGAATAACAATTACTGTATCATTTGGGAAGGTAAGCAAAAGGAGAATTGTAATAGCCTCTGGCATCTAATAACAATTATTAATAATGTTTACAATCAATCCCACATTTAACAAAAAGCATTTAAGTATTATTACGTTCAATACCGTAGAAAACTTGTAAAATCTTAACTTCTCTATCTGCCACATGTTCTATATCCTCACTACTAAAATAAGGAAAATTCCACCCAAGTCAGGTAATGGAATAAAATGAGGAAGAGGTGTTTATTTCAGCAACCTGAATGAAAAGAAGAGTAAATGATCAGAGAGGAGGGAAGAAGAGAAGGGCTGCCCAAAGCATTTCAGAGGTTGTGTGGTTGGTTGGTTTAATCTCTCCCTTTGTGACAGAGCCTGGGAAGAGGAATTACTTACCTGTCACTGTGCCTTCCTTAATGAGCCAGTTCACAAGTGGGGCTGGGCTTTTTTTCCTCTCTTTCTGCTATTTCTCTTCCTTTTGCCTCTGTCCAAGATAAAAGCACGTCTGGTTCTTGGGAGGGAGGGGCATTCATACTGTGTGTTCTTAGCTTACAAGTTTCTCTATAAACTGCTGGCAGATTGGAGTGACAGTGTAAGGCAGGTTTGAGGAGCTGGGCCTGAGCCAGCGGTTGCCGCTCGCCGTTCCAGCCCAGGAACATTCTCTGCTCTCAGCCTGTGCTTGGCAGTGCCAAGACCTTGTCCCTGGAAAAGAACCAAATCCCCCATTCCCTGAGTGCAGCCAGCCTGGGGGGCTGCTCAGGGGCTGCTGCCTTTGTCTGGAGCTTTTAGCTTTTTAACACTAAAGTGGAGGGGACCCGTTTGCAGTTCATTTCTGTTAGCATTGGGAGGGAGACACACTTCTGACTTGGGGCTTGAATTTAATACCAGGTAAGAGAGAGAAAACAAAACCACCCTGGATAGAAAGTCTTCTATGATGGAATGAATTCTGTGCTACAGTACATGATCTCAAATTCAGCTTTTGGTTTTAAATATCCTTATATTCTTAAGTTGAATAAGATTTAGAGTGAACAACTGAACAAAGCTGTGTTTGTTAGCTGTTTACAAACCATGTATACTGCACCTATGGAGAAATTATAGCTGCTTGCTTGGATTTTGTTCTTCTTCTCTACAAATGGAAATGCGGATAATTTCTCAAAATGTTAAAACAGTTATTCCTGCTAAATTTCGTTACATATTCTGTGATCTAACTCCTCAAGAAAAGCCAGATATGAACCAAAATTATGAATCCCCTGTGCCTGGCAGAAGCTCACCTGCTGGTGGGAGCATGCTGCTGCAGAAATGAAACCAGAGCTCTCCTTGAATCCAGAGCTCTCTTTTCCTTCAGAACTTGCCACCCGGCCACCCCAAGGTGTTTCCTGGCTGGGAGCAGGGCAGCAGCACGCTGGCTCTCACTGGAAGGTGTCTCACATGAAGCTCTGAAATGACTAAACTTGAGAATTTAAGGATTTTTTCTGTCTGGCTCCATCATACTGAGGTGGATTTCTTTGGTTGATTTTTCTGTGATTTTTGGAGTTTTAGCACAAAGCAAAGAATGCCATTGTGACACGGATGCTGCTTTGATCCTGGAGCAGGGGCTTCCCAGGCTGCTTCTGCCAGGGCACAGGGAGCTCTGGCACAACCTCTTATTGCCTGGCTGGGGTCTGATGGCCTTCAGGGCTCTGAGGGTGAGGAATTAGAACAATATATGAAGAGTTTGATACTCCACCTGTGCTAGAATTAATGTCATGATTTGTCTTTGCTCAGTTTGATCTCTGACACCTTCAGACCACACAGGGCCCTCAGTCCCTTAGAGTTTGTCTCCTCAGGACCTGTAAGCAGCACTGTCCCTCCTTCCCTCTGCCCAGAAGGCATTAAATGCTCAATTTCCTCCTGCCTTCTGAGAACTGGGAGGATTTGTTGAGAGTTGTGTTCAGAGCATCTCTCACAAGTGAAGCTCTGTGCAGTGCCTGTGCTGGGTGTCCCTGGACGTGAAAGGCCACTGAACTGGGAACGAGGGCAGGGTGAATGTGACTCTTCCCTGTCACCTCCTAGTCTGCCTTGGATGTGTCTGTGTGTGAGTGCTCGGATTTATTTGGTTATTTTATTGCCCCAAGTGGATGTGCTCATATCCTTTTCTCATGGTATTTCACCTATAGCTTTTGCTGAGATTGGCTTGTTGAGCATTGCCACCTACTCCATATTAATATCCTTGGTGAATGTGACAAATATCCTGCTTATCTTCTTTTCCAAATTAATAATTACTGTTTGAAATAGAACTGAGAGCAGTAATTTCCTCTGTGAGGATTCTCCCCGTGGCTTCACTGGCACTTGCCTTTGCTATTTCAGTACCTGTCACACCAAAACTCTTCTGCGTGAGTTTTTAACAATATAACTGAGCAATCAGTGAAACAGATGATTAGGTGAAGGGCAATTAGATAAAATTAATTTTTAAATTACCAAGATTTACACTGAGTTTAGTGTACTGTGTTTTTAAGAAATGCATGCCACTGTTTTTTCAGTTGGTATTATAATTTCAGAGCAGTTGTATGATATGTAATGGGTGGTAATTTCCAGGTTTGGGAGATTGGCCATTACTATTTCTTCATTCCCTTTGTGTTTTTGTTGCCATGTTTCTGTTGCTTTGTCCAGTGCTGGGTGCTCTTTGCAGGCTGGGTTTGTTGAGTGAATCATGTTCTCAGCTGTTCACAAAGTCATGGCAGGATGGCAGCCACTCCTGCTCCCCCCAAGACTTCTGTTTTTGCCAGCAGTGCTGTGTATTTTCTAATAAAGCATTGATGGGAAAGCAGAATTGATTCTTTACTTTCCCCCAAGTTTACCATTTGAGGCTTGGTGTTTATCTCATTTGTGCTGGGGTTTCTCTGTTTTTCAGTTAACTGCCTGTATCCATGGGTCTGCAGCCATGCTCTACCCGATGTTCTGGCAGCACGTTTACATTCCTGTCCTGCCCCCACATCTCCTGGACTACTGCTGGTAAGGGCACCTCTGTGTGTGCATTCCCTGTGTGTGTTCTGGAGGTGGGTCTGTCCCTCAGACCCACTGCACTGGGCACGTCCTGCACTGAGTCTTCAGCCCTGTCCTGGTGCAGCTGCTCCTGGGGATCCAGCTGGATAAGCAGCAGTGAGTGAAGGCCTGGAAACCAAACTGTGCAGCTTTAAAGGAAGTTTGCTCCCGTGCAGCTAATTTAAATGTTGTGTGTGCCTGTGTGGGGGAACAGGAATCTAAAGATTATCTCCTGTGGAAATGAGCCTTCCCTGGCTCCCTGTGCAGGAAGGGCAGGTCCCAGTCATTTGCAGTGCCAGCAGGTGCCTTTCCCTGGATAATGGGCTTCTCACGTGTAATTAACACTTGGAGAGGCTGCCCCTGCTCCCCTCAGGTACCTGCTGCTCCAGGGCTCAGCACAGGCTTTGCCTTCAGAGATCAGTCATTCATGGACTTCCTGACAAAGGCAGGGACAGGGGCCTGCCCAGAGGGTGAAAAATCAAACCCTGGGGCAGGAGAGAAAGGCAGGAGTCACTGAGCATCACTGGGGGATTCTTCTGTGGTCAACACCTGACCATGGCAGGAGAGAGCCAGGCTGTGTGCAAAGAATGATTTCAAAATGTACAACTGTTAGGCAGCTCACAAATGCAACAACTGATTTCCTTACCCAGCCAGGAACTTTAATTGGAAAGGTAGCTACACACTGTCATTGTTTGAGTCAATTTAGCAAAAATGTATGTGCCATAAAATATTTCCCAAAATAGAGTCCACCATCTATTTAGTAACTGTGTGAACTTGGAGATGCCATTTTTGCCTCGGAGGCCTGAGCAATCAGGTCCCTGCTCCCTGCTTTGAGGCAGTATTTCTGCTTCCTGGTGTCTGCCTCTAAAGGGAAGCTACCTGAGATTATTTAAAATAGAAGAGTTCCATTTAATTTTAATTATTGCCTGGTTATTTCTTTTGCTAATATGAGATAAGTATTTTAAAGAGCTGAAATGGGAACAAAACTTGAAGCAATGAGAATTCTTCAGTTACAAATGCAGAATATCTTGTTCGTTCAGTTGGCTGTGCTCCTTTACTGACTGTGCTGTGATGTTTTAAATCTTCTCCTGCTCTTTTGAAACTCACAGAAGGATGGATAGACTGCATCACTCGAGATCTTTGAAAGTTTTTTGAAAAAAATGTATTTCACCTACGATTATTTATTTGCCTTTTGCTTCCCATTTCCCTCTTGAAAGGGTTTTCTTAAACTTAATATTTCTGTTGCCCTGCATTCCTCACTGATGTACCTTCCCTCAGAACTGAAAATGGTGAAAGGTTGTGTCTCCCAAATGTTTGTTCTCAATGCACTTGCTCTGTAGTGGGGATGCTGACTCAGTGCTGCTGGTGGATCCTCCATGGATCTGGAATGACTTCAGTCATCTCACCCCTGTCATGTAGATCGTTGAGGACAAGGGGCAGGAGGGGAAGCAAGGGGAAAAGTGTTACCCTTTATTTTTATTTTTCAATTAGGCACCGCTCTTTAGTTTATTTTCAGCCCAGGGAAACATTTTGAGTGCAGGAGACTAAAATACTGTCACTAGATTCCATAGCTTAAATGCACAATTGCTTGTTCCTTTGAGTACAGAGCAGCAGAGGAAGTACAGAAGCACAGCTGCACTGCTGGTGGCTGCTTTGGGGCTGTTTCCTTGGGTTCTGTTTGTTTGCAGCACATGCCAGCAGGTGCCAGAAGTGCTGGTTAGTGAGCTGCTGCCACCAGGCATCAGTTGTTAGGTACATACAACTATTTGAATTTGGCCAGATCTTGTCCATCTATTTCATTGGGAATTTAAATGCTTGGTGATGTGAAAGAAGCAGTGCATCAGTTTTCCTCGCTACTTTTTCCACTTTGTTTTCTGTGTGCCATAAAACCACTCCCACTGTGTCTGTTTGCTTCCTTCTTGCTCTCAGTTTAAAATGAGCCCTTAGAAAAGCCTGGCTTTGCTGAGCTGGGCCACAGCTGAGTGTGTGCTTGAGCCCTGGAGCTTTGTCACCAGAAGAAACAGTACACTTTGGAGGGTGATTAAAACAGTCTTTTCTATCAGACAGCTTAGCAGCCAACATGAATAAATTCTGAGAGCACCCTGGCACAGCTGCTGAACAAACAATTCTGTTGGGGCAGTTTGCCCTTTCGCCAGGAGTCTTTTTTAGCCCCTTTCTCCTATTTTCTAAATCTGCATATAGTCAATGTGCTCCTCGAGTAGGTGGAGGCGGAGCTGGAGTCCTCCTGCTGCTGGGAAACAAAGATTCCTGCCCGGGGAGCTCTCAGTGGGCATTGCCACTGAGCCTGGCACACCTGGGCACTCACTAAAGCCTCTTGGAGCTGCTCTCCTGGTGTCAGAGCTGTGCCTTCTCTGCACCCTTCCAATTTATGCAGTCAGGTTTCTAATTTGCATCAATTACCCCAATAAATTTCGGGTGGAATTCTGTTGCATTTCAATGAGGAATCTGAAGAGAAATCAGGAAACTGCCCTGGAGAGGGAAGTACCAGTGGTGGGAGACAGGCAGCCCTTAAGTCAATGTTTGTAGAGCAAGACATGAATGTGGTAAATGTGCTCTCATCCATTTTCCTGGAACAATGAAGCAAAATGGTGAAATCCCTGTGTAGCTATAAATAGGAACCTTTTGGAGATCCTTGGGCTTTTACATTACTTTCCTGGTGAATTGCAGTATTTTTTAAGGCTGTGCTTTTTTCACTTAAGAAGAAATGTCCCTCTATTTCACCTGCTTCTCTTCCAATTAGTAGTCGCCCACCTCTTGGGAGCATAATTAAGAGGTCTCTAGTTTGCCTAAGGAAACGAATTAAAGAAATTGTAAAATGCAACTGTAATAAATAGGCAATATATAGACATTATGTCCCCAAAATCCATATTCATGCTTATGCATTGCTACTTTAATGATTTGATATTTACCTATATAACTCATTTGATTATAAATAAGGCTGATTGCCTTGGGAGCCAGCATAGCACAAGAGGAGTAATGACCCCTCTCTTTGTTCCAAAAGGCTCACGCAGGCACTTTGTTTGAGCAGTAAATACATGTGGTAGAAACTGATACTTCTTAATTTTGCACTTAATGGCTATTGGCTGCCAGCAAACAACTTTGAGTAATTAGTAGTTGTGGCTGTAAGAAGCCCCAGGACTGATGAAGTGTCAAGCAGTGGGGAAGGCCTGCTCTGAAGGGCAGTCTTTAATCTGCCAGGGCTCCCAGAAGGATTAAAGGTTGTGCCGAGTGTTTCTGCCCTTTATACAAGGGATGTGTCTTGCTGAACTTCACTTGGAAGTCTTGCAAGTACAAATCTACCCTGATAAAATATTAAAAACTGCTGGAGTGCTCCACGTCTGGGGACCTGAATGGCAGTGAGGAAGGAGTGTTTCAGTGTGCCCTGGGTAGGAAGGGGGGACACACCACATTCCCCTGCACAGGATGCTAAAGGTCTGCTTAAATAATGGCCTATGATTAACTCATGGTCAGGAGAAATGGTGATAAAAGCAATTTATGAAGCCTGACATGAACTTTGGGCATTTACTTCTAGGTGTGTTTCCTATTCAGTCATATTGATGAGTGATGATGGAAGAATAGAATCTCTCTGGTAGATTTTATTGGAAATATTTATGCTCTTTACCAGAGTTACATTTTATTGAGGTTATTTATGCAGTCCCTGTAATTATTTTATGTGCTGTGTTGCCATTACTTGTAATGTTTTTCACTTCAAAATTGAAAAGATGACCATCCAAAGCTGATCCATGTATCTTAAGCTATATCTTTTCTCCCTATGTTTGGAGATGTTGATAAGTAGCTGGTTTTCAGGGATACTGCACTCTTCCTGCTTCCTTTCATTCCTTTAGCCAAGGTTCCACTAGATGAGACATTTGCAGGCTAAGACTTCCTGCCGTGGTCCTGACTCCGTAGGGTGGGAGTGAAGCTGTGCCGTTGCTGGAGTCCTTAATTGGAACCACATTGGTGGTGGTGGCACCGGAGGGGCTGGAGCAGCCAGAGCCAAAGCAGGGCTTCATTGCCTCAGTACAAAATCCCTGGCTGTTCTCTTCTCCTGGGCTCTGGCCACTGGAGCTGAAGAGATGGCATTTGTCACAAATCAGACTTTTCCATGACAAACCAGTGCTCAGCTGAGCAGCCCTTGTGTGTCCTGGGGAGCAGTCAGATCTTCTGCCAGGGACTGGGGTGGGTGTTCCAGGTGCCACCTGTGGGATTCCCAGGAAGCAGAACATTTGGGATAATTCTGTGCTGTAGCAGCCCCTCTGGGCTCTTTCCCAAGGGGCTGTGAGGGTACGCTCGTTGCAGTGATGTGGGACAAGGCCCTGGAGTGTTCTGCCAGTGAACTGGGAAGGGGTCGTGGAAGTTGTATGTGTTTAATGTCTCAGAAAGGAAAAAAAATGGATTCACATGTAATGTCTACTGCAGGGGCTGTTTTCACCTCGGTAGAGCATCCTACAGAGTGGCAGTTTGAGGGGGTGTAGTAATAAACAACATAAATATTAATATGCTTATCAGTAAATATATTTTTAAGGTATTTCTCATAAAAAGGAGAAGCAGGGATTTTTGCTGGCCTGGTGTCTCAGGAGCTTTTTCAGCACTGTACTGCTTTTACTGAGCAGTAGGCACCAGCTTAGAGCAGCAATATGGGAGATATTTTAATCCAAGGCGGTACAGTGACATTTCTCTCATTTTTTTTTCATCTGAAATTGAAAATGAGCTCTTTGAGCTTCTGTATCCAAAGCGAGCTGAGGCTCTATTTTAGAAGTTGTGTCTGTCTGTGTGCGCTGCGCTTTGCAGGCAGGATGTGCCATATTTGCAATTAGCAGCTCTGGCAGCCTCGCTGATGGCTCTGATTGCGAGGGGGAGGCTGTGAGCAGCTCAGGATTGGAAATCCTGGACGGGGAGAGGCAGCTCCCATCCGGGCTCTGCTGGGAGCGGGTCCTGCTCGGGGTGTGCTCCCAGCAGGGAAAAATCACTGTCCCCTTAAACACTGCTGTCCTTTGGGCCAGCAAAGGTGTCCCACCCAAAGGTGTCCCAGGCTGAAACCTGGCCTAAGAGCCCCTGGGGCGGTCAAGCTTTGTGTCCTGAGCGGAATATTGGTATCAGTGGATGTCCCAGGAACTCTGGAGTTTATCAGGATCTTCAGAAGTATTTTTTTTATGCTTTCTTTTATAAATGAAAGGATGTCAAGATTTGTACTTAAAAGTAAATTACTTAAAAATGTGTTTGGACTCATTCAAAGAATTAAAAACTTGTACTGGGTGATGTGTATGCATTAAATTAACCACTTGACACTACAACAGGGTCCAGTTTTTGAAAAAATATTCTTGGAAAAGTCTGGGTATGTTTTTAAAATTGGAGTAGCACATTTTGTTTGGTTTTCTAACAAAGGATCCCAGTGTTAGGGATATGTTTAATAGCTGTCCTTAGGTACCTGTCTAAACTTAGTCACTTAGAAATTCTAATGTCAAGAAAAAACAAAGGAGTGGGAAGCTATTGCATACTAAAAACATCTTTTAAATATGGACTAAGACTTTGTTCACATGTGAATTGTTTGTATATATGGATCTATTATTTTTAAGCAAAATCTAATCCAGTATGCCAGTGTTTTCCTGTAGCTAATTTTACAAGTCATGTGTGTTATTCAGTGTTACAGGGATGTGAAGCTGTGTTTCTTTTCCTCTCTGCAGTGCCCCCATGCCCTACCTCATTGGAATACACTTAAGTCTCATGGAGGTAAGTCTCCCATTTCTGAAACTATCTGTCGTGATATATGATTTAGAGGCAGATTCTGCGAGCAATTACACATTCATTCATATGCTTAAAAATGAAATAATGCTGTTAATTTGGGAGTGCTGGGGGGATTGAGTGAGGCATACGTGATAACACTGACTGTTCAGGAGCCTGATTTGCTCCCTGTGCTCCTTGGGCAGAATTCCCGTGCGCAGCTCTGCGGTGACAAGCTCACGTCGTGCTCCCCTCCCCGCCCTGGGGCCTCGTTTAATCACTTCAGTGCCTTGCTTGGACTCAGGCACAAAGGCAGAGTCGATATTAAACCACAATGTTGACAGTTACAGAACTCTTTTAGGCTTTTGCAGACAGATTGTAATTTTTTTAATGTTCAAAAGATCTGAAAAGAAGGAACTCGCAGTTAATGTTAACACAAAGCTGGCAGAGCACCAGCCCTCACAGAAAGCTTCTCCTATAAACAATTCCCAGTAATTCATGTGACTTTTTAAAAAAACTCTAAAAGTGGAAATAGCACATTTGCTTTTGCTTCCAGTACTGGTGAAACAGTGGATGACTTTCCTCAAAGGTATCTGGGGGACAGCAGAAGATACTGGCTTAAGGTGCCTGTGAAATCCTCGTGCTCCCTGGCTGTGCCCTTCCCAGGGAGTGCTCCGGGTGGGAAGAGGCATTCCTGCCCTGGGGGGGCAGAGCTGGCTCTGCACCTGCCCCTGGGCACTGATGGACCTGGGTGCCTGCTCTGGGTCCTGTGTCTGGAGATGGAGCCTTCGTGTTCGGGGTGCAGAACTGGGCTTGACATCACATAAAGGAATTGTTCTTGTATTGCCCATAAAAATGAGTAATTTATGGAAGTATTGACAAATATTCTTTCACTAGGGCAAATGTGTGTAATAATGATGCCCTCTGTGTTTGTGTGTGCTGTGTAACATCCTCCCTTTTTCCAGCATTAATGGGAGGTAATTTTAGAAATCAGTTTTTTCATTAAAAGATAGATTAAATGTACAGGATGTCTTTTCTCCTCTCCTTGCCATCCTGGGTACACATGATTTTTATACCCTTTATACTTCTAAGCCAAGTAAAGAATTGCAGTACAGTACATTTGTGAATAACCAGTTAGTTTAAAAGTCAGCATGTACATTTGTGTGCGCATCATATGCTTCTCTTCAAGGGGCTACTCATAATCACCCTTGGGTACTGCACAGGCAGGAGCCAGGGAATATCTAGGAAGAAATGTATTTTTCATATTGATCAAGAAACTTTCTACCCCATATCCATCTCAGGCAATCATTGGTGTGATTATTGGCATATGTGTAAAAGATGATGGGAGAATATCTCCATACACACACTTGGCAGCTTTCACAGATATTTGCGCTCACAACGAGCTCTGTGGTTGGCCTGGGAATGGATTAAAAAAAAATAAATTAATAATTACACCTTGGAGTTGCTTTGTGTGATGTCTCACTCCTGCCTTGCTCCATGAATCCATTGCCTCTTCCTTTGTCTCCGTGTTTCAGATTGCAGGGCTCTGTGGGCCTTCCAAACTCCATCTGTAAAAACTCAGAAAAAGGAGTTGTTCTTGGAGAAGCCAATTTTCATCCATTTTAGTAACTTGTGAAAAAATCTGTTTAGTACTAAATCCAGTCTGGCTTTTGAATAGCCAGAGATTCTGGAACACAGACACGCTTTGGCAAAGTACAGTTATTCAAAGTGCCTTATCAAATAAATTAAATAAATAAACCAAACTGTTTTCTCTGCTCTTATGGATAAATTGAATACAGCTAGAACTGCATCTTGGAGCTAACTCGGCTTTTTCCATTGAAAAATAGCATGAAATTCCACAGAGGCTGCTGGATCTATCTGATGGCAAGTGCTGCAGAACTTCTGTGCCCTGGGCAAGGGAAAGGTGGCTTTTGTCTCATGAGCTGGACACTTCCTAGGTTGCCTCTTGTTTGTGGTGCTGAATGCTCACTCTATTTGTCCCTTCCTTCACATGTAAAGTTGTGCGGATTTTTTTTAGAATAACATCGAACATTACAATACTACAACATTAGAATAGTTGCAATAGCAATTCTTTTTCTCATTATCTGGCAGTTGTGTTTGTTTAAAAATGCATTCTCTTTTCCATATCAAAATAATTTTATAAACTAGCACTACAAACTCCTGCCATTATTCGGTATTTCTTTTTCTCTGCTGAAATTTCACAAACAGGACTTCAGAAGTGTTCTGTTAATGCAGTGTTTGAGTGTCAGGACAAGGGGTTCATTCCCAGCCTTGCCCTGCAGCTGAGGCAGGTGGGCCCTTGCCCTGTGTGCAGCCCAAGGAGTGCTGCAGGTAGGTCTGGGCTCAGCCTCTGCCCCTGCAGCTCCCATGCTGGCATTTGTCTTCCTGGTGCCAGCGTTAGTGGCAGCCTCATCTTGCCCAGGGAAAGCTGTGGTGTGAAGGCAAGGTGGGATTTGGGATATAGGGAACAATTCTTTTCTACCTCTAGTCTTGTTTTGCTATCCCATTGTTGGAATGGGGCCTCTGGAAGAAGCAGAAATGTTGGTGATTTTAAGCAAAATCCAGCCTCTCTCAGCTCGACAGATCTTTCCTGAACTCTTTGGTACCTTAAAGTTGGTTTGCAGTTTCCCGTGTTCCACGGGGGCTCTGTAGAAGGAACAGTTATTTTAATGGAAAATGACAAATTTTTCTTATGATTAAAATATCAAGCCTATCCATTGACTGTTAAATCTAATTTGCTGTGACTGAAATGTTCTCCAGTGAGATAAGATAATCTCCTGTTATAGGTCAGAGGGCTCCAACTGATTTATGGGGGAAAACCTTGGTAGAAAATACAGAGCTGTGTTTTGTGCTCTTATTTTTCAGCTTTTCTATCATCACCTAGTTAGTCATTCTTTATAAGATTTCCATTTAGCAATCCATAAAGTGACTTCAAAGAAAGCTAAAAGTTTATAAGCTGTTGGATAAGCAAGGCTGGAGCTATCACATGAATAATGGAACATGCTTATGGAACTAATTGAATTCATATTAGATGAAGATAAGTACTTAGTAGTGATAAATAATGAGATAGGAAAATGAAACTCTATCAAAAGAACACGCCCCTTTCACTATCTTATTTTCTGCCTGTGCACTGTTTTAGTCTTCAGATTACATAAAATTGCCCTTTGTGTCAGAAGCTGTGGCAAACTCAGCCACAGCCTTTTACATTTTGTCAGAGAAAACGATTGTTTCTGCAACTGTTTGTGTAGGAAGGTTATCGGTGTGATGGTGCTGATGGAGGGGGAATGCCCTTGACCTGGGAGCTCCCTGCTGGAATTTGGGCACATGTGGTTCTGATTGACTGCTGGGGATGCTTGTGCTGGGCTCTGAGATGTGGAGCTCTGGCAGCCGACTCCAGCGTGCCGGGATCCACTTAGGAGAACATCCACCCTTTCCTGCTCTGCCTGGGGCACAGAGCCAGCACTTACAGTTAGGGTTAGAGGCTGCAAAAGTATTTCTTGTATTTTTTATTAATATTCCAATTATTCTGGGACTTCAGAACTGTAATTCTTGCAAGATTATCCAGGATGAATTTGTGTGTGAAACTGCTCATTGTGTTTCAGAATGCTCTTATCTTTTTCCTAAGGAAAGAGGACACTGGCATGTATCATAAGAGCTATATGAGCAGATTTTTGTTTTACTTCATCCTGGTATCTGTAAAGATGTTCATGTGAGAAAAGAAACGCTCACTGAAATTCCTGTTGTGTGCCACGTGGTAGGACACAGTGGCTCATCTCACCTGTGTTGATAGTGTGGAGCTGGGGCCCTGAGAACCCCTCACACCCATTTGGGGAGCATTTTTTGGCACATTCCCCTGCTCCTGTTCGGGGTGAGGATGCCCTGCTGGGGATCCTGTGTGACCATAGCCTAATTAGTGTGCACTGAGTCTGAGCTAACGAGCCCAGAGCACGGGTTCTGTGAGCCTGGGCTCAGGCCTGGCCCTGCCAGGGGCCTCCCCTTCCCTGAACACACCCTGAGAATTCATTGACCACTGGCATCTGCCACTGGTACTGTTAATTGTTAATTATATTTTTTGATTGGGGTGAGAAGCAGTAATTAGCTTTTCCCACCCATTTATACTTAGTAAATCAATGCTTTTTCTACCTGTAACTGAGGAAATGCAGTTTTTCCATTGGATCTTAATGAAGGGTTATAGATTAACTTAAATCCAGGTCTTAAACCCCTAAAAGCAGTTTAGCCACTCACAAATATTCCCAATATGGCTGTACGTGGTTTCAGGAGTACTGATAAAAACGCATTGAAAAATATGGCAGATTACTTATGGATTGCTTGTCTTTTATCCAGTTAGAGGAAAAACGGAATTAAGAGCCACGTTTTAATAAGGGATTCTGGGGGGGCTGTTTGAGGGTGAGTTTCCAGAAGCCAAGCCCTGCAGTACCAAGCAGGCTTCCCCAGCAGCAGAGAGGGATTTCTCGTGCGCCGGGGCAGCGCGGGTGCCGTTTGTCACTCAGCTGGCAGCAGCTGCTTGTGATAAGGATCTGGGGAATCACCTGTAGAGGCTCGGGGTGCCCGGGCGGAAGGGTGGGAGATGGGCAGGGGGGGCAGCCCACCTGCTGTGCCCAGATCAAAGGGCCCCGGGGTCAGGGGGCACATCCCGCTTAAGCAGAGCTGTCTGCTGAATAGCCATTTCAGATTGTAAATCTGGCCCTGATTTCATTAAGTCCTTCTGGCTGCTCTTGGGGCATGAAATAATAAAATTTTATATCCGCTGCCTTTCCTGCTTCTGGCAGCCAGATTGACACGTTGTTGTCTGCAGCGTTGTGGTGTTTTCCTTAAGAAAGTAAATGGAAGCTATTAATTCACTGGAGACAAGTCATTAAGCAAATGGATTTTAGACTTGTTGTGAATCATACTTTCTTAACAATTTCAAATGTATCACACAGGCTAGCTAGAATATTAGTTGTGTTAGGAGTTCTGCCTTTCCAAAAGAATCAGTGGAAGGCATGTTACCCTTTCACTGTTACATTTTTTAGGATGCTGATCACGTTTGTATCTGTTATAAAACCTCCTGATCGACTTGGTTTATGTTTTGGCAGCAATTTAGCCGTGAAGTTACGCAAACCTGCTTTGTGGGAGGAAAGGCAGGGGGTGCTGGCGTTTGGTGGTTCTGGACTTTTTTTGTTTCGTTTTAAATTAAACTATTCAACAGAATTGTTCACCTGAAAGAAGCTTAGCTTGGGATTCCTTTACGGCAGGAAATGCAGAACCTGCCAAGTATAGCCAGTGCTGATAAAACAGCATTTAGTATAAACTGCTCTTACTGTTATGGATGAATATTGCTTCTAGAATGGGATGGAGGAGCACCCCTTAATTCTTCTACTAGAATATGGTTTCTGTGTTTTTGTGAACTTCCACATAAAACATTTAAATGACTCAAGTGTTTGGCTGCCTGTGAGCAGGGCAGGCACCCGGACTGCTCTTATTTACGGACCTGGTGTTTAAGGCCCCCCGGAGTTTGTTTGAAAAGTTAAGAGATTTTCACAGTAAAGGTGCCATTTCTGAAATTTAAAGTGCTCTTTTCACCAGGAGATAAGTTCTCTCTGATTAAGTCAGTAATTCTTACTAAGCCATGTTTATAGAGGCCATAAACAATGGGTTCAGTGTGCTTGTTAAACCAGCTTTCCATACCTCTCCACTCTTTTAAAAAGAGACATTTAAAATAAAAGGCAGGTGTAGATGTTAGTTTGATTTAGATGGATTTTAGGTGATTAATTATGGCTACAAGTAATTGGGCAAGGATGGTTAAGAAATGTTTGCAGGAGTGAGATGTGATGCACATTTTCACTGAACCTCTCCTTTTGAGACAGTACATCCTGACCTGTGGGAAAATGAGATAAGGAATATGTAATGTTCATGTTTCCTCTTGGTCCTTGCTTATCCACATTTCTTTTCAGCAAAATATGAACCCACTGAATGCAGTCCAGTCTGTTGCACAGGTATCACTTGTAAAATTTTGTTTAGCTCTTCAGGAAGTTGTGAAATATGGACTGGGGCTGTGTGTGGCTGTCCCTTTTCATTTCCAGAAAATTATGAGAACACACAAACTGTACTTGTGAAAAATGATCTACATGTTTTTGTGATTCACAGAATCCAGTGGGGTTTAATGTGATAATTGCAGCTGAATGCTGGGAATTTTTACTCAAATTTCAACAAGAGAGTAAATACTGTGATTTCCATGTTGGTTGGGCTGATTAGGTGCCAGGTTTAGTGAAAGATGTCTGTGATTATTTAACAAAAGCCCTTATAACTGACTGATAATAGCTTTATCAAAGGTGATAGTGACAGGAGAGATAATAAAACCAACTAAGGATTAAGATGAACTGGTCAGTCTGCATTTCTGTAGAATGAGCCACAATTGGACCATCAAAAAATGATATGTTTTTGGATGCATTGCAAGACAGGTGCTATTAATCAAGTTAGTCTCCAGTGTTTTATTAAATCTGAGGGTAGGTCTCAAGGGAAATCCGCTGCCCGTGTACAAATATTGCAAATCTTTACAGTGAGGTTGAGCTTTTGGTGGTATAAAGGTGCAGCGCAGCAGAGTTTTAGCATCAGCTTCCTTTTGGATACAGCGATTTCTGGGCCAGGTGTGGGGTGATCCCAGTGAGCAGCATTTACAGTCCCTGTACCCCGAGGGCATCCTCCTGGCTCTCCCCCCCCCCGGCTGAGCCCTGTTGCACAAGGCTGGTGTGTGCTCCAGAAATGCCCACATTTTGCTGAAGGGGAGGTGCAGATTCACCACCAGAGGTGCAGAAACAACCCTGGCACATTCACCACGTGTGTGTCAGGACAAAGGTTTCCTTCCTTCTGTCTTGTCCTGCCAGCACCGAGGCTGACGAGCTTCTGGCTTTGGTTAAGTACTTTGCAAGACCTTTTTGTTGGAGGTTTTTAGACTCCTCTGAGTATAAGTGAGATTTTTAATTTTCTGAAACAGGAAGGAGCAAATCAGTTTGTCTGGTGCTTCCGGACTCCTAGAAGGAGCAAGGCTCCTGGATTGCTTTAGAGTTTATCAGATGCAGCCACCGGGGTGACCTTTGGTTCCTGCAAGCAAAGTACCTGGTTTGTCAGGCAGTGCTGCTGCTCTTTATATGGAAAGCATTAAATGTAATATTCTTCTATTTAAGTTAAAGAAATGTCTCATGAAGACCTAAACTTAAATGTCTACAAAGTGGGTTTTATGGTTGTTGGGGTTTTTTTCAGCCCTAAGTACACAGCAGTTTGCTTTATAGACAGAGGACTGAGTCTTGAAAACTGAGGGTAATTATTTAGCTGCCTAAGGCTCAACTTTGCCATTGTTTTAGGACTTTAATTCCTTTCTTTTAAAGGAAACAATTCCCTCCACCCCACAAAACCTTAATTAAAAATTGAGTATGTTTTTGTTCACTTTCCTGCTCAGTAACTTTCATTTGGTCCTCTGTAGGTAGCTAGGTTCTTAAACGTTTTTTACAGTGTCACTGGGAAATTTCCTCAATTACCATATCCTGTAATTCCAGTTTTTCTGATTTTGAATTTTCAAAGCTTTATTTGAAGAGATTAAACCTGTGTGATTATTCAGTCAAAAAAAAAAAAAAAAAGAGAGATTCAAGTCTCCTGTTAGTGTAAGAAGTGTTAAGTGTTTAAAGGTTGCTCTGTTTGGTATCAGTGACTCATTCACTGTTGATTAGGCAGGGAAGTCAAGGCTGGCAGTGTTTAAATTTGTTTAGATCACTGATACCTTTAGACACTCAGAGTTACAGGTATTGATGATTGTTCTTTTGAGAATTAGGTTCTCCTTTTCTATGTGTGTGTAAGATGTGAACTTCAGACTAGATTAGAAACTTTCCCTCAATTCATGGGGACAGAAGAGAAAGTTCAGACTTGCTGACCAGGATATAATGGAATTAAATTTCTCGTAGCTTTGTTTTTTTTCTCCCCATTTTAATTATTTACTGGTTAGCAAATACTTTTACTTAAATCAACTGCATTTTACTTAATTGCAGTTGTAAACTTGTCGTTATTAGACTTCCAAAATTCAACCTGGTCTTTGGAAACCAGTTCCCATCCCTGACTTAATGCAACTCTCAACTCCTGGAAAATCCACTCTTTATTGTTATTAAATGAATTTCCAAATATAAAAGGATTTGCTTGAAATCCTGACTTGACTAGAAACTGTAAATGTGCAAACAGGACACCAAGGCAAACATTAGTAGAGGTGCTTGAAATAAATCTTTGCTTGAATAATCACAGACCCTCTGGTTTGACAAATTTCAGTGTGCATGTTGTTAAGAACTTCCCTCTGCCAACTGAAGGTTAATTTTTTAGCATTGTAAAATGAACAAATAAAACAAATGATGACAGGAAGTCGGGAATGTTGATTGTTTTTAAAATGGTGAGGTTCTGTATTGCCACATTGTTCTGCCATCACTTGGGTTCTTCATGCATAAAATTGAATTCCCCGTAATGACATTTTCCTTTCCCTTTCCTGACTTTGCTCGCATACAGAAAGTAAGAAGCATGGCCCTGGAAGATGTGGTGATCCTTAACGTAGACACCAACACACTGGAGACCCCTTTTGATGACCTTCAGAGCCTCCCCAATGATGTGGTATGTATGGAGTGACTTCTCCAAGGGTTGTGTTCCTGGCAGCAATTCCTGCTCGCTCTGACCGGGGGGTGTCACTGGCAGATCTTGTTTGCAGCACTGAATTGCCTTCCCTCAGTTCTGCTGTCCCAAATGTGCAGCAGTGTTTGCTTCAACATCTGCAGACGTGCACTGAAGCCTCCCAGTGATAATCAGCTAATGTTCACATGAGCTAGAAATCCTGCATCTTTAGTTAACTGTTGTTTCCAAATGAAATTGTGTGGCTTTTTCTCCTTCCAGGTGAGTTTTAAGGAATTCCATGCATTTTATATCCTGAGATATGATATTAAATGGATGCCTTCGCGTTCACTTCAATCACTGCTAGAATTCAGAATTCATTTTCTTTCTCATTCACTCTTTTTACTGGTAAATTATTTCATGTTTTTAATAACTTGATAGTAATGGTGTATAAATACTTGACATTTAATGGACTAAAAGACATCCCACTTGCTGCTGCAATCATCTCCCCTGAAGGAGCTGAGAGGGGAGAGCAGAGAAGTGTCAGGAGCTGTTTTCAAGGCAGAGACTGAACGTTTAGGAGAACGTGGCAGCAGAAAATCTGGATTTCCTTTGCTAGTTGGAAATACTGCACTGACAGTCAGATCTGAACAGTTTTATGTGCATTTGAGAAATAGAGTTGATGTGCAGGGAGCTCAATGTAAGCTGGTGTGTGAGAAGCTGCAGTGGGGGTGAATGCCCAGTGCCTCCAATGGGATCTGTTCTTCAAAACCAGGGAGCTCAGGAGGAAAGGGCCATCTTGATTGGGAACATTTTGGCTTTAGTCAAGCATTTAGTCTATAAAAGTTGATTCCATGATTTTTTCTGGCTTTATATAGTTTTTCATTTTGATTTCACTCCCAGCATCCAAATCTGCCAGCTGGTCACTGCTCGTGCCATTATCCACAACCCAGCAATGACAGACTTGTAAACTTCATGGAATTATGTAAGAAATGTCTGGATACACTGAGCACAGGCCTCAAACATGTATATGATTTGTCAACAATCAAGTATTATATTAGATTTTATGAGACTTCATTAAAAGAGCTGTTGTGGGCACACTGTAGAACATCAGAAGAGACTTCTCCAATAAACACAGAACTTCAAGCTTTGGAATGTAATAAATTTTAAGAGACTTCCTTCCTTTCATTATTTACTTTTACTTCACTTTTATAACAGTAAAGAGTTGTGTTTTATTAGTTCAAATTTCTTGATTCAGTTTTCCACAGGTCTATTTAAAAGCTCCATTTTATCTCAGAGGATGTTGAGAGCAGAGCAGAGGAAGTGCTGCCAGCAAATTCAATTAACTGGCAGGGCTCACCAGTAGCATATATGGGGTATTTTTTTCACAACTGCTATATAAATACAGCTGGGATTAATATTTTTCACAACAAAGCTTTAAGTTGAGTCGTGTTGCGTTGTGTAATTAATGTTTGTGCTGAGGGTTTATGTGGGATTTAACTCTGGTGCATTGTTGCTGTTACCTGGATGATGCAGTTCCTCCTCCAGGTCTCTCCCTTCACACGGTTCCAGAGTTGGCTTTGACCACTAGAGAGCAGCTGCTCTGCTGTGCAAGAATTGAATTTCTGTCAGTTCTTTCATGCATCATGCGTTTGGAACTGTAAGTGGATCAAGTTGTTCATCTCAGCAGGGAGACACTAAAGCCAATCCATTATACTTTTTTTTTCTTTTCTTTTTTTTTTCCTTTTTGCTTCCCTCGGAGATTTTGGGAGTGTGTCTCCCCACTGGCTTTAGTCTAAGTAGATGCATTTATGATCTGAGAAACTAAAAATGTCTTCAAGAGTTTCCTGATCATAAATGCCTGTTATGTCAAACTACCCTGCCAGTTTTGCTACTTAATGTGAGCAGTGGGCAATTCATGCACTGCTGAATAGACAAAATTTACTTTGCTAAATTAAATCTATCTATATTCATCAGTGAGCAAAACCATTTTCTCTGTGGTGCATTCACCATCAGGTAATTAATCCAGTGGAAAATTTCTAAAAGCTGATTCCCCTCTCTCCTTGAACTGCTTTTTAAATCAAGTGAATGAAGTCTTATAATTCTTTTAGAGCCTCAGGTAGTGAGGTGTTCTTGAGTTTCATGATAGAGATGTTGTTACCTAAACTGATTCTTGGAAATTGAGAATGAACTGCTCTTTAATTCTTAGGATCCAAACAAACATAGGATTCAATGAAAGGTCTTTCCAGTTAGGATTTGTGTCAGAGGAGCTGGACAGAATTGAGGCAGTTCCAGCAGAGCCAGCTCAAGTTGCTCCTTTGCCCCAGTTTACCTCAGCAGTACCTGCTGACTGTCAGGCTTCTGAAATGGTCAGGTCGTGTCCCTGAAAATCAATGTTTGTACCACTGTGTTACTGATTAACTATTTGAAATGTGAAAACCTGCCCCTTCTTTACCTTCTGCCTCTGATGTATTGCTGGGAATCTGGCAGCATGAGAGAACCCTGGGAAGTAACTTTCCTTTTCAAATAATCAATATTAAAAAAAGAGATTTATTAAGGACTGTGATTACAATAAGTGCATCTGCTGCTGACAAGTCTCCTACACCACCGTCTGTGTTGCAACGAATAGCAAAGAGGGGGTAGTATTTTTTTTTTTATGCAACCCGTATGGATTTTTCACGTATTTCCAAATAAGTGTCATCTTCTAGTCATAGTTGTAGTCAGAGCCCCGCATTACAAGGAATAAAGTATAATAAAGTATCAGCTTGCTCTGTCAGCTGGTAGTTGTTGCTGAGTGAAGGCTGGGTGTGTGCTGGGGGAGGCTGGGGAGCTCTGGGGCCTCTGCGTGTCCCGGGCTGGGCTCTGGGGCTGCTGCTGCCGCTGCCCACCGAGCCCCCGTGGGCAGCGAGCCTGGGCTGCTGCTGCTCACACAGGGAAAGGGAACCAGCTGCTGCCAGGGCAGCCAGCACTACCAAACTGCAGCTCTGTAGCCAAACCATTTTCCTAAAGGTGAATTCGTTTCTATTTCTTACGCTGTGTTTGCACTAGAACGTTTCTTGCTTTATTCATGTTGACAACTGAAAAGCCTTGGACCTAATTAAAAGAATTTCCACTAGCACCTTTACTGAACCATTTCATTCTGCTGCATTGCACAGATTGCATTCTGAAACATGGTGAGAGTTGAAATCAGACCTTTAAACCTCAACTGCCAGAAGTATAAAAATCTTCTTTAAAAACACTCTCAGGGTAGACTGCATGTATATGTGTCTGTTTGGCTAGAAATAATCCTCATTTTCAGTGGTCACAATTTGAGGTTTTTTTAAAGTATCACTGTCTCTTTCGGCAGGAAACAACCCTAATTCTGCTTGTATAGTCTACTTTGTATTGCATACTAATTTTTTCCAGAGAGTACACAAACGGGTGTTTTGGGGTGGAATTTTTTTTTTTTGCTACCTGTTAATATATTTAAATATGTTGTAGTTAACATTTTTTTTGTTAAAAAATTGACATGCCTATTGTAGTAATCCCACGTATATATAAAATGGACATCCTACAGTGTTTGGGGAAGTAGCAAAATACCAGTCAATATTCAGCCAGGGGAGCTAAAGCACAGAAAGGCTGTGACCAGCCCTCTGAACTCCTGGTTTGTTTAAAACAAAGCATAGAGCTTTTTCCTTCTGTATAGATGGAAGGTTCTGTACCTTCACATGAATGTTAACAGAAAACCCCTTATAACAGTGTTGGAGATGGATTTGAAAGTTTCTCAGAGCCCTGGATATTTTATTACACTTTTAAGAACTACCTTTAAATGGTTAATAGAAGTTATTATAGAAAATGAAAGCATATTTTGACCTTACAAGTCTAGAACCCTTCAAATATGGAAGTATGCTGTTTGGGTTTGAAAATCTGGTGAAGCTTTTATATTTAGAGGATTGCAGAACTCCTTGAGGAACATTATCTCAGTGAATAGGAGTGAGTTTATTTTACAGGCTTCAGACTAAATGTGGTATCACATGTTATGTTAATATGGGTTTGTGGGCTCATTAATGCGTGGATCACTGGCATAAGCATTCAGATTTATAAACAGTGCTGGACACGCTCTTGGTTATTTCTGTTACACTAAATAATGGAACGCCTTTTACAGCAGAATCTGCAGAAGATTTAAAAAGAAATGTCTTTGCAACCATTTTAGTAAACACAAGTACAAAGATAACATCTAAAAGAAAAGCAAGCAGTGCCCAGCATGGATTCTGTGTTTAACACCTGTGGAGCATGACAGGGAGTCACTGTGCCCTCCCCAAATCCAAGAGTGCTGCAGGAGGAAGTTAAGTTAGGGATGTGCTACGGAGGGATGGAACTGAGGCACTCACAAACAGTTCAGGAAAATCAGGCTGCCCTGGGTGACCGAGGCAGGCTGGTGGCAACACCCCCAGGCTGAGAAAACCCCTGCCATCTGGTAGGATTTTGGGGATGGGGTGAAGCCACAGCAAGCTTTCATTGAGAGCCAGAGGATGGGAAGAAGGTCTTGAAAGTTAATTTGAACATTTGAACCATCAGCTTATATTTTATGAGGTGTAATTCATACCCTCCGAAAACAGTTAGTCATGGTCACTACCAGAGGATCTGCTCACTCTATCAGTAATATTCCTGCAGTGTTTCTTGCATAGTGTGAAGTACACACAGCTACCCCATGGAGATTTTCAGTATGGCATTTGGAAAAGGAAAATTTGCTAGTTATTGGGTCTTTCTGTTAAATTCATCATATGGGTATTTATGGAGTCAGTCATGTTCTCCTGTAGATCGGAGAGAACTCCTGCCGTTCTGCTTTCCCCCTGAATTGTGGCTCCTGCCTGTTTTTTGTGTCAGCTATCTCACTAAACTCGGGCTTTGTGCGTGGCATGGCCGCGGCCTCTAAAAGCACCACGGAATGCCCTGCAAGAACCGGTGCCCCAGCTTTGGGTTTGTCTTGCTCTGCGTTGTGTGAGATCTGTGTCAGAACCTTCGCTTGTCCTGGGGGAGAGGCAGTGAAGGAACCGTGAGGGAACCGTCAGGAGATCGTGAGGGAACCGTGAGGGAACTGTGAGGAGATCGTGAGGGGATCATGAGGGAATCGTGAGATCGTGAGGGAACCGTGAGGGAACCATGAGGGGATCGTGAGGGAACCGTGAAGGAACTATGAGGGGATCGTGAGGGAACCGTGAAGGAACTGTGAGGGGATCGTGAAGGAGCCATGAGGGGATCCTGAGGGAACCATGAGGGACCGTGAGAGGCGGCTGAGGGCAGGACACAGAGGATCCCGGGCACGGCCGAGTCCTCAGCAAACAACTCCAAAAATATCTGAGAACAGGCAAAAAGGCCCAGATCACGAGGAAGAGTGTGAGGAGAAAAGAACGGCGGAATCGGGACTGACATCGGAGGAGGGGAGGCGGGGCTGGGGCGGAGAGTTGGGCCCGTAAAAGGCGGTGGCAGGGGAAGGTTTGAAGTTTGTGTCCTCGTTTCTCACTATCGGGCTGTATTTAATTGCCAGTACATTAAATGAAGTTTCCACGTTGGAGCCTGTGGCTCGGGGGTACACAATCTCCTTGAGCCCCCGAGGCTGGTTTGGGTGCCTGCCCCGAGTGGTCCGGGGGCCGGCCGGGGGTACCCGCACAGGCAGAAACACAGCCCTCGCTGGGTCATTGCCTGTTCAGGCTCTGAAATGCGAGGGGATTAACCTTAAAAACCCCTTGTGTTTGTGGCAAATAGATTCTTCAGACCTTCAGGATTTGTTCCTGGCCTTGGTGGTGATGGATGGCCTGGTTGTGCGGAGCAGTTCCTCTTATTAATCTGATGTTTGAATTAATTTTGCTGCAATTCTTTCATGGGTTCTAATCAAGAGTGACACAGGTCCATGGACTACCTTTAAAAGAGTGCTCAACAGCATGTTAACAGTGGATTTTAAGTAGGAGGGAAGGTTCAATGAAGCTTTTAGTATCCTATTGGTTTCTGAATAGAATCAAATCATATCTTAGAGAAGCAAAACAGCTTGAAAAGTAATGCCTTTAGAACTGAAAAATTCATCTCTGAATTCACAGTGTCACCTTTTGTCATAACTGCTGCTGTGGTTAGCACGTTTTTCATTTAGCTGTGCCCCAATGTGTTGCGCTTTGTTTGTGATATGAGAGTGATCTAGACCTGCTGTGTGATTTCAGGTTTCTGCACTGAAGAACAGATTGAAGAAAGTCTCTACAACCACTGGAGATGGTGTTGCAAGAGCGTTTCTAAAAGCACAAGCAGCTTTCTTTGGGAGCTACAGAAACGCCCTGAAAATTGAACCTGTAAGTAGGCAATTAGTTGGCATAAGATGTAAATCTGCAACTGTGGTGGAGAAAAAGCCTAACAATTCAAAGTGGAGCATAACCCACTTTTCCTAAGGCCAGCGTGGTGGCTCTTTGGCTGACTAGTAATGAAAACAGTGTTCAGGTCTCCAAAGTGAAAAGAGGTGCCACAAGCATAGATCCATCACATAGGGAAAAACATTCCCATGGAAAGATATGGGTGTTGCTTGGTTTTGAAGGCAGTCAAATTAGAGGAGAGATGGTAAATAAATTAATGATCATAAAAGACTAGTGCAGAGCTGACCATCCCCTCCTCTGCAAAACCCATCTCTTCATTATGTCTCTGTATTAAAAGGTGGTGTATTTGGCATTCTCTTGCTCTTTGAAGATTAATGAAAAGATCTGGCCTGCAGACATGTGATAAACTTAATTTTAGCCATGATGTTAAATGGTTACATGGCCAGAAGTTGGACTGTGGGTATAGTGTTTCTTGAGGATTACAGTAGCTAAAGTCTCTCTAGTACTGCAGTTTGTCTTGTTATTTTTAAAGCCAGAAGGAAAACATAGCTCAGCCTGACTTTTAAACCGCCCAGTTATCACCATCAAATGAGTATCATTTCAGCCATTCAGATTCAGGTTTCAAAAATTACTTTTCAAGTCAGCACAAGTCCTTCCACATCTTACTGGGGGAATCTGTGTGTGTGGAAAAAAACAAAATTGTATTGACTTGGATGTGTATGTCTGGGTGTAAGAACTGGCTTTTTAAAGCATCTCAGGTGAAATCATGAGGGGATTTAAAATGGGGACCATATAAATGACAAAGATGGAAGCAGCGAGGCGCTCTGGCTGTGAGCCTCCTTTATCCCTGCTGGGGAGACACCGACTCCCCTCCATCCCTGCAGGCTTCCTTGTTCTCCAGTGCTCCTCCCTGTAGTTGCCAGGCAACTCTGGGAATATTGGTGTATGCTTTGCCTGGATGTGTGTGTGAGATTAACTAGTTAAGGGGTTTATGAAGGAAAATAAAAATTTAAATTGCTGTTCTGGAAATACCATCTGGTATTTTGAAGGCTGAATGTTAAAGATGAACATTTGAAATGAGTTGACAGTGGCACGCCCCTAGAAAGTGCAACTTTGAGGGACAGCTAACCTGAGTAAGTTGCAGAAATGGTTTGGTTTGCTTATCATTCCATCAAAGAAAACTTGTAAATATAGCTGCACAAATATATCATAAAATTCACTTTAATAATCAGGAAGTGGAAAATCTCAGGGCTTTCCTTTCTAAGGCTTTTTGTAAATCAATAGTTTGATTTGTGATTATACCTTTCAATATTAAGATTTAGATAAAGCAAATTCACAGGTGTTTTGTGTTAATTTATCACCTTCACATGGAGTAAGTACAGGGCATTAAGCAATACCAAACATGAGATGGTTCTTTACAATTCATGTCCTATAACTCCAGAAACCTGACTGTTCATTTGAAATCATCAATAAGTAGAAAATAAATCCAAAGAAATGGCAGCTTTTCGTCCTTTCATAGTTTCTGTCTCATAATTGAATTTCATAGACTATCTCATTGGTATGAGCTGACTTTTCAGGATAAATGGTGTGAATCTCTTTTTTATTATTCTGTGTAGGCCCAGAATGTGTCACTGAGCAGGCTCTACATTCACATGGTTATACTTTAGCATAGTAAGAGCTCTTACTCTGTTCAGAGGCTTTTACTCTAGAGATACAAGGTTGTGTAATTTACTTACAAGCAGAACACTCCAATGAGTTTCTGTTGCCATGAACTTTCTGAGGCCTTTGCTCACTAGAAATTGCATGAAAAAACATATCCAGGTATACAGATGGCATGCATAATAACAACAGTAATATTTACTTGGCAAGGTACCTGCTGCAACGCTGTTTCCTACGGTGTTTCCCATAGCTGCACTGAGCCAGGTTTGAATGCAGAGGAGTATCTGCTGGGTGGGATGTGCTTACAGCCCCACAAAGCTCCGTTGCTATGAAGTCCAGTCAAGCCCAGCAGCAGCTGGGTGTTCACTGGGCTGTACTGTGGCAGATTATCCTGATGCACATGGCTTAAATGTATACCAGTGGCACCAGCAAGAACATTTTGTTCACTCGAATGACTTTCCTTCAAATTGCCAGGTTTTTTTGTTGTTTGCAGAGGGAGTGTTTTTATCTCTTCTAAATATTTAATTCGCTCAAGTAGGTCACCTTTAGCAGAACAATCTGTGTGAATACGAGGTGTGTGTAAAGGTGCATGGTAGGACTGAGCAGTTGGGGGATGTTGGGATGCGAGGCTCAGATTTTCGGGACGGGAGCCGTGGCCGTGCACTTTCTTCTGCTGACACCTAGTGGTGCCAGGCATTCCTGCCGGACTGTCCCGGTGTTCGTGAGGAACAACCCCCCACACCTGTGGGTCGAGGTAAGCTCCGGGTGGGCCGGCCCAGAGCAGCCGCGTGTGGGTGTGAGCCAGCGGGATGTGCTGCTGCTGCAGCCTCAGCCCTGTGGGGTTTGTGCCCCCTCGCTGTGGGAGCTGCTCTCCAGGCTCTGCTGGGGTGCACTGGCATCCCAGAGGACAAGAGGTGTGCCTTTCTCTGGCACTGCAGCGCTTCTGACGGGGCTCGTACTTGTAGGAAACCACGGGATTACATCCTGTTACTGTGTTAGAAATACTCCTCGGTGAGCTACACCTTTCACGTGGCACTGGCACCATGAGCACTCATACCTCCTTGCATGCAGTGGGAAGTACTGAGGATAAGTGAATCTCTTCAGTTAAGCATCAGTTAATTCTCTTTGTCTTCCTGGTTAATTGCTCAGTCTTATTCAGATTTCTTTGCCTGAGCAACCATTAGTTGTAAACTGGACAATTTCTGGTTATTTGAATTGTTCTGAATTGATTTGGTTTAAATTTAACCTAAATATTCCTTGATGCATCCACTTAAGAGTAAGCAGGAAATCTGAGGCAGAGTCATTGTGCTTTTCTCTCTCCATGCTTTTCATGTGCTTCCATTGCTGAAGATAGTTTTTAATTTGTGAACTGCTGATCTTAATATGAAACTACTTATTGAAACTCACAGATATTTTATATACTCCGGTTTTTGCATTGCTTTACCTGTACTACACTGGTGGAGGAATGTGTGTTATGTGCACATTACTGCCTAAGTTTGGTTGTCCTGTCAAAGGCTGATAATTTATATTTGGATTTTAAATAGACTACTAATTTTCCTAATTGTAACATTGATAGGGATTTTCTCATGATAAAATTCAGTTTGAGCAATGGTGGGGGAAGAAACCATTATGAATAGCAGGAAAAAAGTTTTTTTCTTTTTCAACATAACATTCAATTCAACTTAAGGAGATAATTAATGCATTAAATGTTTTATAGGAATCGCTCAGACACAATAAATGCCTTAAGCAGTTCCAGATTCACAAGATCAGAGTCAGAAAAGTAGATGATATTTGGTGCAGAGTGGAAAAGCAAATGCCAGATGATTCAAAAAGGAAATTTTGTTGGAATGTGTGTGCAGCAATATAAAGCAAGTGCATGCTACGTACTGGTGCATAATTCATTTTGCAAAGGCTTTGTAGCATTCAGTGCTTTATCTACTATGAAGTATGATTGTTGCCATGGTGAATTATTTTTAAAGTTATTCAGAGGAAGAGTAAATAGTCATTTCCAACTCCCAGTAATTGCCACATCCCAGTTCCTTCCTCTCCATGGCCATCCTCTGCCTAGCTTCTTTTCCTTGCATGTATATTTTAAAGGCACACACTGCATGCAGAGTAGATACTTCGCTGTCACCAGAACTGTCTCCACAGTTCAGAGCTTCAGGAGTGTTTGTCCATCTGTAGAAAATAGGAAGAAGGATGATCCCTAATGCTTCTGTAACTTGTGCACAGACCTGTTAAAACGAACCCCAAGCTGTAGGAGAAACAGTGAGCAGAATCTTGTTAAATAGAACTTTTTGTTTTACTTGAAGTTTTGTTGTGTTCTGTTTAAAGTCAGTGCTGATGTATAGCATCATATAGGAATTTTCTCTCACCCATCTTTACTTTTTTCTTGTTCAAGTGGTTGGGCTCTCAAATGTCTGCCTGTAAGAGACAATCTAGGGGTGCCTAAATGACAGTAGTTTCTAAATGTCATCCTGGTGACTTTACGGACAGGTAGGAGTAGACAATGAGAATGGCACTGACAGTGTAAAATCTGATTTTTTGTGATAAAAATGGACATAAATTGAGTTTCTGTACATCCTGGAACTGAAATTTAAGGCTTTTTTCTTCCTACTCTGAAGATTCTGTGTTTTGGGACATTTTAAAGACCCAAGGTTTCAGCAACCTCCCTTAGAAGCCACCTGTAACTATTGCTGTGTTTTACCATCTCTGGGAAGTGCTGAATTCACAGTCACTGACTGGAAAAGATTTAGTGGGGAAACACAGTTTTGTTTGTTTTCTGTGTGATGTTTGTTTTCATTTCAATTCTGTTGCTGTTTCCTCTCTGAGCCTTACTGTTGCTATAGACAAATTTCTGCTTTTGCTGTTTTAAACCTTAAAAATGGTTCTTTTTCTAACAAGCAGTTACTGTTCTTCAAAATGTCATTTATTATTCTACATCTAAGTCTGTTGAGATATACATATGTTAATGAACCTGAAAAGACATTTTCTTTAATCTCTTCTAGCAGTCTGGTATGTAGTAAATAGAATTGTTTTGTAATTTCCAAACTGTTGTAAGATCCTGTGTTATCTAATTCTGTATGCCATGTTAAGGGGAGGGGGAACCTAGGATTCTGAGGGGAAGGTAATAAAAAAGTAAAATTTGAGAAAGTTAATACGACGCTCTGCTGATTATGGTGTTTCTGCCTGGAAGGGTGCAGGCAAACTTTCCCTGTCCATCATACATGTTAAAGTAAAACTCCAGCAAAACCCAAATGAAAGCAAAAGTAGCAGGCACAGCCCCCCTAAAATCCATCGTGGGAATGGTTTGGGATGTAGGAAGTTTGCCCAAAGTAAAGGAGGGGTGCTCTGCACCTCGCTGTGCAGCAATAGCAGAAACAGGAATTTCCTTCGAGTGTGGTGTCAGAATGCTGCTGTGCACAGGTCTGCTTTGAGATTATTCATGTTTACCTGCTTCATGCTGGTGTTTAGGGTTTTGTGGTCTCTTAGTTTTTGGAACCTGTGAGCAATCTGAGAGCTCTCAGATTGTGTTGTCTCAGTAACTTTGCAGCCCCCATAGAAGTTGTGTGTTCAGCCGTCAGCCTGGATCAGGTCACTCTGCATCTTCTGTGGTGGTGCTGCAGAAATAAAAGGAGCTTTGTTCCAAAGCCTCTCAATCTCCCCGTTCCAGGGCAGGCTGTGCAGGGAGCAGCAGTCTGTGCTCTCTCAGCTTTGCTGTGAGAGGATTTGGATATTCACTTCCTTGGCTCTGCCTCTCACACCTGATTCTGGGGTTTGTGCTATTTGATGCACTTGGTTTTGCTTCTTCTCAATTTGTTTCAAGCCTTTGGTTGTTTGTTTTAGGCTGCCTCTTGCCTGTGTTTTCACTGCGTTGTCTCCTGATACTTCAGTTCTAATTGTGAGTGCACAGCCTCGTGCAAATGCCTCTGTGCAGCAGAACTTGAAGATATTTCCTGAACTAATAAAGCGCAGGGGACTTGGGGGGAACAAGACACATAAACAAACACCAAACAGAAAATAACATCACCCTTGAATTCAGCTTCTGTGTGAGGCGCTCAGCGACTGTGTGTTTTTTCAAATGAGCTGTTGTATCTGGTATTAGGAAAAAAAACCACCAACACACAGAAACCCATGAAAAACCCCACCCCAAGGACCTTTCAGGCAGGCAGGCAAGGAGTGAACATTCTCTGTAGTGTGAGCAGCTGTACGACTGAAGAGAAAATATCACTTCCCTTGACAGAAGATGGTGGAAGAGATTTTGGGATTTGGATTTGTAAAGTAGTCTTCAGTGTCAGATAAAGTAGATGAAATCATGATAAAAATTAAAGTGTTTAATCGGGTTAGAACATAATAGAGAAGTCATGCCACTCTGGGCTTTCATGGTGTATATTTTGTATGAATGGGAGTGGTACCAAAGGGGGCAGGTGAAAGGCAGGGAATCCCAGTTAGCTGTAAGGATATGCAGAGCTGGGCGCTAGAGCTCCTGCAGTGTCACCTGGCATGCGGTGGGGCCGAAGGCAGAGGGAGCCCTTTGCTGGTGAGCCAGGACTGACAGCGCAGTGTGGGAGATTGTGACACTGCCCTGGGGCTCTGGGAGCCCCGTGTGCGCACTGGGAAACTCCCAGGGGACCGAGGCCCCTTTCTGCTCTGCCTCGTGCATGGCATCAGGGAGCTGGGCAGCTGCTCTTCACACAGAGCATTGCTTTTGCTATGGGAAGGCATTAGTGAAAAACGTTCTGGCTCATGGCCAAAACGCTGCATAGACAAAATTTAGTCCCACACTGAGGACCTGTTTATTCTGTTTTGGGGAACACAAAAACGTAAACTCTGCAGAGGGCTGATAAGTAAATTGCTCTTTAAAACACACAGTACTTCAATCTGGTAAAACGTCAAATGTAAACATTCTGTCCTTTCTTATCTTTTTCTAATTTAATTCATTGTTTTCTGAGCCTTTCATTCAGTCAGTAGCAGCTTTGGCAGTGACAGATATTCTATTGTGACTGAAATATGCATTTTGTAAGTCATAACTTGGTATTTAAATAAACTGTATATGTACAGCATGCAAGATTTATGCAGAGCACAGCTGGAGGTATTCTGCTCAGAATTCCTATGGTTTAAAATGTCTCTTTCAAGTTTGAAAATGTGTTGTGAAGTAGATACCATTATGATAATTGGAAGTTCAGCTTCTCTGTCTTGCCCTATTATTTTTTTTAATACAATTAACACATCACACACATTTCACCTGGTCTCTCCTCATTTACCTCTGACACTTCCTTGATATTTATTTAGACACATGTGGTGTCTTTGCTTTGAACTCAATAGTTGGTATAGTCACTAGATTTTTTTAAATAAACATTTTTCTCATTTAGAGATATACAATTAGTTTGCACTGCTAGAAAAAGGTATACATATTGATGTCAATTTAAATCTTTTACTTATTTGTTAGATGATCAGGACATAAATTGTATAAAGATTGTAAAGAAAACTGTGATTACTCTCGAATCAAAATACCTGCTGTGAAGTTGCAGAAGCAGCTCATTTATTATAGTTCTCATGAGAAAACAGTACAGAGCAGATATGCACAAAGCTGTCTAGAGAAGAAATTAAATATATATATGAATAATACATTTAATTTAGAATTGCTGTATTTTCTTTCAGGTAGCATAAAGGTGAAGCACAAATCTCAATGTTTAGTGTGAAATAAGCTTTATTCTTCTGGAGACAGTAGCAATGCTTTTGTTTCTGATGACAAAACAAAAGAGTAAATTTTGGTTTTAAAATATAATCAGAATTTTAAACTGGAATTAATAATATGCTGTTGACATAGTTTTTAAGTAAAATAATGTATGTGGTATGCTGTGTTATGTGATATGTATCGAACTGTCAGCAACATAATACCTGTGGCCTCCAGAAGACAATTACAAATTATATCAGATTTATCATTTTGAAGGGGGAAAAAAAAGGGAGATCTGACTCATCACATTTCTGTGATCCAGGAGAAAAGAGTATGAAAATATCATTAGATGTATTTCATTTGTGGCAATTATGCTTGGAGTTTTAAGAAGGAATAAGTTCAAAATCCAGCCTAAGCTTGATCTTCACAATAACACAGGAAATTTTTCTGGATTATTTCAAAAATTTCAGCTGCACTTTGGAGTGAACTGGGGCTGTGATTTTGCAGAGTTCCTGTTCACTGTCCTTTCCTTTGATAGCTGTTTCCGTAGGATTTTCAGTAACTGTATTACTGGAGATGTCTGACATTTGTAAATTAGTTTATTACAGGAAAAAGGTATCATCCACCAACTAAGAATTCATTTGCTTTGTCTTAAAATGGAAGTGATCAACTGTAAGCTTTTCAGGCCCAGGGCTTCTGACTGAAAGCTTAGAAGATCCTCTGCAGAGGGAGTTTTTTGCCTTGGTGGGGGCTGTGGCTGGAGGCTGGGCTGCAGAGCCCCCGGGACAGGCCTTTGCACAGGACATCCAGCTGCAGGGGTGCTGAAGGAAACCAGGGGGGTCTTTCAAGGTACCTTGCACTTGGACTTCTAGATTTCAAAATGCACATTAAAAATTACCTCTGTAAAATACTCCTTAGAAGAATGTGTGTGTATATATATATATATACTTTTTTTTTAATGAAATCATTCTGTAGTAAAATATTTCAAGTCCTGGCTAAGCTGTAAAGCTTAGGGCTGATAAACAAAGCATCTGAAGCCAAATGGCCCCTTAGCTAACCCCAATTAAAATAAAGATTTCATTGCGCTCTGTCCTGACAGAGAGGGAACATATTGTTGCCTTTAAGGGAGTTTGGTTTAGTTAATGAAAGAATTTGTTTCATTTTTTCAAACACAGAACCTAATTAAATAAGTTTCAACTTGACTTGTAGTTGAGGACATTTTAACTCCTTGAAGTTTACTCTTGTGTCCAAGTGTAGTTGTCTTTTGAATAATTCCTGATGCAGTATTTAGCTTAGTGATTTATATAATAAGAAATTTTGTGGTAGAGCTCATGTAACTGCCTATTAAATATCTATCATAAATATATGTTGTTGACTCCTAAAGTGTTAAAGTTGTTATCAACATTACATTATTTTGATGTATTACATTAATTTGGCATCAAGTGTGACTCAGAGCTAGTAACTAATACAATATTCTTAGAAGTACTGTGGAAATGAAGATGCCAGGAGTTTGCTTTTAAAAGCTGCAGATTATATATGTACTTTGCTTACTCCTGGTGCTCAAGGAAAAGAAAAATATACCAAAGAATTATTTAGGTGAAGCTCTCCAAGCAGTAGTTAAAGTCTGTATGTCCAGAACTCTTTGTCTTAGAGAGGATTAATGGTGAAATGAAAGCAATTTCTGAGGATTATATGTGTGATTAGTTTGCCTTTCCTTAGGATCTGTCTGTACTTGTATGGATAAAGCTCATCCCCCATTTGGCAACCGATAATTTATTACATGTTCTCAACATATTCTCAAGAATATATGAAAAATAGAGAGCACTTCTATCTAAAGATACCTTGTTACACATGAGAATATTTTACTTGAAAGCAGTCAAGAATGGGAAAGCTGTTGCTTACCTATATTTCTTGCCTAAAACCTGAGGGGTGTTGAATGGCTGCTGGTTTTACTGCCTGACAGTAAAACCAGAGGAGATTTTGGACAGGGATGGTGCTGTTTGGCTCTGCTGTCTATGCTTGGTCACAGGATACCTGGAATTAACAGCACCTAAACCAGCATTTACACAAAGGGAGGAGGCTTGGAAATTATTTGTTACTGAAACTGAGGCTAACCAAGGGACTTCATGCTTAAAGGAACGTTTTTAGCTGTAACGAGTATGTCAGTATTTTCCCCAAATGTATCTAACAAACTCCAAATCTGTTCTGTTCTGGAGCAGTGGCCTGCAGTGCACAGGGAGGAGCGCTTGATTGAAGAACATCCACATGTGCCCCCTCATCTGGGGATTTTAGGCTATGGATGGAGTGTGTGTTCTCTTCCAAATGCCACTCAGTCACATGTTCTCCTTTACATGCTTAGTGGATTTGCAGTCCAGCTCTTTTCCGATGAGTTTTCAGGTGAGCAGTGAAGCTGTTTCCAGTAAAGGACATTTGATTTCTCTGAGTCAGGGTCATTCCCAAAACCCTTGACTATTTCTGCTTCAGGTCTGTGTGACTGTTGCCTTCAACTGTGGAGGTAAATGATACTCAAAAAATTCCTGCCTCTGAGAGGAAATTAGTAGTTTTATTTATGGATAAGTAACAAATTTAGGAGGGGCGTGCAGGGGCATTTTAGTTGAAAAAGAGTGTTCTTTGGTGTGGGTGTGAACATGAATGAAATGAAGGGTTAGGTGGTACTGAGGTCCTAAAAATCTCTGATTTATTTGGCATATGTTACAGATCCTGAAGTAACTGAAACGCAGTGCTGCTCTTTTCTCTTCTGTGAATTTCTGTAGATCATTATAATTGCGTTGTGTTTCAGAAATCTCAATAGTTGCCAAATGTAACCAAAAATAAAGCATCGCATCCAGCCGGAGTTCCAGATATCCTCACTCTGCCCTAAAGCCATGTTTCCCAGCCATTATCTTGTCATAGCTTATTGTGCTCAATTTTAATTAAATGTTAATAGCAATTTTGCAGTCAGAACTGACATGAAAGTTTTCCAAAGATTATTATACCCACAGGATATCTTTATTATGTGTTTTTCTTGTTTCTCCTTTTTTATCTTGTCCAAGCCCTGTTCTTTGGAAAAGTCTTTGGTGATGGAGAACATGAAACAAAAAATGCTGCAGTGTCTTGACTGACAAGGATTGCTTTACAAGGACTCATCAATTGAATTTTGCATTCTTCAAGAACATCAAAAACTTCCATGTTTTATAAGGATCTTGGGGTTTATTTGATTTTCCTTAGTGTGGTGTATACACTGAGTGTTCTCCATTTAGGTTTCAACATACAGATGCCGAATCTTTAAATACAGAAAGGGCTTGTGCAGTGCTGCAACCTGTAGTTCTTGTGTCTCTTGTGTCTCTGCCTTTAAGGATGGTGTGTTCTTGAATGGTATGCACAGCTTATACTGTTGGATGTTGGATCACTGGTTTTTATTGCTGTATAGGCAGCCCTGTAGTATTAATTGCTTGTCAAATCCCTAAGAAATAACAGATTAATGTGCTTGATCACAGTGCCCTGTTTAGAAGCTGCAGTTTGCCCCTGTCCCCAGCCTCTCCATGTAACACAATTACAGATGTGCATTCAGGACATTTAGTGGATTGCATTTCATTAATACAATTTGAGCAGACAATACCAAGTTGCTGTCGGGCTGTGCTGACAGCTAATTACTGAAATGAAGGGTCTGCATGGCTAAGGAACAATGGAGCATGTCTCAGGGACAGGAAAGCAGCACAGAAATAGTGCCACATCTTGGAATCACTCCTCTGGACAGTTTGCTGTGTCTGCAGACCAGCTTTTGTCACTTATCTGATCATGGTGGGGAGTTACACTTCAGGGAAACAAAGGTTGTTACTGTTGATGAGAACACAATGTAGTTCTGGTTTGCCCTTCCCTCTGCTTAATTCAGACACTTGTACCTATTTACCCATCTGCTGGCCACACTTGCCTCTTGCTTACAGACACCACTGCATGTTTTCCCCACACAATGTCCAGTCTGCTTATTTGAATAGCAGGGATACTGTGAATGTCAGTCAATTTTGTGGCATTATTTGTAGGGAAAGCTCTCACTGACAGTTTGGAGGAAGATCAGGAGTGACTCCTCATAGTGTCTTCCAGTATAAGAAACCACAGGCAGTCAAGTGGGGTTTGTAATAGCAAAGGTACAGAAGAAACAAGGAGTGTTCTATGTAGGATAGGCAATCCTGCCAAGCAGTTGATCAAGTGATACTGAGGAAGCTTGTATTGGGTTGGGGGAAACCGGAGAGATACTCAGGAAAGCCTTGGTTCAGATTTGTTTGATGTGCAGGCACCCCCTTAACCAGCACTTCTGGACCTGTCCAGAAACTCCTTGTGTGTTCTTCTAGAGCAGGGGAAGCTGAAGCACAGGGTGTTCACTACTGGGCAAGGGGCATATCTCAGGGCATTTGTAAAACCTCTGATGGGGTTTGGTCTTTACGGTATATCTGCGGAATTATTAAATATAATGGGAGGCTGACTACAAAGCAATTTTATCATCCAGTTCATTCATATGACATCTCTGTTGTAAGACAAGGTGCTACTTATTGTTGGAGATATTTTTTCTATTGATGCTCAGAGAGCTCTTAGATTACCATTGTGGCTTATCTGTATCCTGATGGTAACAAGAGCCAGTGGCACTTCTCAGCAATTTATGTTATTTAGTCTGTTCATCTCCAAGTCCACAGGTGACATGGAAATAGCAAATATTCTATTTCTTGTTGAAATGAAATTGAATCTTAAAATTTTTTGATTCAAATCTGCTGCTTAGTTGGAGAAAAAAGGTACAGTAGCAGGTTGCCAGTAAAGGGTCTGTTCTGCTTGATGAACTCAAGAATTCATGTTGAGGTGCTGCAATAGTTTGCTGTTTTTGCAATTCATTTTATGAAACAAGTTCCAGATTGAGCCCTACTTCCATGTATTCTCTCTCCATGGAAATTATGTCCTTTCCTCATTTCAAATTAGGTGAGTACAATGAAATTCTTATTTTACATATTTATTAACAAGGCTTTCATCCCCGTGGTATTGTAACTACCCTCAGTACTCTATGCAAAGAAATTACACAGAGAACTCACAAACCTTCAGGAGATACATGTAGTCACTCTTTTTCAAGCATTACTGCTGCTGTCTGTGTTATTCTTACGCGTTGCTCTGTCAGCCCTTATTCTGTGCCCTTCCTTTCCAGAAGCTGTCGGTAGCACTGATTTTTTTCTGTTTCTTAATTCTGAAATAAATCACATTAATGTCCTCATGCGATGTTTGAATCTCATTGGATATTAATTGTTAGAAAATTATGAGTGAATGAATGATATCAACTGTGATGTCTGGTGCATAGAGGGTTAAGTAATTTTTAGTCTCACCAAAAAGTATTTGGTCAGGTACTCAGGTGCTGGAAATTTTCTTAGCAACATCAGTCACCTAGGAACATGATCATCTGCTGTTCTGGGGTGGAGATTACAGAGCTTAATGATTAGCTTCTATAAGCTGCAGCTGATGCCAGACTCTACCCCCTTTACACCTAATTAGCCTCATTAATGAGCTCTTCTGCTCTCCACAGAGAGGGCTTCCTCCTCAGAATAGGAGGTAAAAATACTTCACCCAGGTAGATGTGCTGAAACCTTTAATTATTGCCCACACCTGCAAAGCGTTGTGTGTCTGAGGGCAATATTGCTTCCCGAAACTGCTTATTTACAGTGACCACAGCACCCAGCATTAACCCTTTAGCGCCAGCAGAACTGCTTTGAACCTTTGGAGTATTTACAGGGTGTGGAAACATAGGCAGTTGCAAATTTAATGCTTAATTAAGTTGGATGTGATCTGGGGGGGAGACGGTTTGTATGTGATGAAAATGTTTTAAAAAGTTTCTGAGTATTTTGTTTAATCCCAAAAAAATGAGCTGAAATTGCTGTTGCGTGTCAAATAAAGCAATAGCAGGACTCAGAGCATGGTTAGACAAATGCTGTTCTTTAAATGAGCAACTTCTGTGTTTGAAGCAATGTAATTTAGTGCTGCTAAAATGGAAACATGGGAAAATACATTTGTAGTGATCAATGGAGCAGGCAGTAACTGTGCTAATGAAGTGTTCAGGGTGATTCTGAGCTGTAGCAATTCCTGGTCAATATGTGGTGTAGACTTTGGGAAATTTAGAACGTTATTGGTTATTAGCTGTGCTGCTCAGGCAGCTCTGTAACATTTTGCACGTGCATTTGTGTCCCAGCGTTGTACCCATGTCCCCAGTCAGAGCTGGTTGGTTGGTTAGGAGCTCTTTCCTCAGTTGCCAGCATTCCTGGAGTTCCTGCAGGCAGTGCCTGCTGTGAGCATTCCCAGCAGCCACGGTCAGGCTCTGTGTGCCACTGGCAAGAGTTGCTATTGGGTCAGTTCCATGGAGTGCTCTGCCTCGTGGGAGAGTGTTGGGCTGCAGGATTGTCTGAGGCTGCAGGCAGCTGCACTCACAAGCTGGGCATCTTTCTGAGGGAGTTTGGGGCAAGAAAGAATGTTTTCCTGGAAAGTTCATCTTCTAAAGTGAGTAGAAGACGATGTGTCTCCCACAAGGCATGGGCAGTGCCAGTGTGAATGAATGGGCTTTCCAGCCAAAGTGGTGGGATTTGGTGTATTTTAGTCAACTCTGCTTCCCTTGAAGGTGCTCTTAGCAGGCTGCTGAGCTAATGTGAACAGAAGTCTTTGAGTTAGAAAAGGCATTTGGAATGGAAAACATGTATTCATGTAACTGAAAATTATTACTTGAAAATAGGATCTCCAAGCTGTGAGGTCACCGCAATAAGAGGCATCATTATTAGCAATTCTTTTCTTATTATTATGAACAATTCTTTTGCATGTGTAGGGGAATATTTGCTTTATTAATAATTAAAACAGCATCAAACTTCCCCAGCCAAGATGGAATCACGCACTATGTGAATCACAGAAATTCCCATGCATTTTTCCAAGAATGCAGTTTGAACTGAATGCGGGGAAAAAGCATCGAAGTAAGTTTTAAGTATTTGCATCATATTTTATCAGTTGTTGCTGCCTCACATCCTCACGACGTAAATGGGATGGATGCACTGCCCGTGGACCCTTCTGGTGGTGCTTTGGCAGGGTCAGTTCCGTTTCCTTGGTGGAAGCCGGAGGTTTCAGGGCAGATGAGAAGGGCTTGTACGAGCTGCAGCGGATCTCTGAGGGCGCGTGGCGCGGAGGGGAGCGGAGCGGCGGTCCCTGCCCATCTGCTCCCTGTCAGAGCACGCAGCCGTGCAGCTGGCCCCGTGCCCCGGCCCGCCGGCTCCGGGCGCTCCCGCCTGGTCTCCACCGCAGCTCCGGGAGCCGCCGAACCGCTGCTCCCAGCCAGATGCTTCCCTGCACGTGGGCTCTAATTAGATGGCGTTTTCCCCCTCGCAGAGGAGTTGGGAATTTTGCATGGTTTCCATGTTGCGATAGGATGGGAGCTGGGAGGAGCCATGTGGCCCAACCTGACGGGGCTCCGCTTGGCGTGCGAGCCGTGGGTTTGCAGGAGTGCACGACAATTCATGGACAGAGCAAAGCGTGTGGGGAAAACGGAGAAAGGAAAAGCCTGCTTCCTTTTTGTCCTCACACTGGATGTCACTTCCTGGTTTTGAACATACCAGGGTGGAACTGGGGGACTAAGGCAGATCACAAGTCTGGCACTGACTGCTTGGAAGACCCAGCATACACAGGCTCTCAAAGCTGTGGCTTATTTTTCTTTATTCTTGTTTCTGCTTTTTAAAGAATTTAGACGAGAGCTGCAAGCTGCGAGATGCTGTACAGGAGAGCCTGGAAAATTCAAATCAAATCTAACCTGTAAAAATGGTACTTTCTAATATGTCTGGATCCTCAGCCTGTTGTGAGATGGGTCTTTTAGTGATCGAGGAGCTCTGGTGGAAGTGATAGAAGAGCAGTTGCTTTGATGATTATAGTGATGTGGTGTTTTCTGTGTCGTGCCTTCTCATGAGGTAAAATCTGTGCCTCTTTCTGACAATAAGTGACAAAATGGTAAAAGGAGAGTGAAAAGTTCTCATTTATTGTAGAAGTGAAATGCTTTCCTTTTCTCTCCTCCATCCCTGAGGGAAGGTGTCTTGGGCAGTTGTGTCCTGATGGCTCAGCTCTCTCTCTGGAGTGCCTTGGCAGGCATAGAACATACTGATGCTCTGGGACAAGCAGTGCAAATGCAAGTGGCTTTGGAGTGGCAGGCTCCAGCTGTCCCCAGGAGTGGATGCTGTGGCATCTCTGAGAGCATAGTGACCAAAGTGACTGAGTTACAGTCTCACCTCAGTGATAAATAACAGTGAGGACACGCGTGTGAGAGCATGGATGTCTTCATCATTGACCACTTAAGTTTCCCCAGAGACCTGTACATGACTCGGGCAGGAGGCAGTGGAACCTTTTCCCAGTGCTCCTAATCCAGGGCCCCTGGTGACCTCTCTCAGGGGACAGGATCTGCTCTAAGGTGAGTCTTTTCTGGCTGTGTTTTTCCATGGCAGTAGCTGAGGCTTCCTCACCAAGTTATGGAGTTGCATAACACGAGGACAGATCCAGCCTCGGTGAGTTCTGCTGGAGCGTTTCCTTTGCCAGTTCCTCTGTGGAGAGGGGGCACTGCAGGCCATGTTCTTACATCATGTACCTCAGTGCATCTGCCAGAGATTGGGTGTGTCTAACTCCATGCAAAATAATTTCATTCCATTCATCCATTTTATTTATAGAGTCAGGGGGTTTGTTACTTAGCTAAGAGAGCCTTTATGACTAAGGCTTCTCTCATGTTGCTTTAGTGAAGTTAAAAACAGTTTGTTCTCCTTCTGCATCTATATCAGCATCTAAATCTTACAGTAAAATATCTTGCTCTTCAAAAGAGCTGTTTATTGAACATGGTGTTGGGGATCTTGAGACAAAGGAGTCATTTGCATTGTGCACAAAAACATATTTTCAACATATTTATCTAGAATCTCATTGGTTGGGATGAGTTTGGACTTTTTACATGTATCTAAGAAATCAGGAGGAAGCAAAATCTTAACATCTGTGATCTTGAGGCATGTTGGTCATTTGTAAATCTTGCCCAATGATTTGTTACTTCTACAGAAATTCTTTTTTTCCCTACTTTAACAAAATACTTTGTATTCTATTGAATTTTAATAAATGAGGCAAAAATAGCTGCTGGTTTATCTGCTAGGCAATACTTTGTGTAGATTGTTTTTCCAAGCACACTTTTATATTTTGTCATAGTATAAAATAACTCATATAAAGAATTGCACTGCCGTTTTTCTCCTCTTCTGTATTGTCACTAATATTCCACAATAGTTAAAATAGAAAAGGGCCTTTTCATTGCAGGGACCCTGAATTGGCAGCTGCTTTGCATGCCAAACGTCCCAGCTTCAATGGGAGCATTGCTCATGGAATGATTGCAGAACCAGGCCCTGAAATTACCTTGCCAGCTAATGATAAAATCGCATGCAGGCCACAGGGGTTTTTGTGGAATAAATATAAGAGTGGAACAATATCCAGTACACATTATACCAGTAATTTAAAGCATATTCAGGACAAAGAGAGAGTTCCCAGTGCAGGCAGCATCATAGAGATTTGCTGTATCTGATAAAGATTAGGTTTCTCAGCTCATAATACCATACTATTACTTTCCTTTTGTTAGTCTTTCAACACCTACACTCCTGCATTGACACAATATCAAGTAGGAAGAGGAAGAATAGCCTTGTATTTAAGGGACTGAGCAGGGATTAAAGAAATTTCGGTTCTTTTCCCTGGCTCTGCCAGAGACTTTTGTGACCGTGTACAAGTTACTTATTATTTTCATGCCTCTATTCTTGATCTGTGAAATGGTGATTTTTTTTCCCTTTCTTTTTCCTCCCAGCCCTAAATGCTTTCTTGCTGGCTTCTTTGCACTTCATGTGCCAGGCTTGTTGCTTAAGTTTCAGCTAGGAAGTTGTAGCAGTTTCTTAGGGATAGGAAGTGTCTGGCTGCTGTAGGTGATGAAATCAGTGGCTGGAATTAGCCAAATAAACTCTTGGAAAGCTGGCTGGCTCCATTGGAGTGAAGTACTTTCATTAGTTGTGAGTATGAGTGTGTGCCATTTTACTTGGTCTGACATGAAAACATCAGGTGTCCTGATGAACTAACAGAGTTTGAAAGAAGAAGCAAAACCATTGCTCTGCCATGGAAGTTTTCTCTGGTTACACATTTTTTGGCAGTTTCGTCTTCTGTTTGAGGCTGGTTTTGTGCCCTCTTGCTGTGTCTCTACCAGAGGCTGTATCCTGTAGTGAGGAACCAGAAGAAATGTCTGAAATTGGGCTGGTGCTGGAGCTGAGCTCTTACGTGAGACACTGCGTATTTGGGCAGTGCAGTCTGTATTCGTGATACATGCCTTTAAAACTCTTCTCAAGATTGCACTCGGCAGTAATAATTTGTCAGAACTGGTAGTCTCTTTTGAACAGAGCCTGAGTGGAGTTTTCTTTACAGGCATGTGGTCAAATCTCTGAGCACGTGATCTCTTTGTTCCTGAGCTGCATCTTGAGATGCTAATAAAGCTCTGGTATCATTCATTTAAGGTGCAGAGTTTGATCTCTGCTTTCTAGATCCCATTATGACTGAGGTGGATGCAAAGAGCTCTCTTGTGCTGAACGTATGGACTGGCTATAGGAGGTTATTTGTCAGTGCAATTGCAAGCTGAATGAGCCCATGTCCTATCAGGTGTCTGTCACCAATTTCAGGTTTTCTTTATGGAATCCCGCTGGCTCGCTGATGATCCTTCTTCAGCTGTGATGAGCTAATCTTTCCCTGACATTGCAATCACAGTTCTGGAAAGGTCTGCAGAGCAGTGTCTTGCCTTTGGTAGCTGCTGTACCTGACATAGACACATATATAGCCAGATCATTGTCCTGTCTCACTTTATCATTCTGGATGGAATTAAGGCTGATGAGTCCTAGAATGTCCCTACTGGCTTTACTTTGCCATTTGCAGCATAACCATCGTTAGTACAGGATGTGGTTATTTGCAACATCAGGCGATAATGAACGGGTGATACATGGCTGGCTTGGATTGCTGTGTACGGGGGGTGCTGCAGTGGCACCGGGCTTGCAGCCTGTCTGCTGTCACGTGGGCATCTCGTGGTGTGCCTTTAGCCCCCCTGTGTCAGCTCTGGGGCTGCTCTTGGGTACTGAGGCTGTGCCGCAGCACCCACACACTGTGAGGGCATGGCACAGGGCTCATCACCTGTATAGAGCACATCACCTGTACAGAGCACATCACCTGCACCACCTGCTGCCCATGCTCATGCACACACAGCACACCTGCCTTCCATGGCACAACTTTGAGAGCTGTCTGAACAGTCTTCAGCTTTGGCTTCTTGGGCTTGGTGATCTTCTGGTTGGTTTTTTCCCCTCCTCTTAGAATCTGTGAAATCTTTGCTTGTGTGAGGGTTCTCACTGTTGACCTAGTTTGACCCCTGCCTTTGACCCTTGTCTTTATTACCTTCTTCTGTCAAGCACTCACGTGCTGCCTTCAAAGCACTGTTATCCAGGTGCACACTCCTGCAGCAGTGGGAGTAGTTGGATTTCCATGGCTTCTCTGAGCTCCTGTGTCTTTCCAGAAGCATCCTTCGTGCCTCTGTCTCTTCCTCCATGTCCTTCTTTTGACTGAGCTGTCTTCTGTCCCATATATTTTAGTCCTTCATACTCACTCTGAAAGTTCCTGCCATAACCAGTGAGCTGAGGAGAAGTGATTTCCTTAAAACATGAGGGATCATGGTGAAAATTTTTACAGTGTAACTAAACAAAATTGAGATGTATCTTTTAATTTGTATTATGGCTTCTTAAAACAAAACAGTTGGTTTCCTGAAACTCTAGAACAGTCTGAAATAAGCCCTGGAGTCCTTTTCCTTTCCAGTTGCTGTCTTTAGTAGTTTTAAGCATTATTTTAGAATGTAACAGAATTCCAATTTAAAAATGGGTCTGGCAGCAGATCAGATGTGGGCTGAAACTTTTCAGCTTTTTCAGGGGTCATGAGATGCAGCACTGCCCTGATGAACTTCATTATGCTGGATGAATATAAAATAGTTATGTAAAGGGAGATTTGCAAAGACATAAAGAAAAGACACCTATTTTTCAGTGCATCTGGGAATCTTAAATCTTAATCTTATATTTTAAAGTTTTTTCTTTTGTGTTAAGATTGCAGATTAAATGTGTACGTTTTTTCTGTGATCCAATCTTGAACTAGATATGAGTTGTCTGTAACATTACAGATAAATCAGATTCCTCACTGAGTCATATCGTGCACACATTTAGAGCCTTTGCAGTGCAGTGTTTTAGCCTCTCTTAGGCACTGACAGTTGGAAAGGGGTTTAATGGATATTTAAGGTGTTGATGGATCAAGGCCTAAATTTTAATTGTTGGAAGCAACAAGTTTAGGAGTTGATGAGTTTTTCAGGACAAGTTGTTGTAACTGTTTCATGTGCAAACAAGACCATTCATTTCACACCATATCTGTGGTTCCGCGGGTGTCCCCGTGTGTATAATGTCATTTGTCAGTAAAAGCAGAGCTGATTAGTTTTATAATTTACAGTTAACCAGACCTGTCAGGAAAATGGTCTTATTGTCCAGCTTGTCTTTTTTATCCTGAAACTGTGGCTGGGGGTGGAACGGTGTGTGCACCTCGGGGAGGTCAGCGAGGGTGGAAAGCACTAATGCATTCTGAGCTGCAAAGCTCACGCTTGACCTCGGTGATTAAAGTTTTTTCTGTCATCCAGCACCCGTTGAGCCTGAATTGTCTCTTAAGAAGTCAAAGGGTCTCATAAAGCTAATGAACAAACTCAGTCATTAGTACTTTGGGAAGGAAGTGTGCTGCCACTGCTGGTGCCCCAGCTGCAGGGTGTGCGTTGCTGGGGGCGCGGGAGGAGCGGCTGGAGGTGCACCAGGGCACCGCCGCCTCCCCTGGGCAGGCTGAGCTCATCCCACGGTGTCCATGCTCTGCTCTGGCCAGGGGGAAATTCTGCATTCTTGTAGGTGGTAGGAAGGGCTGCTTGTTTCCTCTGAAGGGGTTTTTAAATGAGGATTAAACAAAAGCCAAACCTTTCTTGGGTGAATGTCTGTGCTGGTGAACTCACCTGCACTTCTCTTTACCCATTCCTCCTAGCTCTTTTCACTCCGATTTCTCTGACATGGAAAAAAATGTTTTTCAGGGATCCTTTGTTATGTTCCAGTATCTGAAGTTAATGGGAAAGCCTTTTTCATACTGGTCAAGTAGATGGCAGCTGTTAGTCATTTAAATGCAGTAAAACCTTCCAGACAGTGCACACCTTGGCTTTGGAGTCAGAACCTTTGTCATGTGTGTCCTGGAGGCTGGCACAAGTGTCTTACATACACACACACACACCAGCCTTTATACCATTTATTCTGATGAGAGCAAAGCCACAGCAAAGAAGAAAAAAGTGTTTTTTCACACTCACACTTCTTGCCTGGAAATTATGTAGTGATTTTGGCTTTCCCTGTAAAAAGACTAAATCAAAACAGGTTATTATTTTTAAAATAAATTACCCCAAAACTGTAACTATCACTTGAGAAACCTGCTTTTCTTTTTCCAAATCCATGGAAGTTCACTGGCTCGAGCAAGGGGTGACAGAAACTCCCCTAGAAAGTGACTTCTTCCCTCTGTAAGGAGACCCATCCTGTGCTTTAACAGACACTTGCAATTGATCTTTGTCCTCAGTCTTTTTTGCAGCCCTGTTTTCTTGATTTTACACAGCCAGTGGTAAATGAGATTACCAATTTAAAGCTTTCAGAAATAGAATTATATCATCCTTTTAAAGGGGGTGCTTTAAGACTTTCTGTTATCTAATGTTAATTTTGAATACTCAACAGATGAAGAGTCCAAATATATTTTAGTATAAGCATCCATAATAATTGCACATCAGTATAATTTAGTCCTTCTTTATTAGTTGTTTTTAATTCAGTAAATGTATTTTCTTGCTATGGTGTGTATCTGTAGAAGTGTGGAAGGAATTGGTACCTTTATGGCAGATACACAGCAGACTTCAGCATTACCATAACTCATTAAAATCAGATTAAATCAGGAGTTGCAAAAAAACTTCTGTCTTTTGCTAACAAGATTGTGAAAAGGGGAAATTCCACTCCTCCAATATGAGTTTTTCAAAGCTGTGGAGAGAATAGAGTGGACATTCCTGGCCTGCTTGTGCTGGCTCTGATGAGGCAGATAAGCAGAATATACAGGATTCACACAACCATGTGTCATATTTTGGAGACAGTAAATAATACTAGTTTTTTGAATGTTTGAATGATCGAAAGTTCGTCAGCTTTAGCAAAATGTGTGTAAAGCCACTCTGGGCTTTTTTGATCTGCAGTTTTCCAGCCTGTTTTTCCATCCTGTGGTTGGGACCTGCAAATAAAGTACAGTGTACTGAGTGCTAGGTAAGGCCTATGGTCCTTACCTGTTTACTTTGGAAGGGAGGGAGGTCAGGTGCAGGCAGTGGATTCGGAGGGACTCAGTCAGGGCTGTTTGAGTGTTTAATGCTCTGATTCCCCAGGGTGAGCCCATCACTTTCTGTGAGGAAGCGTTCGTGTCGCACCGCTCGTCTGTGATGAGGCAGTTCCTGCAGAACGCCATCCAGCTCCAGCTCTTCAAGCAGGTACTGCCTCCAGTCATCCGTGGGGAAGCACATTCTGGGACAACTCACCTGGGCTCTGGGGGGCTGTTCTGTATCCCTTGATCCTGTAGTGCAGCACCTCAATTCCTGCTTGCTGGCTTCTCTCACACTCAGGTGCTGAGGCTTTCTGTGTATTGAGAGGTGGATGGGTTTTCCCACTAATGGTCTCCGAGATCAAGGGTTTTTCTTATCTTGGCACACCAGGACCCAAGATATCTCCTGCAAACTTTGTCCAGGAAGCATATTACTGTTGAACATAGAACTACTGCTTTAGAGCAGCTGAAAACATGGATGTGTAGCCAAACATGAATGCTGGTTTTTAGCAGAGCCACACACCTTTGGGCAGTGGTCAGCATTGTGCCAGTTGGGGTGGTATTTTCATTCTGAGACTCTACCCAATGCAAACACAGAGGTCATTCCAGCTAATGAAGGATAAAGTATTTCTGGAAAGATGAAAAATGGGATGGTTGATGTGTTTCTGTCTTTTAATGCTGATGCAGTTCATTGATGGGCGTCTGGATCTGCTGAACTCTGGGGAGGGCTTCAGTGACGTGTTTGAAGAGGAGATAAATATGGGAGAATATGCAGGTAAGAAATATTTTCAGGGAATTTAAGACACTTTTGTTGGTTTATGGGTTACCATTTGTGGGTTATCACGATGTAATTGGTCACTGCTTCTAGCTAAATAACTGAGGCTTAGTGGCAGCCTGAAATGCCTTAAGATTTTGTTCTTTCCTCTGACAGGAACTTTGAGTAATGTATTGTAGTCTGAATAATGCCTGTTCAGTCTTAAAAAACCTCAGTAAAAAAACAAAGTACAACTGAAAGAGTTCTTGCATTGGAGGAAAAATCTTAGCTTTACCTGGAACCACCTCAGATTTCTTTTAGTGAACTTAAAAACATTGGTGTTCTCAAATGTCTGAGACAACACAGAGAAAACAGGAAAGTGTAAATCTCTCATCAGTGTTATGTTTTCTCCTGAATGAAAAGGCTGGCTGTCCCGTTCTGTCCGTGCTCCAGGACCACTAAGTGCCAACACTTCACATTTTGAGCCTGTTTTCTATTCAGCAGAGGGTTACAATTTGTTTGTTTGTGTGTTTGGTTCTCTGTAGGTAGCGACAAACTGTACCACCAGTGGCTGTCCACAGTGAGGGTAAGCACACGAGATCCTGCCAGACACCCTGAACTGGGGTTGGCCCGTTGAAGATTTTCATGTAGTGACAGACACAGTAAATCTTAAAGCTATTTACATCTGATTGCATATAATCAAATTTAATCTCTGGAAATGTAATTCTGCGCTGAAAATAGGAAATACAATATTAGCCAGGGTTTAATCCTTGGATTTTGCCCTTCTCCTGTGTTTCTCAGTAAGGTGCTGTGCAGCAATAGTCAGTGGGGTGTGGCAGGGGTGTAAAACACCTACCAGATGAACAGATCATTGCAGTGGATGTAGCACTGGCTCATCACTTTCATTATATTCATCACATGAAATTCAGCTGTTGTAGAATTAATGTTTGTGACTGGAGCTAGATTTCATTTTCCCATAGTTTATCCCTTTATCAACTACTTGTGCCTTAAAAAGGCACCACGTGTGGGATAAACAGGACTATGGGATGAGGGAAAGGACAAGAGCAAAGTGAAAACAGAGCTCACCTCTTCAGATTGAACTGTCCTGAGGTGGGGTCTCTGGCTCAGACACTGAGTGTTGCTCGGGATACTTGTGTCTTAAACTTGGTTAGGATTTCAGTGGAAGGTACAGGACACCCCTGAGGTGAGTGGAAGCACAGACACAGTTTGTGAGACATGTAAGACAAGGGCTCTTGGGAGGCACCCATATTGTCCCTTGGACAAGTGCTGTATTAAACAGAACTGGGCAAAACCAGAGCCACATTCAGTGTGGTTTTCCTTGGATCTTTTTCTTTAAATCTGACCTTTTCATACTCAGCTCTGCTAATAAGGATAGTTAATGCTCTGTTATTTTAACTTAAGAATGGTGCATTTTAGATTGCTGTTTGCTTTAAAGAGCTTTGATAACATTTCTTCCCTTGTTACTGTAATTACAGAAAGGAAGTGGAGCCATTTTAAACACAGTAAAGACCAAGGCTAACCCTGCCATGAAGACTGTCTATAAGTTTGTAAGTATGGAGTACTGGTTTACTACTGAGATAAGAGTCTAATTACAAGTCTGTTTTAACCTTTCAAATGAGACTCAAGACTTACATCCATTTTTCTTGGACTCACAAAATTACTCAAAATATACATTCATTCAAATTTCAAATTTAAATGAAAAAGTCGTTTTGAAATTTAAACTCAATTGAAATGCAAAGGACAATGGTAACTTGTGATTTCTTTTGAAAGTACAGATGATAAATTCCATTTATTACACAGAACTCTTTCTGGGAAATAGTGCCTGTGTGCTCTGCTAGGCAGCTCTACCATCTCATCATTGCTCTGTTGGAAATCATTGTTACCTCAGCTTTCCCTGCTTGCAGCTTCATCGAAAGAAGAGAATCCTCTCATTTTCCAAATTGTTTCCATCTTTTCTAAATGTCAATTAATTTTCCCTAGAGATTTCTTATACCTGCTTATTTAGAGCCCAACTCACTGAGTTATTCTTTAAATGGAAGTGTTTTCAGTGCTGTTAACAAACAGCTGGTGTGTTGCTGTGCTATCGTGTGTGGCTGCCAGCTCCACTCTGCCAGATCAAACAGCACAGAAACAAATGAGGATTTCTTATATGCTCAGTTTTGGGAAATAATGCTAAAAAAGCACTGAGATAACCATTCAAACTTTGGATTTTTCCTGCCTTCCTTCAGCCTGAGAGAGAGGAGTAGGATGAGATTGTCTTTACTAAATGGAGCTGGCATCCAGAGCACTGCAATGAGAGCTTGCAGGCTCACTGCCAGCGTGGAAGAGCAGAAGTTTATAGCAAAGATAAATACATACTGGGGAGCACTGAGGCTGTGGAATGCAAAAAGAAGAAAGATGTCTGTGGCTTCAAAACAGGAAAAACAAATTTTTACAACAAAGATGGAGTGGTGTTTCTTGTTTATTTGGGGTCTTTTTAGCTTTCTTTTTGTTTTAATGTGTTTTCAGTATCCTGTTACATTTTTTATTGCCATTTTTATTAACTGAAAACAAACTTAGTCACTGCTGGAAATAGAAGGGAATTTTAACTGAAATTAATTTTTCATGCAGGCAAAAGATCATGCAAAAATGGGAATAAAAGAAGTGAAAAACCGCTTGAAGCAAAAGGTACTTGAAGTTCTTATTCAAAATGTATAAGCATCACGTCTGAAATCCTTAGCCACTGAAAGCATGATGTGATCAATAGGAAGCTGTTTGATACAGTGTTGTTAGCACACTTCAAAATGCATTACCAGCTGTCCTGGATTTTTCACACTTATAAATATTCACAGACAAAAAAAAAATTGTCTTGAAATACATGAAAGCTCTGACTTAAACCCACAAAAGCCAGAAAACTGAGTGTTCTGCTTGGAGTGGTCCTGCTCCTGTCCTTTGTGCTGGGGCAGTGTGTGAGGGGACTGCACGTGGACTGGGAGCACTTCCCTACAGTTCTGGCAGTGAACTTCTTGCAAATGGCAAATTATTGTTATTTTTGCAGTAATCAGTCAGGAAAAATAGCTTCATGGTTCTCTGCCATTACAAAGGAGATTTCTGCATTTTTTGAATGTCTGCTGCAAAGTTCAGACAGGAAGGAATATTAGAGTTGGTGTCCATTGCCAGTTGGAATTATTGCAGGAAAAAATACTCAAACTGTTTGTTGTTTCCCAGATCTGTGTGTGTGTTCATAAACAACACAATTCCCAACTGCTCCGCGGTGTCTGAGGGATGTGTTGTCCAATCCCCACCACTCCTTTAAACCACAGGTGCTGGCACACTGGCACACACCTCATGAGCAGAGGGCTAACTGCCCTGGCTTATTGCAGATATTCCCTTTTTTCTGTGCATCAGAGCTCTCAGAGCCATGGAGAAAGCCAGGCAGCTGACCTGCTGGGAGAGCTGAAGTTCTCATTCAGAAATTTGTATTCAATTTGTTGCATAGGAGTTTGCGTGGTTTTTTTTAAATCTGTGCTCTCTCTGTAGATTTCTTCTCTAAATTTCTAGACCATCCTCTCAAGTTAGGGCTACAAATGGCTGGTGGGCAGACAGAAATGCACCTGAGCCTGTCACCAGGCTGTTCCTCCAAAGAGGTTTCTGTGTGGCTGGGCTGCCAGGCGAGGAATTGCCTGTGTGCATTCCAACTGCTGCTCCCTCTCTGAGCACTGCAGACACTGCTGCAGAATCTCAGGGAGCATCAAGTTGCTTCGGATCCTTCTATGTTATTCTATTTTATTACTCTACATTATATATGACCACTGTAGGTATAATTTGAAAACAATAGAAACATGAAGCAGTTTTCCTGTACATGGATTTCTTTGTCATTCCATGTGTTTCACTTCTGGACATAACCTCCCTAAACAATAAAATCTTTGGCCTTCTCATGTGTTTCTAAAGCAGTTGGAGCTGTGTAACGTGACCAGATTTTTTCCTGCATTTTAAATGCTAATAGAAATATGTGCTGTTGTGTGACATTTTGTATACAAGGCTGAGAAAAGCCTCATTCAGTCATTGCTTTGTTTTATTATTATTATTGTTTTCCTGGTCTGTCAAGCAGCAAGCATCTCTTTAAAAAACACACATAACATTTACAGCTAAATGGCCCAATTTTGTTTTACCTTCCTTCTGTGGTGTATCTGTAAGTGAGATTCTTAAACATGATTGTTCAACATAGGCTTTCACAAGAGCTTCAAAGGTAGCTGTGAGTAGTTGACACACACTGCTCTACCTCTCCTTCCTTTATTATTCTCTCCATTTCTATCCCATTCTCTTCTCCGTGTCAATGCAGGTAGGAAGGTTACTAAAATTAGGGATTGCTCTGTTAAAAGTGATAAAAATAACAAACATTGTTTTGGTCACCCTCATTTTTAATCTAAATGTCTGTGTTGCTCCATTATGGATCTGTTATGCACCAGTCTATTAATGCATCCTCCCGGGTTTTTATGTAAGAGCTTTGTATTTATCCTGTGTTTCCTCACTAGTATGTGTGAGTGTTAACTGTCTGACATTCTGGTACCATTAAGTGCTTTTTGCCAAATTTGGGATGCTAGTCTTTCATCTTCTAAGAGTAACCTATGGTTATTTTTAAACTGAACTTACTATCCACTGCATTTTAACATGCTATTTTCCATTATTAATATAGAAAGTATGCAGGCCCCTAGTAAGGAAAAGTCAAATATAAACATCTCTTTTCCAGTTTTTGCTGCCAAATCTGAGCAGCTTCTGTACAAGATAGAATTTAAAAATGCAATAAAGCTGGAGGTTCTGCTTCCTCCAACTCTGCATAGCAATGGTGACCTCTTAAATATAATCAAGAGCCCATTTTGCCCTTGGTCTGCTCCAGTCTTGGGTTTGAATTGCAAATGAGAAATGCAGGATTGACCTGTTGAGAGGTCACTGTGGTGTGTGTAAGGTCCTGCTTTAATATGATAGTGGAGATTGAATGGTGCTCTATTTCCATCCCTTGTTCATTTGTGGTGCAGTATTTCAAAGCAACAGAAATAGTTTCCAGAGGATTCTTATGAGTGAGAGCAAATAATTGTTAATAGATACAGCCTGGTAGCTTTATTTTATATCTGATACAGTTTTTCTTTTCTTTTTTTCCTCATTTTTCTTTTTCATTTCCTTTTTTTTTTTTTTTTTTTTTTTTGCAAAGGCTGCCTTTTTCCATCTCACAAACGGACTGTGGTGGTCAAGTCCCTCAGTTAGTGGCTCATTTGAAGCCTAACTGCATAGAATTAGGAAGAAGGAGGAATATGAATGGTACCATCCTCAACTTTCAGTCAGGAGAATGGAACTTACTGAAAGCTCTGGCTAAGACAATTTATATAAATGGTTGGGCACTTGGCATTAATATATTCAACATTATTTTAGTTACTAGAGCCTTGGGTGGCTCTAGTTAATGCCTGGTATTCTAGAAACAACTCATTTAGAGCATTATAGCACAACCTGCACAGTAGCTCAAGACATTCAGAATGTGTTTTGCTCCTCTCTAGTCAGTGTTTGCAGTCCATTACAAAATTCAAGGTCAGATTTCACTGTTTCTTTAACTCAAATGTGTTTTCATTGAAGATAGAAAACAAACTTTTGTGAAGCAGATTTTGCTTTGATGAGTGAAGCTGTATTGATGATGTGTTTGCCTTCTGGGGATGTTGAAAAAATAGAAAGGAATCCAATAATTTAATTCTTATATTAAGCAGTTTTTTAAAAATGTATTATGGTTTCATTGGAAGTCTGTGCATCAAACACAGTGGAAGTAGGCTTTAGGAGCATGTTATCTTTTATATGCAATTATATCATCAGAGAAGTAGAGGCAATCTATAGCAGTAAAAGCTCAAGGATTTGCAGTGATCATTACACGTCTGAGGGGATTTTGCTTAATGGCTTAATCTCTCTATCTTTTATCTCCTCCCATTCCCCTCATGTCCAAACTGTTGTGTCCTTTTTCAGGTTTTTGGGGGTTTGCCTGGGAAGGTGCTTTGCTTTCCTTGCCTCCACTGGCGGTGTGCTGCCCTGGGTGGAGGCACAGCCCCAGGCAGGCCCGGGAGCAGCCCCTGCTCAGCTGGGCTGGCCCTGGGGGTGCTGGAGCTATGGCAGCTCCAGGCGCCTTCCGTGTGGCTCCACCCCACAGAAATATGGAAATGGGGTTTGTGTTTAGTGTCACTGCAGGCGGTGGTGCTGCCATAGGCTGTGTGAGTCCAGAGCCGAGGGGATCCCTTGGGGGTCGGTGCTGGCTGGAGCTGCAGTAGGAGTTTGACAGACACTCGGGTTTCTTGTCAATGCCTTGTTTTGGGGCTCTTTGGTACTAATTCGGAGCACTTTGTTGTACCTTTTCAAGACAAGGTGGCATTGTGCAGCTGAAGGGCGGGAGGGAAGAAAAAGTTTTTCTCTCTAGTTTGACCTTAACAAGTTGTTAATGCCCCGTGATCCTTGCACCGTACTGGGGAACCACTGCTCTACCAGCTGGATCTAAAGAGGGGTCTCAGCTTCTCTGTGGAGCAGACAAAGCCCCTTAGAAAGTCCATCCAGCTTTTTGTTTCATTTGACCTAAACACATTAGGTCAGTGTGTGTCCAAAGGAACCATTTCTAATTGGCCATCAGCTTACACGGCTCATTATTGTACCTGAGCGAGCTGGGGCTCGCGGCCGTGTCAGAGGTCAGGAATCAAAGCCCTGCCGGTGGCAGCAGCCACCCTCAGGTCAGCCTTGCAGAGCTGCAGCCTGTGCAGCCTTGTCTCCATATTTACCCAGCATTATTTCCTTGGCATTGTTGCAGAGATGTAAGGTTTGGGGCCCACTGCGTTACAGACTGTTTCTCAACTCACTTTCAAACTCTTTGCTCCTTCTCTGATTCCTGGTGTCTGCAGCCCTTTGTCTTGTTCTAAACCTGTGTTACACACCCTATGCCTGCCCTTGCTGAGTCCTCTCACCTGGGCTGGTGGGTCACTTCACTTGTGGAGATGAGAACTAACGTCAAAGCAAAGAAAAAGTGCTCTGCCAGACAGCCCTTGGTGTTGTACCCTCTCCTGGAGGCACATTCAGTGCACACAGATTCCAAGATGAAATGCAAAGCTAACTAAGCTCTGAGTTCCATCTCTCCTTGCCACTTCCACCAGTAATTGTTGTGCTATGGATAATTCTGTGCAGTACGTTAATGGAATTACTGTGTCCATTTAGGTTTACAATAAGCAGAGTGCCCTGTCCCTTGGCTTCTATTGAATTCATTACTAAAATAGAAAATCTGAGCTGTGTTTTTTTTCCTCCACATGCCCTTCCTGGCTTTTGCGTGTTCAAGTCATTTTACTGAATGTCCTGTTTGCACTGCTGGTACTGGGAGGAGAGAGGGGTTGTATACAAGCTCTGATGGATGAAATGTTTGATTCTAATAATGTTTTCTTTTCTGTACTTTGGTGTGTTTTTCCCCTAACATCCAAATTGTTAGTCAGCATTATCCTGTAGTGTCTCCTCTGTGCACCTTCCCCTCACTCAGGAGTGTTCTGGCCATGCTATTCACCTTTTCCTACCACACAGGACATTGCTGAGAACGGCTGCTCAGCAGCGCCGGAGGAGCCCCTGCCAAGGACAGCACCATCACCACTGGCTGAGAAGAAGGACCCGAAATTAAGAGAGGACAGAAGACCAATCACAGTACATTTTGGTCAGGTAGGTCTTAGTGGAAAGTTGTTCTCAGTCATGTGAATCAGTAAAAATAGTTCAGAGAAAAGTCATGATGAGTATGCCAAACACTTCATTACCTTTAGTCACTGCACTATGCTATTTTAGTTTTATTTCTCTTGTATCTGTTTAAAGGGGGTTTCAAAACCTGATTTTTCCGGGGTTTGCTGATTCGTTTTGTTCAAACCATGATTTTGAGGAAAATAAACCATAAGTGAATGGGGGGGGGGGAAGGGTTGAAGCTTAAATATTGTAGCAATTTTATAAACTCTTTTGCAGCTGTTTTACATGCAAGGTGCTGCAGCCCTCAGGACTGAGGGTGTAGAATTTAATACATCCCCTGTTGTCTAGCCAGATCATTAGTGTCAATATTAAACATCCAACTATTAAAGCATTTGAACATTCTCTGAAAATTAAATGCGATGAACTAAGATGGAAAAATCAATTAATAGCTTGTTAGTGTGTTCTGTATTCAGTATTGACAGCTGAGCTGTTCACGTTAGTTACTTGTGTAATGTTTCTTTTGATATGTCTGCAAAACAGAGAGTTTGAGGGGGATTTGAAGAGTGGCTATTTAGAAAATGTTGTAGTTGCTGTGATTTTCATGGAAAAACATCCAGTATTTATTATCAGTTTGCCAGTGTTTCCCTATTAAGTATAGACTGACTGAAAAAAATAACATGATTTGTGTTCACAGTTCTCTTTTCTTCTGCTGTATCTATTCTTTACACTGTTCTGACCAGAAAACAGGAGGGGATATCTGATTTCTTCTAAGGAAGCAAAGTGTAATTTTAAAGGAATTGTAAAACATGCTAAAATGAGGAGCAAACCAGTTTTAGAGAAGTGTCTATGAATAGAAACCAGTTGGTGTGGCTGCACTGAGTGTTCAGGTATTAGATGGGGCTGTCCAAGGTCTGATCAGTGCTCAGAGCAATATTGTCTGCATCATCTCAGAATTAGATTTATTTTTTCAGTACTTTCACCAGTGTGCTAAATGTAAGTTATTGGAGACTTTTTAAAAATCATTCTCTACCAATTAAGTACTTTCAAGAGGAATGCAGCCATCTAGCTCCAGCAGGGACATGTTACATTTCATTTGAAGCAGTCAGAAATCAGATAATGTCACAATTTGTTTTCAGTTTTTCCTTTAGATTTTTGTGAACAATGGATGGTTCAAACATGATGGTAGACTAATGAAATATATATTTGAGTGGTAAGTGTAAATTCGTGAGGTTTTTTAACAGCCACTTTCCGATTTTTTAATGATCACTTTTCTGTGTCGGAAGAAGCACACAGCAGCTTTCCTGACCCCTGGTTGTGGGGAGAGGCTCTCTGGTTAAATGCTTATTGCTGTCATCACATTACAAATGTTGGTTTCCAAAAACCCGTCTGACTTAGCAGTTGTTGGGCTGTCTGACTCACAGCCTTCATCCTGGCACGGGTCTGCTTCTCCTGATAGCCCAGTGCCAAAACAAAAATGAAGTCATACGTTCATTCAAAAGGAAAAGATGTTCAGGTTTATGAAATATAGATTAAGGCTTTGGGGAGGAAAAAAGCAGCAACATTTACTGTAAAAATGGGAGATGGCTTCTAACTCGTGATTAAAGGCAGAGATTTTAATGTCACTTTTAACTCTGTCTAGAGTACAGAAGGTGGGGACAATTAAAAAGGCGCAAGAACTCTGAAATAAGGGCCGTTTGTGCATTCACAGCTCTTCTAAACTGAAGAGGATGAAAGAGGCTTTTTTCTCATTGTCAGGGGCTCTCTCGGAGTGCAGCATTGTGCGGCTGGCAGCGCGGTTTAAAATGCATGCATGCGCTGGGGTCAGGGCCCGGCTCGGGGCGGCCGGGCAGGGAGCGCGGCCGCAGCGCTGCAGCAGCGCTCCGCCGCCGCGCGGCCTTTAATTGAGACGTGCTGTCAAAGTGACAAACACATTTGCATACAGTCTATTTATTTTCCTCGGAAAGGTCTGCAGTCTGCTGTTGGTTGAACATTCTTAATCAGCTCGCTGTAAGTGAGCCGGCAGCGAGCTGTCCTGTGCTGGGTGCTTCTCTTCATTACATGACAGATTAGCTAAAGGGGGATGGGCTAGCGAGCCAGCAACAACCTTTAATTTTAACTCATTATCTCTCACCCCAGAGTGAGGGAGTTGCTGGCTTTTCCAAACACAGTTGTGTATCTGCAGTTGTTAGGCTACAAAAAATATCAGTAAAATATCTTGAAATGCCTGTGAAAGCACAGCCCCTCTGCTGAGGACTCACCAAAATTTGGCAGTAATTAGCTGACTGGGGGAGATTCTGTATGTCCTGGCTCATCTTGGTGAGTGGTGATCAGCCATCACTGGAGAGCCTTGTTTATTATGGAATTGTTTTAATGATGCTTTCTGTAATACTAAGACATTGTGGGAAAGCTCCCCTTGATGGTGAAAAGAAGGATTTTAGCCAGATAGCCTGGGGCAGTGTAGTAAAGATCTAAACAGAGTGTTCTTAGTAAGACACCACCGTGGGAGGGTGGGACCACTGCTTTTCCTGGGTGGGACTTTCCATGCTTTAGCCAGGATGTACCTTTGTTATTGATCCCAAATACAGCTGCTGTCAATCACCACGGGCTCTGGGACAATGCAACTGTACTCAACAAGTAGCACGAGCAGTGCAGGCAGCTCAGGCTTTCATGGGTGGGGATAAGAGGGAACAAATCTCAAGCCAAGGCCAAGACTCAGATGGAAGGTTTGTAGTACTGAGTAGTTCTCTTTGTCTGGGGAAAGAGTAAGGTGAATTATTATGGAAGATCCAGTGCTACAGAGAACATCTCTTGTGGTGCTGGGCTGATGGTTAGACTTGATAATCTTGCCAGTCTTTTTCAACCTTTATGATTCTGTGAATGTCCTATTACATGCTTTCTTCTGGTTTTTATCTTAACAGCAGACCAAAATGTCCTTAATGTGTCAAACACAAGCTGTATATTCAGCTTCCAGAGCTGTCCTTGGGATCCTTCCCAGTGTGCCAGGCAGGGCAGGAACTGGGAGCCCAGTATGCCCTGACCAGGGCAGAGTGGGACACTAATGCAAGTGATTTGTGACTTGGGGGTTTGGGCTCTTGTTTCCATGCCCACACTTGTACTTTTTAGCTAGAACACATGTGTCTATGCTGTCTTTGAGCTGTTTGGAGAATAAACACTACACAGTGTCATGGTGACTGTTCTGAACAGGTTCCTTGTCCAAGCAAGCAGCTGTTTGGGGCTACTTTGGCAGGACCCACAGAGTTCATACAGGATTGGTACCTGTGCCCAGTCTTCCCACCAGCCTGGGAGGGATGGTGTGAGCACACAGGGTGAGCCCAAAGGCTTCAAAAGCAAAGCCACACTTAGGAATGTTCTTCCTTAGAAGCTTTCCCACAGTCAGTAGCACCCATGATTTAGTACAATTAAACCAGCAAATGATAAGCTGCCAGAAACATCACTTGTTGGGAAGGGGAATCATTTCATTAGAAGCAAGTGATCCTGGCAGTTCTGTACAGCTCTCTAATTGTGTCTGTTATAATTAGAATGCCTTTTGTCAGCTTAGCTGGGTTTATGTTTTCTGTGGCTTGTTTTTATTTACCAGCAAATATGATATTTAATTCCATTTGTGTACCAAAAGGTGTAAAGCTTAAGAAAATACAAAAGACTCTTCCACATGTATCTTTAGTAGAGAGATTCAATCATGTTCTGCTGTTGATGCAAACTACAGAGAATCAGTGCTCTGGGGACTAATGTAAATAGCTATGAAACAAATGGAAAATGTACTGAAGCAGCTTGTCTGACTGTGGAAAGGCTTCTCTGGGCTCTCTCCCTGGCTCATTCTGACTCATGTTAAACTCTTGCAGGACACAGCATGGAAATTTCCATCTTATTTGCTATTGTGAATCCTTTTGCCGTAAATGAACGTGTTCATTTCTCCTAGTCACAGTGTGCACTTGGACACACAGAACAAACAACTCTGCTTTGTAGGGCAGTGCTCTCCTTCCAGGAGATTAAACGGCATTAAGAGGTCAGGGGGAAGATGGGGAGAACACCAGCCAGCTACATTCCAGGAATGCAGAACTGGATCGCTGAGGCCAGAGGCAGCAGAGGAGGGATTATCTCCAGGGTAAAAGGGATGAAGTAGGGAAGGGAGGAAGGCTCCTTTGCCAGACCCTGTGACTCCCTTCACACCCAGGTGCATCGGAACAATAGCAGATTCCTCTGGATCACAGCAGGCATTGTGTGGCACTGAGGTAGAAACCAAAGGGGAAAGGGGAAAACAAGTTCATTTGCTAATATTCATGTAACTGTATGCTCTGGCTGCAGAGCCAGCTCCTCCTCTGGCCACTCGGAGCTGGTGGACAATAGTAGGACCTTCATTAAGAAAATGAGCCTCCCTTCTACTCTTCCCCACCGATGAGCAACGTGGGTTCCCATTTCCTTTCCCTGGAGCCACATGGGGTTTCCTCCCTCTCTCCGTTTGTTTCTGGATTTAGAAAAAGTGTCAGTTCTTCCAAATGATTTTGTCTTCAGAAAGCATATCTTCTACCCTTGTTTGTTCTCACTCCTTTCTTTGCCTGTTCCTTTCAAGAAGGAATTCAATGTTGCTCAGTAAAAGTCACCTCACAAGAAAGACAATTGCCTTGGCCCAAAAGCACTTGTCCATCTAATGTCTGCTTGAGACCACTCAAATGTCCCATCAGGTTTTCAGGGGCAGTGTTCTTAGTCAGAGGAGTAAAACCAGTGTCAGTGGACAAGACCGATGCACTGGATTGAAATTGTGCTTTGTGGTGTGCAGGATTAGCAGCGATGGCAATCCACGGGGTGGGAGTTAGGGAATGCCTGCACTAGCCTGTGCCATGGCATGCAGGAATTCATGCTTTGCAGTGAGACTGTGGCCCCAGTCTGCATCCAGCACATGTGTTCAGCCATGAACAAGCACATTGCAGACTATGGCTCTCAGTGTTTGCCAGCTGTGTGGGTGTTTGAAGCAGTCTCACGCAGGATGTTGGAAGCACCGTGTGCCCTGTGCACGTGGTGTCAGGCGCTGCTGTGGCTGCACGGGAGGGGAGCGCTGCAGAGCCGACCTGCCGGGCCGTGACAGCCTCAGCAGCTGTAACGTGTCTGCAGAGCCTCCTCGTTAGTCCTGTTCTGCTGAGGAACCCACAGATATCTCAGAGAGGATCTTGGGCCATCACTGCTGCCATGTGGAAGGAGAGTTGTGCTTTATAAATAATACATACCTCGAAAATAAATACATCAGTACATGCAAGGCTACCCAAATCACCTAGATTGACAACTTGAGGAGAGCTCACAGTGTCTTACGGATGACTTGCTTCTCTATCAGTGTAGATCAGCATCCAGAAGCTTCTTATGTATTACTTATGAAGTTGGTATGTGCAGTTAGGCCAGAATTGTCTGAATTGACCTCTGGGCCACTGGATTAAACCAGGAGATTAAAGAGAAATAGTATGTGAAACGTATAATTCTTCTAAATGCTGACCCCACTGTGACTGTTGGTTTGGCCAGGCACTTTTTAGATTTTCCCTTCAGAGCTGGGCTGATGAATAGCACATAAAACAGTTGTGAGTGCCAGGCTGCTGGCAGAGGGTCTGTGTCCTTCTGTGGGTGTGTGAGGGACAGTGTTCCCCCATTTATGCAGCCTGGCTTGGTGAATGATGAAGTCGAAGCAAATAGTCATTGCTGGTTTTTCTTTTCTTTTTTTTTTTCTGTGCAAGTATTCCATTTGGTAGAGAGAAATAGCTGTTAAGAGATAATAAGGGATATGTCCATTTTCCAGCATTTTAAAACACGTAGGTTCCATGATCTCTTTGATTTGAATTCCATCATCAGGACCACAGAAAGCCAATGTAAAGCTGGCAAAATGACCAGTTAAAAAAGAAAACGCACACAAACCACTGTGGCTTTTTTCTTTAAATTTTATATTGCATTGCTGGATTTTCTAGTATTTTAAGTGAAAAATATATGTAGTTAGTTCCATGTTGACAATGTCCTTGAGGATTTGACAGTGAGATTTTCCAGCAGTTGCTCTTCGTTAGAATCCTGGTGGTGTTTAATAAGGCAGCCAAACTGCTGGCACCTCGGGCTCGTGTTTGTTCTCCGAGGGCTCGGGGCTGCTGCAGTAAGCACATCGACCAGGGCTGATCATTACAAGGGCGTACGCCACCATGAATAAAAATGTCACACGTTCTCCCATCTCACAGTGGTACAAAATGTCAGTCCTGTCAAACAGACATTGCAAGTAGCACTGAGCAGTCAGTACAAATTGGGAAGCGGAATATTCCCCCAGCTTTCTGATATTCTTCATCTGAAGCAGAAGAAAAGCAGTTGTTAACCTATTAGCTGTGATTTTAAACTCTGCTGAGGTAGTAGATGGATAGGCTTTAACACATGGGGATAAATATATTCCTGGGGTCTGGGATTTTTTGCAACACGTCTGTCCATCCATGTATGTTGAGGAATAGACAGAATGAAAACTACAGAAAAGTGAACCTCAGTTTGGGAGAAGTCCTCTGGACAAGTTATCATCTCAGTGAGATTCTCTTTCAACCTCTTGCCTCTTTACCTGTATGAATAGTTGTTCAAAAGCCCTCCTTGCTGGTTTGCTGTAATCCAGAAAGGATTCTGTAATCCAGAAACTGCTTCAATGAGTTAAGGGAGTTTTCCTTCATGGCCCTGTCATTCTGCAGCAGCGTCACAGAGAGCTGGCGTTTTATTCTCCTTCTGGACAAATGAAGGTTGTGCTGCTTCAAGGTGAGGCCCATGGTGTGGTGCAGAGTCCATAGGATGTGCTCCTTCCTAGTACCAGGAACATCCCTGTGTGTTCACCATACCCATACAGGATTGAGGAGTGGATATTGTCAGTGCAGGATTCTGCTGTTGCTGCTGGGCCCAGAAAAAAATGTGATGCAAAAAGTTAAGTGCAAAGTGGTGCCAAAATATATCAAAGAAGTAACAAGAAATTACACTAAGTCACCAGTGGTTGCCCGAGGGGACAAGAAGAACAGGTAGAAGGGCTGCAGTGTTCCGTGTCACAGTGAGCATTTCAAAGAAATGGGCTCAAAGTCCATTCTTTGTGTAGAAATTTCTTTGGTTTTTCTGACACCTTCTCAGAACACAAAGCTGGTGTGTGTTTCGAGTAGTGAATTGTTACAAATGAATCCCCTGCCCAAACAGTGGTGAGTGCTGGAGCAAATTGCCAAGGAAGGCCCAGAGAGGAGCAGGGATGGCAAAGCTCTGCAGGACCAGAGCAGAGCAGGTGGAAAAGGGATCAGCAGAACCCTGGCCTGCTCCTGCCTTGTGTAGTCACTGTCTGCAGCACGGTCCTTCCTTATCCAGGGCCTCACTACACAGGAACAAAATGGAATCATGCGTGAGGCTTCTTTGAACCAGAATGACTCTAAATTGAATGAAATGTTTTGTGTTCTGTAGGCACCTGTTTGCTGTGGGAAGAGGTTCCTAATGCACATAGCTCAGTGTGCAGTGGCTTTCAGACTGTGGTCTGCAGCACCTGGGCTCTGTGCCAGGTAAACAAGAGGCTATTGACAGGCATCTCCTTTGGAAAATGTCAGGACTCCTCAAACTGCACAGTGTCAGATAATACCAGTTTAATGGTTCAGGGGTGGTTTATGTTTTTTTAGAACTGAGTGCAGGTATGGATGGGAAGAGGTTGATGGTTGATGTTCAGCCGCTCAGCAGACAAAGTGACAATGGAGCACTAAGTGGTCACAGTCTCAGATTTTACTGATACCACCTTCTGTGGCTTTTACTGCTGGTTTTCGTAGGACAGGGACTTTCCTGTCCTGGAGGTGGGTTGTGATCAGAAGTCTTGACAGGTCTTCAAGCACAGATACCATCACTTTCCTCCTATGAACATCACAGAACAGCAGTGCTACTTCGGCCATGGCCTGTCTAAGGCTCCACGTAGAAAAATAGATCCATGTCATTCTCAAAATTCTTCCTTTTTTTGGTAATTGCAGACAAAAGAAATAAAATGCCATTCAGTTCTACAGCCCAGGAGTTCATTGTTTAAGGCATGTGTTTTTAGAATAGCATCAGTTATGAACAATAATAATCCACAGTGGTGTTCTCATGGTTTTGGGATTTTGGCTTTAGGCATTGCTGCATTTTTGCCAGACTTGTTCTACCTTCCCAATCTACAAATGTGGCTTGAAGAATGAGGCATCCCTTAAAACATGGAGATTATTTTTATCACAGGACCCAGCAGATTTCCGTTGAAGTATTTCAGAGTGTAAATTAAAAATATATGCTGTAAAGCATACACTGTTCCTGTCATCCCAGTTTGTGAGCTGTACATATGGGAGCATGTAAAAAGCAGAGTGTGCTGTGCAGGGATCTGGGTGGATAATAAAACAGCTGCCTCGTAGATTCTGTCTGCTTTCTCTACTGAATCTTTTTAGGTACCAGACATTTTTCAGTGTTGTTATTTTCTTCCTTTTTTTTATATAATTGAGTGTTCAGTTGAGGTCCAGCATGCTCTCCCAAAGTCAGCACTTCAGGTCTCCTGCAGCCTGGTGTGTGTGAGCCTGATTTCATCCAGCACAAGGCATCTCTGTCCCGTGGCTGATTGACTTTCAGGTATTTTCAAACCAGGCCTCAATTTCAGAAGGAAATAAGAGATTCATCTAAAAGAGCTTTGCTTTGGAAATGATGGGAAACACCCTCACTGCTAATTGAGACAAACACTTCTTTCTCCACATACTGACAAACCAGTTCTCATCTGGCTGGGTTTCCTTTAAGCATTTTCTTCTGGTTACGCTTGTTGCTGCACATGAACTGGTGCCTCTAATTTACTCACAAGGCTCTGTTTTGAATACCACTTTAAAAAAATCTCAAAAGACATCCACAATTAGTTTGAGATAATATTCTGCTCACAAGCTGTTACCTCACAGACCAAAAATTACCCTTTTGTAATGTTTTCTCTGGTATAAAACTCTAAATAGCTGTATTGTGAAAGTCCTTGGGTATATAATAGCTACTTTATGACATGTGGGACCTATCATTTTTAAATAGTATTTTGATAGTGTAAAAGTGAATGTAAGATTTTTCTTGCTCCAGCATCTTATAGCTTAAAGTCACTTGTCTGATAATTAGTAAAGCAGTGCCGGATCTGCAGTCATAAAAATGTCTTTCTGCAAATTTTCTGTCTTGTTGCTTCAGAAGTATTTAGAACAAGACAATTAAGCAAATATCCAGAGGAAAAAGGTATGCTGGTAAACAGCTATTGGTGAGAAAGTGCTAATTTAGACATTTCTCCCCTTCACAGAAAAGCTATAGTACATGTATTTAGGACCATGCCTGGAATAGCAATTTAGCAGCTTTTAGCACTGCAGCCATGTGCTGCTTGGTGCCCATTCCTCCCTACAGCCCAGGTAATTAAGTTGATATTCCAGCACAGCTTCACCTGCTGACCTTTTAGAAACAATGTGTTTTGCTGCATTAACAAATTAACTTCAAATCAGTGGCTCTCCCAGCGAACACAAAGAGTTTGAACCTGCTTTCTTGTCCCACTGTGGTGACAGGCAGGAGCACCAGCCCTGGCAGTGCAGCTCTGGGACAGCCCCTGTTCCCTGCCTGCTCCTGCCTGTGTTCACTGCCCTGCTTTAAGCCAGGCCTGTCCCTGCTCACTGCAGAGAGCCCTGCTGGCCCTGGCCAGTTCTGCCTTGCCCTGCTCTGAGGTCTCCTGGGGCTCAGCAGTGCCCTGTGTGGTGCAGCACACACGAACCTCCCAGCAAACTCCACTGCTGGGAGCACTGCAGTGATAACAGCAGTTGGAATGGAACTGTTGGGTTTGCCATGCTCTTATAAGCACTGAGGTCACAGTTCTGAGAGTTAACACGATGCCTGGTTAGAAGTCCAAGAGACAAAAAAGTTTCCACACTTTTAATCTTTTCCCAAAGCAGCATTTTTATGTGTCTTTATTGTGGAAACACATAGAGCTATTCTTTGATCAGAGATGAAAGTTTAATCGTATGTGATATTTAAACCTCAGCTGGAAAAATTAATCTAGTGACAGGATAAGGTTATGGAAGTATTGGCTCCTGCAAAGGAGTAGTTTGCTGTAATATAAATGTATAGAATATTCGTAGTATGTTCCTTTTCACTTACACAGAACTAAACTGATACTTGCACAAGTAGTTTTGAATTCTGGGCCATCATGATGCTGTAAGGTCTGACTTGTAGTAGTTGGTCACTTAGGAGTGAAATCCAGGACAGGATCTGAACATATGCTCACCTTTAAGTGCATGAAAAGTGTAACTGAATTGGGTTTTTTTCCATGCTCTTACATGTGTGGTTTGAGGCCTTCTCCAGAAGTTTTCACAAGCACTGAAATCATTCGAAATTTTAGTGAGAGGGGTTTTGAGTATCCTGGTTTCCATTTGTATGAAATGTAGCCTAGAACACTTGGACCTCGAGGTGCAAGAATCCACCTGAGCATGTTTGTTGTGTCAGTCCCTTTTGGCTGTCGGGTGTGCTGTCCCTGCTGCCTTTGGTGTGACAGCAGCCGAGTCCAGCCCGGCAGGGCACCTGTGCTGCCAGGGCTGTCCTAGGCCATGGGGTTGGCACTGCTTTGGAAAAACAAAGTAAGAAAAGTGGCATTTTGCGAGGTGAGTATGAAGGTAAATCACTGCTGTCACATGCTCATGCTGCTTTTGCCAGGACATCAGGGGTTTTTCCATGCAGGTGACTTTAATTTAGTCTCCACTTTGCTGCAGCAGCACAGACTCCGCCCGCCGCGCCCGCCGCCCCCAAAGATCCAGCGCTCCTCCAGGCCCGTGAGTAGCTGGGGATTGTCTCACTGGCACAGCTTAACACTGCCTGAGTTCTGCTCTGTGTAGCACTACTAAACCCTGGTAGTTTGGATTGTCAAACTGCACAGAAGCCATGTGTGAATCATGCTCCTAAACTGCCTTCTCTCTGCTGCGGCACAGCCCTGGGACCCGCGGTTGTTCTGCTTTTCTCTGGCGAGCCCTGCAGCTCTCGGGCAGCTCTGCAGGTAACTGGGGCTGCTCTGGCCACGTCTGGTTTGACTTTTGCAGTGATTTCTTACACACAAAACCCTGCTAGACTGGCTGGCAGAAGTTTTTAGCCAGTGAGCTTTTGAAGACTTGCACTGAACTCAAATCTGAAAGGAAGCAGAAGTCTAAAGATAAAATACTTATTCTCTGCAAGTTATCCTTGTAATTAATTTGGGATGCCTAATTCTTCTTCCATGTGTGAATAGACTTGAAGAAAGCAAGGTTGATCTTTAGCAGTAGAGCATTGGTACCCCGTTACAGGTGACATACACTGGGTAATTCCATGGTGTAAAAGAAGGCTCAGCAGGTTGGCCAAAGGAAGGAGCTCTTCCATGGGAGAGCTGCACAGAAATTATTGGCAGTGCAGTGCCTGTATGTGTTAGGTAGGGATGCCTTATCTCAGCAGTTTTTCCCTGAAAACACTTGCTGTAGGACAGCTTTTACCTATGGAGTATGCAGGATGGCATTAAAACTAGACACCCTGCTTTGTCTGCACCAGATGTTTTGTTTTTTTTTTAAAGGCACAGGCAAGAAGTATCAATTTAGGAGGGTTGTTGGGTTTTGGCACAGCACTGGAAGATATTTATGCGTATTCAGGACTTCAGCTTTATGAATTTAGTTCATAAATCCAAATCCTCTTACTTCTTGCTTCCTTATCCATACACATACATGCGTAAGGAAGAGAGAGATGCAAGTTTTCAAATCTGATCTTGCTAAAACTTTTTAAAATGTGTTTTGGATGAGCAGGTAACTGGTTAACAAGTGCAACTGGGTGTGTGTTTTAACTTCTGATCTCTGGTGCATGTTCCTGTGTGACATTTCAGTGGCATGTGGTTCTTCTCCTCCCTCTTTTTAACTCTGGGTGTTTAGCTTAACAGAGTTATTTTTATGGATTTTTCCCCTGAAGATTTCTGTTTTCTGTGTTTAAAAAGTAGCATTGGCTATGATTACATGTGTTCTCTTAATTACAATGGGCATGGGAGACCCTCCCAGATGTGTTTCACTAGGATCAGACTTCCCATGTTCTGTGGGGTTCCTGTCGTGCTCCCATGCCCTCCTGTTCCACATTTACAGGTGTAAGGGGCATGTTGTGATTCCTCTGTACCAAAGTTGCTGAACTGTATTGTTCAAATGGAGCCATTTATTATGTGGAAGTCTTAAGACTGTTTAATCTCCCAGCTGTAGGGTATTAATAGTCCTCACTGTAACATGGTTGGTTCAACTGTCTTTGCTCCCAATGTGATTGATAAAAGGTTGGAAATGTAATAATGAAAGCTCCTGTTGCATTCCTCTGGCTGTGTCAGTAAGTTGAACAGAAAGACTTCATTCATCAAGGGGAAATTCAAGATAAATGTAAATTATTATAATCAATCCCAAAAATATGCTTGTATGAAATATACATAAATTTGTTGTTGTTCAGAACTGTTATTTGGCTTTTAGTAGTTGCAACACATTTCTTTATGTGTAAATAATACTTTTTGCAGGCTGCTTTTTCCCTCTCAGGCTTGTCAGCTCCTACAGAGGTGGGTATCAGCAAGTGATTTATCCTGGCCTTGTACACAAGCACTGAAGGGGGAGACCGGGTCCCTCTGCTCTTCCAGCCAGGGCCGCATAATACCAGCATTCCTGAGAAATACTTTGTGCTGCAGGGAGCAATACATGGACACTAGTGCTTGCAATATGAGCAATTGCTGATAATAAAGCCAAAAACAGATCAAAGAAAGGTTAAGGAAGCAGAACAGAGATGGTTTTTTGCATTCTGCTGCTTTGGAAATAAGTGTTGGTGGTATTATGAAAGAGAGAGGGTTGTTGCTTCTAATTAATGGAGGTCTGTTTGGATTAATAGTGGTTGTTTGGAAACTTTATTCAATTAGAAAAAGTTAAAATACAATAATTATGCATTAAGTTGATGGGGACAGTAATAAGCACATTCAACCCTTCTGTCCTGGAAGTTTACCTATTTTCTTTTGGCTGTGTGCTCGCATAATTGGATTTCTTTGATACTTTTGCATTTGATAAGCATTTAACCTTGCCTCTGTGGCTATGTGAGACTCAAAATCCAGCAAGGAATTGCCTTGATTCCTGGCTTTTCCCTGCAGTTCCCCGGGAGCAATGCTCTAAATCCTGCTCAGCTTTGTCACCTTGCACCGCACTGGGCTTTGGCCCCTGGAGCCACCCCAAACTCTCACCTCTCTCCCTCCTGGGCAGCACACCCACCCGAGAGGTGAAAGTGTTCCCAGCACGCTGACAGGCCAGCTTTACACATCAGCTCCAGCTCCCATTTAATTAAGCAGCTTGCTTTCTTCCTCTTTGCCTCTCTCCTTGGCGCTCTCCTCTCCCCGTTGCTCCTGCCTGTCGCCCCCCTCTCCCGCTCTCCTCTCTGCCTCTCTCCCTGTTTTATCAGCCCTAATGAAGCAGTATTCTTCATCGATCCTGCTGATTGCCAGCCCATTCCTTTTGTTTGTTGGCACCGAGCCATTCTGCTGCGCTCTGACAGCTCAGCTCCTCTAATTAGCTCTGTTGTTCTTTTCCCCATGTTTCACCACGTTGCAAGTTCGGTTGAAGTTGCCACAAACTTAATCCTTCCATTCCTGCCATAAATTCACATTCTTAAGCTGTCTTTATTGTAGAGAGGAGCAGCCTTGTGTGGGGACTGATCTCCAAGACCTTAACATCTGACCTTTTCATAAGCCCTTTTTCCTAAGAAATAGTGGCAATACAACTCTGGATTTCTTCATCATATCTGCTGTGCACCAATTCCTTTGAAATGAAAATTCAATGCAATAATGCTGCTGCTATTTTCTGCATACTGGTGTGTAGGGCAGAAGCACTATACACAATTTGGTGGCTTTCTACTGGCAGGAGAGTTTGAAGTTTATGTACTTGGGAAGAAAAATTAAAAAAACAAAACCAAAACAAACCTGGAAATCCTCCCCTCCCCCAACAAATTATATTTTTTAAAAACTTCCTTAGAAACTCCAGAGCACTCAGGCTGTAGGCCATGAACATCTCCTTTCTCTTGTGCCTCTTAAGGGAGCACTGGCTCTGGGAGGTCAGGAGCTGAGTTGTATTCCCAACTTTATTTGGGTGTTTGGGCATTTCTGTTGAGATTAGCATTGAGCTGCGGCCACAGGTCTGACTCTTTTTCAGGTGGACTTGTACTTTCTTAACAAAACATGTGAAGCTGATGTGCAGTCTGCCCTGATGCTGCAAATTCCCTCATTTGACTCGCAGGGATAAGTTGAGCAAAGGATTCCTCAGCAGTGTAGGCTGGCACATACACAAACCTTGAGCACAAGTGCTTAATTCCATTCCTTGAAATAAGGCTTGTTTGCTTGTGGGGATCCTGGTCGGAAATCAAGCTGAATTTCCAGAATACATCAGAAGGTGATGGATATGTATGTGAGACTGGATTGGGAGCAACATCATCCTCCACAGAAAAGCTTTGGATTTTACTACAGACAACAGAAGTCTAACTTCATAGCAGGAGTGATAATGACAATATGGCTGGTGAGGGTTTGTGCTCAGCTGCTGGAAGGAAGCAAATTTTTAATGAGAATGAGCTGAGTATTAAAACATTTATCCTAAGTACACATTTTCCAGCACTCCCTTACACAGAAGTCCTCACCTGAGGTTGGGTTCCTGGGAGCAAGTGGCCAGAAGGGTCGTGGTGTGAGAGCTGAGCCCACTGCCCAGTGCAGTGTCCAGAGCACACAGACATTCCTAGCTCTTCTCTCACCACTGACTGCACAAGGGAAGCTCACTCTTAGAGAACCTTTTCTCTGAAATTCAGCCTGTACCAAACAGGACAGAGCAAATAGCAAACAGTTGGTAACAAGCATATATGTTTAATTTCTGAGTCCTAGGGCCATGTGATAGATATTCATCCTTAAATTCACTGATGTATCCACATTCAAATGTAGCATTGTTGTGACACCAAAGAGGAGGCCGGTGAAGATCCCTGTGGGTACTGGTGGTTCTCCAGGTGTTGCCTGTCTGCTGTTGGATCAGGGGCAGTGTTTGATGAGATGTCTCTGTGCATGTCACAGGTTCGCCCCCCAAGACCTCATGTGGTTAAGAGGCCCAAGAGCAACACTGGTGTGGAGGGCAGGAGGACCTCAGTTCCCAGCCCAGAACAGTAAGTACTGTGCTGCTCTGCTTCTCTCTGCTTGCATCAAACAGTGTGTTCAGAACTGGGACTCACAGAAGGAGACATTAGAAAATAATACAGATCAAAGTTAAGTTTAGTTTCTAGCTAAGAAAAAAATACCTTTGTCTTTTTTTTTTTAATTTTGGAACATTGTAGAGAAAGTGTGAAAAAGCAAGTAACCAAAGTTTGCCTATGGAAAAATTGTGGTTTGCCAAGTTACACACACTCTGATCAGACTCTTCAGTGAAAATGTTCAGGTTTTGGAGGTTTTTAAATTTCTTTGTTGTTCTGTTTTGCACTTTTCTTTCAAGGAAATTGTCAGCTCCAGCCCTGCAGATGCAGTGTTCTTGCCAGGCTGTAGCTGGAGGGTGCAGAACTGTTTATTTGACAGTGATGGCAGAAGGGGCTGTGTCTAACTCTGCATTAACAGGACCGTGATGTCTGTGTGAGCTCTGTGGTGAGGCTTTGCAGGTTCTCACTTTGCACAGTACCAGCAAATGTATCCCCTCTTTAGCTGTGGCAGTGCAGGGGGAATGTTCCAAATCATCTGTGCTGCCACAGCCCACTGCTCCTGGACAAAAGGTGTTGGTTTCCAGTGTGTGTCTGGTGCATGCCAGTACAGACATGTTCTGATACCTCAGGGAGGCTTTTACACGCATTTCCACTAATGTCTCTTATCCAGGGATTTTTGCAAAATCAAGGGGTGTGTGTTGCAGATTCCTGACAGTGCCAGAGTGGAGTTAGCAATGGGCCCTCAGGGGTGGCCCTGACCAGGGAATGGATGTACTGAGCTCTGGATGTTCTGAACCATGGATCTGTTGAACTGTGGATGTTCTGAACTATCAATGTATTGAACTGTGGATGTTCTTAACTTGCCAGCACAGCCCAAACACACTGGAGGGGCATCAGTGCACGGATAGCCCTTCCCCTCCACACCAGGGTAGGGACATACTCTGCCTTTGGCCTTACCTGAACGGTGATTTCTCCCTTGTACACGAGAATTTGTCCATTTTGCAGTGGAATTTGGTTGCCCTCTTGTGGAGCAGATGCAGCTCCTGCAAAGGGCCGTGCTGGCCCTGCACGGAGGTTGTGAGGATTTTTAAACTAAAAGCACTTTCTTAATATTTAATCTGATGTCTCACTGCATTTAGGTGGAGGATAATTGAATTAATTTAACATTTATGTATGTTCCTATGGAGGATTCTGCATGGTGGGGTTCAAAAGCTGCTGACATCCCAGTGTTGCTCACTGCTAACCTGTACCTTCAATTCCTGCCTCTATCAGACCACAGATAAACATGAATGGGTAACATTTTACCAATGCTGGAAATGTATTGTATTTTAATGATTTATTTGTGTCTAGTTTGTTGCTGCCAGTTTTAGTGAGTCCTTACAGCTCAGCTGTTTTTACAAAATAGGGAATTTTCATGGGGTTTCCTACAAACTTTCTTTTTTCTGTCCCAGTAAGAAGTAATGTTTGTATAAATTTAATTTTCTTATAATCAGAACATCCTTTAAAATTACTACAGAATTCTCCTTACTAATTCCCATATTCTGCCCTCCCATTTTCTATATATTTTTTTCTATCTCAAGTACATTTAGGTGTCAATTAAATTTGAAATATCTACATTTGTCAGCATTTCATTTTTGGCCAGCGTGATGCGCTGCTGATTTGTCCATGCATCCTGACACATGAAAAAAGCTCCCGAGATGCAGATCTTCCTCATTAAAACGGAGCCCCCGCTCCGCGCTGCTGCCGGCGCTGGTGGAGCGCGTCCGGTCCGCGCCGCGCCGGGGCTGGCCCGGGATTTGCCGGAGAGGGCCGGGGCTGGCAGACCCGGGGCTGTCCCGGGATTTGCCGGAGAGGGCCGGGGCTGGCAGACCCGGGGCTGTCCCGGGATTTGCCGGAGAGGGCCGGGGCTGGCAGACCCGGGGCTGCAGTGGCTCACACCTTCTTCCCCTGGATGCCTGGTACAGACAGCAGTGCACTGCCTTTAACTGGGATAATGCAGACCACCGTCGGTTCAGCCACTGCCACCTGTTAAAGACTTTTTATTAATTAGCTGTGACCCGGCTGTGAGTAAACATTCATTGGCAGTGGTAGCTCGGGCCCTCTTGGGCTGTTGGTTGCAGTGTACAGCTTCTCTTTTCCTGACCTAATCTGTAAGAACTGATTCTCATTTAACTGCTGAGGAAAGGAATATATCTTCACCTTACTTGACAAACTGCATTTCATACCAGTCCTTGGACAGCTTAGGTTTTAGTCTAGAGTGAAGCAGTTTCAAATGTGAAAAATAGATACAAGTAGGAAGTGGTGCCCTGGAGTCAGCTCCTCTTGTGCATCAGATTAAATGTCTATAAAGCAGAAAGGGGGATCTAATGTTTGTCAGAGCTCAGAGCCTGAGGAGCAAAGCTGGCTGAAGAACACAGAGGTGCCCAGCTCTGTAGGGAGCGTGGTGGGGAAAGGAGGTTTCTGTATTGTCCCCTGCACTGTGGAGAGGCTGCAGGCTGCAGTCCCTTCGCTTGGGCACCCCACAGCACCCTGTCCTTAGCAGAGGGGCTGTGTGCTGTGCTGTGTGTGCTGTGTGTGCTGTGTGTGCTGTGTGTGCTGTGTGTGCTGTGTGTGCTGTGTGTGCTGTGTGCTGTGCTGTGTGTGCTGTGTGTGCTGTGTGTGCTGTGTGTGCTGTGTGTGCTGTGCTGTGTGTGCTGTGTGTGCTCTGTGTGTGCTGTGCTGTGTGTCCTGTGTGTGCTGTGCTCTGTGTGCTCTGTGTGTGCTGTGCTCTGTGTGCTGTGCTGTGTGTGCTGTGTGTGCTGTGTGTGCTGTGTGTGCTGTGCTGTGTGTGCTCTGTGTGCTCTGTGTGTGCTGTGCTGTGTGTCCTGTGTGTGCTGTGCTCTGTGTGCTCTGTGTGTGCTGTGCTCTGTGTGCTGTGTGTGTGCTGTGCTCTGTGTGCTGTGCTGTGTGTGCTCTGTGTGTGCTGTGTGTGCTGTGTGTGCTCTGTGTGTGCTGTGTGCTGTGCTGTGTGTGCTGTGTGCGCTGTGTGTGCTGTGTGTGCTCTGTGTGTGCTGTGTGTGCTCTGTGTGTGCTGTGTGCTGTGCTGTGTGCACTGTGTGTGCTCTGTGTGTGCTCTGTATGTGCTGTGTGTGCTGTGTGTGCTCTGTGTGTGCTGTGTGCTGTGCCTGGGCAGCAGAGCACAGCGTTCCCGGCCAAGCTCTCTGCTCTGCAGTCAGTGGGGGTCAGGATGATCTGGGTCTCCAGAGCTCCTGGTTTCTCTCCTCAGGAGCTGTCACTGTGACCACTCCATAACTTCCTTTTCTCTTCCTGTTCCCCAGCCTCGTAAAGCCCATGCGACACTATACAGTCTTCCTCTCTGAGGACTCCTCTGATGATGAATTTCAGCAGGAAGAGGATTCTGTCTCTGGCTTCTCTGAAAACTTTTTCTTCTCTGCTCCTTTCGAATGGTCTATCCTTTACTCTTTTGCTGTGTTCATGCCAACTTTGAACAGTGGGGTTTGCATTGCTCAAGGCATCTGCTCCTGTACTGGAGTTTTAGAAATGCCCCTGGGGTCTCTGTACAGTGCTTGATAAATGACCAACATTTCTCCTGCTTGTTTGTCTTGATGTTGAGCAGCATGAAAAAGCATTCTCCTGCATGAAACACTGCAGCAACACACAGCTTATGGGCTTCCATTGACTCGAGCTCTGTGGGATGTCACCCTTCCATTTGTCCTTTGTTCCAACATGCTGCTTGTGCTCCTGTCCAAACCTTCCACCATTCATTCTTGTGTGATGCTACTGTGCTTTTGGGTTGTCCTGTGAGCCTCATTCCAGTGCAGTTATCAGCCTTTTCTGGTGTCACCTGTTTGATCCCAGCCTCTCTGGTCTCTCAGGCATCACATCCCTGCAGGTGTCCTCTGAGGGCATTAAGTGCAATCTGACACTTACACAAGCAGGAAGTTTGTTTGGTCTATTTGTATCCAGCTTTTGAATTTGTAACTTGTACATTCCCAAACTCCAACTCAGCCTTGAAACACTGCTGAGCAGCTGCGCCAGAACTGCTCACTGATGCTGTGGCTGGATGCTCTGTCCCTGCCCATGGTGCCTGTGTGAGGTGAGGGGAGCCCTGCCAGCTGTGGCTTTAGCTGCACTAAATCCCTCTTGCTGCCTATTTGAATATCCCAATCCCAGCAGGCAGCTCTGAGCTGAGCCCTCACTGAATGTCAGCAGAGGATTTGTTATTTCCTTCCTCACCTGCTTGAGGATTTCTAGAGGATGAAAGGGAGATAAATTGCAAGGAGTTGCACTCATTCTTTTAACAAATGCAGTCACTGGTTTGACCAGAACCAGTAGGAAGAGGGGCCAGGGCACTGTGAGCTGCTGTTTCAGAAATCCACAAGATGCCACATCCAGATGGTTCAGGAGCTGGGTAATGGATGATGCCCAGTCACAGCTGAGCAGCTGGAGCCTGGCAGCCACAGCTGGCTCAGACCAGGCTGGAGAAGGAGGCTGCCGGGGCGCAGACAGGTCTGCAGTTGCTCAAATCCACTGTGTGCTACAGACACAGGTTCAGAGGCTGACAGGGAAGGAATCTGACTGCAGGTAGGTGGGATGGGGAGGATCAGTAGGAAAGGGCCAGAATGTGTTCCACACTCGTGTTTGGGGTGAGGAGACCGGTTTTGTTTGCAGAATATCCTTTGGGTGGTTGCAGTGTGACCCAGAGTGATGTGAGACTGCAGACACTGAGGTTTGTGAGCTCCCTGCCCTGAGGCCATGTGCTGTAACTGTGCCCTGTACCTGCAGTGTCCCTGTCCTGGTGTGGGCTCAGTGCCTGCTCTGTGTGTGCTGGGGAGGGAAGCAAGCTGGGCTCTGTGAATTTGCATGATATAGATGTATTATGATAAAATATGGAAAGGGGAGGAGGGTTCTTGCATAGGATGTGTTTTTGCAGGACTCACAAATATTTTCTTTTAATTGAAAGCTTGTTTAAATGCCACAGTACAACTGGCTGCCAGTCAAGTGCCAATCCCCACAGCCATGTGTGGCACTTGCTGTTATTAATTGGATGCACATCGTGCTGCTGTTCTCTGTACACACACCAAAATGCAAATGTGCTGGTTCTGTTTTTTGCTGAGGTACGTGCAAGAGAAGCATCCTGCTAACTCAGCCTTGGCTCATAATGTAAAGGAGGTGTCTCCATAATGGATTGTGGTGTTTCTTGATAAGATGACACCAATGAAATCATTGGAACCTGCACAGTGTTCCCAATTATTGCAGGAAAACCCTGAGTTATGTTGTGTGCTGAGTTAGCTCAAAGCCCCAGGATGTCAGAGCCTGCAAACATGGGGTGCAGAGGCCGTGCCCAGCCCAGACAGCCAGCATGGGGAGCTGGTATCCCATTATCCCTGCTCCGAGAGCTCCCTCCTCAGCCTGGCTGTGCCTGCATGACCACAGCTTTCCTCTGAGCACTTTCCATTCAGCTCTTGCCCTTCCGAGCACCCTCGGGTGCCAGGTCCCCTCTGCATGTCCCCCTGCCCTCAGGCACTGCTCACAGCCTGCTCTGCACGGGGGGGTGCTCTCTGAGCTGTATTTGCCACTGGGGAGCTCTTTGTAACTCATCTGGCTCCTTAGGAAATCGTGTTCAAAACAAACAATTAGAAGTGTGGTCATCTGCAGTGTGGTTTTTGGTTCTGTGCCAGGCCTCAGCCGTACCGGGCCCTGAAGGAGTCAGACAGTGCCGATGGAGAGGACGTGGGCAGCCCGGAGAAAGCCAGAGAGCCGCTGCCCCCGAGCCCTCTGCTCTCCAGCAAGGCCTCAGAAGTCAACCTCCTGGAAGACCTCTTCCCCAGCTTGGAAGTAGAAGCCCAGCCCCAGCCCCTGAGCCAGGCCAAGAGCCTGGAGGACCTGCGGACACCCAAGGAGGAGGCAGAGCAGCGTTGCTCCTTTGAATACCAGGTCAGGGGCTTCCTGTGCCCTGGGGGGGGCACAGAGCTCATTCTGAGGAACTTGTTCATATTATTGGGTAGATCCTAATCATCCTCATCATCATCATCATCATCTGTTTTTCATGGATTTGCTTATGTGTTTCAGAATTAATTTCTGAATTAAGAAATGGCATAAACAGGACTCGGTTATGAGTAACTGTTTCCTCTGAAGCCTTTGCTTCTGAAGGATGGGATATTTGCCCTGTTCCTCAGAATCTGTTTGTCCAGTGGCTGTCACACACAGTTATCTTTGAAGTTGATGGTCAGCAGTGAGAATGAATAGTTGGTAATTTTCAGGTCCCTCCAAACTTTTTTTTTCTTTTAATCTGGCTATTTTGGTCTAAGCATTATTTGAACAATCCCCCTCTGAAGAAATGTGATTGTTTGTGAAGGAACATAATTCAGAAACTGTTAAACTAAAGCAGACTTCAAGATCTTCATCTGACATTAAAGAAGCAAATGTCATTTCTACCTAATAATAATATTGTTTTTAGTGTTACATTCACATATTTAATTTGTCAGGTTATTCCATGCAGCAGTTAAACCTTCTCAGCTTCTGTGCCTTGGACATGGGTGTGTGCTCCTTACTAGGCTGTGACAGATACACATGTCCCAGCTGAACAGCCCTTGGGGGCAGAGCTGGAATTGGAGGTGGTTCCTGTCTGTCCTTCCTGGTTGCAAGCTGTTGTCCCTCTGCACTGCTGGCAGCCTGGGGACATATCCTCTTCCTTCACAGCAGCCTGAACTCACTTCCTGCTCTGTGCTGTGAGGACACCACTAAGAGTTAATGTTTGTTCTGCTCTCTTGCAGAGAATGGATCTTGGTGTGTCTGAGAGGAACAGGATTGTGCCAAGCATGAAGCTGTCCCACCCTTACAACAAGCTGTGGAGCATGGGCCATGATGATATGGCTATTCCCACCAAATATTCCCAAAGCTCGCCTGAAAGACCCTTGGCTGCCCTGGCTAACATGCCCCCCATCACCAGGAGACCCCAGAGCAGAGACAGTGGTCTGGCTCCTGCAGAAAAGGATGAATCCAATCCTGCCATTCAAGGGAACATCACCATTCCTAGGCCACAGGGAAGAAAGACTCCAGAACTGGGGATTGTGCCACCACCACCAGCACCCAGGGCTTCCAAGCACCAGGCTCCAGCGGGGTCAGCGGAAATCCTCACTCCTCATGGGCGCAGCCACTTGGTTTCAGATCTTATCCCAGAGCCCTTTGGGGCTGGGAGTGTGTCCTTAGACCCCGAAGTGCAGCAGTCTGTAAATCCCTCCTCTCGCCCATCCCAGCTGCTGTGCAGTGCTGCCAGCACTGCTGAGATGCTGCAGCCCGTGCGGGTGAAGACAGAATGTGCAGGGAGTGAGAGCGAGCTCCTGCTGAGCCTGCTGGACCCACTGAGAACCACAGGCTGGCCAGGCTCAGCTCTGCCAGGCTCAGCTCTGCCAGGCTCAGTCCCACCAGGCTCGGTGCCAGGCTCGGCCCTGCCAGGCTCAGTCCCACCAGGCTCGGCCCCCGTGCCCGCCTTCAGCACCCTGCCAAGTGACTTTGTGCCTCTTCCAGCTGCACCATTTGCCCAGCCCCTTGGCTATCCTGCCCCAGCTCCACCACCTTTTCTACAGCCCTCCCCAAATCCGTTCACCCAGACACTGCCAGGAGCCCTTCCAGTGTCCCTGGTCAGGGCCCCGAGGGGCTCCTTCACCCCCTCTTTAGGTCACGCATACAGCTCCAGCTTCCTAAGCCCCACGGCCAGCTTCTACCCACCACAGAGACCTCAGCCCCACATGGCCACACTGTCCATGCCAAACCTGTTCAGCCAGGCTCCAGCTGTGCCAGCAGCTGGCTCCTTGCTCCTGCAGAGCCACAGCCCTTCTCCCACCAGCTCCCTCCAGCCAGCGTGTCTGGATGGTCCCTCCAAACCCCAAACGTTACAGGTGGGCCAGCCCAGCACAAAGGTAGATCCCAAACAAGCCCTGGCTCTTCTGGCTGGTGAACCCCCTCTGGTCCCCACCAGGCCAGCCAAGGGTTTGGAGTCGGTGTTACTGTCCTCAAAATCTGAGGAGACAAAAGATCCATTTGAAGATCTGTTAAAAAAGACCAAGCAGGACATGTCACCCACACCAGGTAAGGTGGAGCAGCTCAGAAAGCGATGGGAAACCTTTGAGTGATGCGCCCCATGGCCTTGGTGTCCTTTTGGAAGTGACAGAGGAATTTTTTGGTTTTTTTGAGCCAGCATAAACCAAGCATTTCTTTTAAGGAAGGCTGAGCCAGGAGCGCTGCAGGACCATCGCTGAGCTGCAACTCAACACGAGAGCTTTTTGCCCACAGATCAGAGCCCGCTTGTCCCAGTCCCTGGCACTGCTCCCTCACTCCCTGCCACTGAACCCTGGGATTCCTGCACTGACCAAAGCATGAGGACAGGTGGGTTGCGTTGGGATTTCCACACACAGCTTTTTAGGCAGCACTACTGATGCACAAGTTACTCCTTCCCTGTATTTTCAGTCCTTGGCACACCTGGAGCATGCCACAGAGCACTCTGATGGGGTTCATTCCTGCCTCTGGGAATGGGCATCAGTTTTTCTGGCATTACACACAGGTACAAGGGCAGCAAACCAGCCCACGAGTCACTGAACTGATCCATGGGCTCTGTGCTCACTGCACCCCAGCCACTCCTGGAGCTGTCAGAGGGACTTTGGTGGCACCTTTGACTCCCCCCTACTCCCCCCAACACCCACAGCCAGGGCAGAGTTGTCACAGGCCTGGAAACCACAGCACAGAGCAGCTGCTCAGGGATTGGTCCTGCATCTCTGTTGGGAAACTGGAAACACCAGCAATTGTTTTCATTTTTTTTCATTTGTTTTTGTTAAATACATCAGAAAATAGAGGCCATAAAGAGTATCCTAGTTCTTATATATGTGTATCTTAATATTATCTATCAATATTATAAATTGCAGTATATGAATGGAATGTAACAATATCTTGATTATTACAAAGAAAAGAGAAAAAACTGTGGGGTATCAAGATTCCCAGCTCCTGGGTGCAGGTGAAGGCCGGTGTGCTGAGGGGCTGAGGGCAGGGATCCAGGAGGGGGGATCTGGGCTCCAGAGCCTCGGGCTGGCCCCACGAGGCGCCGAGCACAGGGGATGCTCAGCTGGGTGTTCTGAGCCCCCTCTGTGTTCTCCAGACATTTCACACGAGCCTCAGCATCCCCCAGGAAAGCTGCTGGCTCTGATCATTTCTGTTTCAGTTCAGTGGTGCTTCTTTGGTTCGTTTTTGTATCTGGGCACACTCTGGTATCAAACCTGTCACTCTCGCAGACGGAATCGCATCACCATTGAGCCTTTGCTAAAGGAAATCATCTTGGACACATGGGAAAATTCGTGTAAAGCTTTATTTGATTTCCAATGTATCTATTTTATTCATGTTATCTTGGAAGTTTTCTCACTCTGGGGAATGGGAATGGCTGTCTCTGTGTTCGAGTCTGGGCAGTACAAAAGAAAAATAATATCTGAAATGCTGCCGGTTTTGGGAAGACCACAGTATTCCAGGAATATTCTGTTTCTGTACAGTGCTGTTCCTTTGACAGGCCATTCACTTGGATTTGTACTTTCTTTTTGTGTTGAGAGACAGATGGGTTTAGTATTGAATAGTAAAATATTTAAAGTCTTAAGATACCAGTTCCATTTTATTTGCTACAGTTCAGAATAAGAATGTTATAGACAATTGAGTCTGGCATTTCAGAGCTCCTTTGCTATGAGCTGGATGATAAAACTTTCTGGATTTTGGTGGATGTGAATGGGCCCTGGACAATCCTGCCTAGCAGGGCTAGGGCAAGCAGGGCTCCACAGGCCCTGTTTAAGCTCAGTAATGTCACACAGATCAGACAGTGAGGAGCCCATCACAGACACTCTGAACTCAGGAAATTGTGTCCTGCTGCAGTTCATTTCCACCTCTGGTTACCTTTCCATATTATGGATCATTTGCTGAGTCAGTTTTGGGGCACTGAAGAGTATTAACGTGCATTTATTCACCCTCCACTTTATTTATTATAGTGCTACTTTATTTGTATATTATTGCTACTTTATTTAGTGCCTCTGAGATCCAGGAGGACAAAGAATTTGACTTTCCTCGCTTCTCGAGCAGGGTTTGCAAGCAGGAGACTTTTTTTAGGGGTTTCTTGTAACATAGGAATGGAGTTATCCCTAGGGCAGCATTTAGGGATTTTTCATCTTATTTAAACTCAGGAATGCCTAACTGAACCAGCTCTGGTTCAGCACTAGAAGGAATTTGGATGTTTTTATTAATCCAGTATAAAAAGTGTTCCTGCTCTTACTCATCAGTGACTTTATACTTGACTTTGTCCAGGTTCCTGTGTTCACCCTGTGTTTGGTACTGCTTTGCTTATTTACAGCTGCCATAAGAAATGAGTTTATTTAAAAACAAACAAACAAGTAAAACCTCTTCAAAGTCTGTGGTGCATCTGCTGCTGCACCGGAGGTGAAACCAGTTCTGTATCTTGCTCACTCTGGGCAGAGGCTTCCAGCTCACTGCACATGGATGGGGCAGTCACTGGACACGGAGTCCCTTTTTCCCACATTCCAGTCTCTTTATTGCCCATAAAGTCAGGACTGATGGTAAAATGCAGCCCAGTGAGGTGAACAGAGAGCAGAGGTTTCCCCAGCTCCCTCCCTTGCTGTTCAGCAGCTCTGTCCTGCTCTGGGCCATGACAGATCATCACAAAATGAATCCTTTTACTGTGAAGAGCCATGGAGGTCTGCAGCTGTGCAGGGCGTGTGGCACAGACCATGATCAGCCATCCAGACAGCAAGGTGTTCTTCAGGGAAAAACAGGCACAAGTCAGGAACCAGGTCTGTTTTTAACCAAATTTTATTGTAAATTTCTTTTGAACGATATTCTAATGATTTACAAATTATAAAATTTACAATTAAAAAAGAAATCGGCATCATGATCATTAACTACAGCAAGTCCAGTTTTGTGAAAAAATATATTCAAAAAATTAAATATCAAAAGAAAGTTAAGTTCATTATTGAAAAAAAACCCAAAACCTTCCATAAATTATTTTGCAGAAATGCTCAAGACACTGACAGTAGTTTAACACCTTTGCTAATACTGGCTTTGGGTGCTTGGAACGCAGCCCTGAGGAGCTGCTGCCGGGGCACGGCCGGACCTGCCGGGGCTCCAGGGATTTGTAGCTGCAGGGAATTGCAGGAGCTCAGGGAGCTCTGGGCACAGGGCCTGGAGGAGCAGGGGCTCTGCTGGGTCCTGCTGCTGCCTCCTTTCTGTACAGCACAAACACCAGATGTGGAGTGGAGCAGAAAAGCAGCAGCAGGAGCTGCCTTGGGGTGCTGGGATGGAGCTGGCAGAGACCCCAGGCCCCCTGAGCTCCCAGGAGGTTCTTGCACCCCCCGGGGCTGCAGGAAGCCACAGCAGCATTGGCCCCCGGGGCTGTGCCCACCCCAGCTCCTGCCAGGAGCCCCCAGTGCCCTTCCCTTGGCCCAGGGAGGGGTTTCTGTCTGTGCCCAGCAGCCTGCACCTAGTGCAGTCCTGGCACAGCTCTGCTGCCCCGGAGCCTCCTGTGCACAGAGCCGCAGGAAAACCCCACTCACCTGCTCCCAAAGCCCCACTGCCACAAGGGGACCGGGCAGTGCCACTGGCTCCGTTCCCAAAGTGTGCTGGACCTCCCCAGAGAGCAGCTGGGAAATGCCCAGAGCAAACCAGTGGCAGGAAAGGTGTCAGCAGAGTCACTGCTGAGGCACAGGAAAGCAGCCACAGGCTCCCAGCTGCAGCCTGGGCATCTCTGCCACTGCCAGCTTCAGCTGCCTCCCAGGCACAGCCAGCTGGGACCACACCTTCCACTCCTCCCCACTACAGACAGAAAATTATTTACAGACAAAGGAGTCTCCCTCTCCTTTGTTTTTCCTATTTACTAAAATGTTCATTCTCCTGTCAGCAGCTCCCTGTTGCAGAGACCTGTTCTTACAGACACGCGAGCAGTAGTTCTGTGCCCCTCCCTTCGCTTGGAATTACAAACATTTACAGGTACATTAGAAAAAAAAAAAAAATCCAAAAGCAGACCAGAATAAACAGCATTTTCTTGTGGCAATGGGCTACAGCGGGCAGGTTCCCACCCTGATTTTTAATAGTATTTGGGAGATTAAAAAGCAGACACTGTTCTAAAATATTGCTCATTGATAGTTGTAGTGATTATCCTGAAACACTAATGACTTTAGACCTTACCTGGCCTGCTGTGCTGCATTTCCTTTCACAGACTCTGCCACATTATGCTAAAGAAGAATCAGCACATTCAACAGCTAAAACAGTAACACAGAAGTGAAGCCACAAAATCAAACCCCTTTTAATGCAGTGGAAAGCAAATGGTGTGTCACTTACACCAACCCTGGACTGGTTCAAGGACTGGGTAACAATTCCACTTTTCAGTACCAACAAGCCCTAACCTGTCAGCCCAGAGAGGTCACTTCTAGAACTTTCTTTCTCCCCTCCTCACCCCAGCAGGTACCACCTGATGCTCAGCCCCTGGCTCTCACAAGGGTCAGTTCCATGGTCAGGGAGTGGCAGAGCCCAATCAAACATGTAAACCTCCTCCTTTCCCAGAGGTTAAACGCTAACTGGCACCGCAGGATCAGAAAGGCACTTCAAATATTCCTGTGGTATGGTCTAGTCTCAGGGAGAGCTCCAGCAGCCATGTCCAGCACAGCCCAGTGGGACTTAGTGCCATGGCAGCTGTGGCCCAGCAGGAAGGGCAGCAGGAGCTCTAGGAAGGACTTCCCACCACTCACTCACCTGGCTTAGCCTTGCAGAGGAACCACAGGCACGCGTCTTTTTGAAAAAAAAAAAAAACAAAAAACAACAAACTTATTATTCACATTATTTCTGAGTACAGTGGTTTAATTCCCGTTCACTGGACCTGCCTCAGGGTTGTTTTTCTGTTGCCTGCAGGAGCAGGGGCCCAGCCTGCTCTGGCTGTGACACAGCCCTGTCCCCTGTCAGTTCCGTGTCCCCCCTGTGCCACAGCCACTGCTCCTCCCCTCCTCCCCTGGCCCTCAGCAGTGGGGTTTTGGCCGCCGGAGCAGTTTGGCAGGAACGCTGTGTGGGCTGAGCAGTGGGAGCGGCGGGTGCCCGAGGCCGTGCAGAGCCCACGGCAGCTCCGTGTGACCCCGGGCTCAGATCAGCCGCTCGGTCGGGGGCATCTTGATCACGTTCCACATTTCCACTCGGGCCCCGTCCTTCTCCTGCCGGCTCGGGCTGTAGGTTCCCTGAGTCGCTCTCCTCCTCTTCATGGCAATCGCCGTGGCTACAACCAGCGCGAGGAGCAGGGCAGCCCCCGCAGCCCCGACTGCTCCCACCACGGAGGAGTGGCTGAGGTGCGCCCACACTCGCTGCTGTGGTAGAACAGGGAGTTACTCAGAGCTTCCACCGGGACGCTGCTGCATTTCACACCCCTCAGCCCCGGAGCCTCCCTCAGCCGTGCTGTGCTGCCAGCCGTGCAGGGCAGGAGCTGCCCCTTGCCCTGTCCCCCGGACAATGTCCAGCAGGCTGCTGACCCTGGTCCTGCTCCCCTGTCCCCTCCCTGACCAGCCAAAGTCCAGCACCTGGCAGCTCCAGGCCGGCCTAAACCCCCGGAGTCCTGCCTGCCCCTTCCCTGCACGGTGCCCGTGGGAATGTCGAACGGCACCACGTCCTTCAACAATGATTTATACAAGGATTTTGATCATTCCTGACAACCCCCTGTATCACAGGGCTGTCACAGGGAGGTCACAGCTGCTGTTGCTGTTGAAGACTGAAAACCTCACACACCTGAGCTGAGAGAGTTTGAATGGTTTTCAGCTGTTGACAAAACCAGAGCAGAATATACAAACCGGCCACGACCTTCCCCAGCTCCTGAGTGGGGCTCAGGGAGCTGAACCTGCACAGGTGCCTCGGGTCACCCTGCCTTGGAAAGCAGATCTTTTTACTGGGCCTCTCCTGCCTGGGAGGGGCCGGAGCCAGAGCCACTGGAGCTCCCGCTGAGATGGGTGATGGCCAGTCCAGGGCAGGGCAGGGCAGGAGGGAGGGCAGAGGCTCCCTTGGAGCCCCTGGTGTGCAGCAGAGCCAGGCCCAGCTCTGCTCTGGGCACCACTGCCCCGCGCGACGTCCGCGTCTTCTGAGCAGGCCTTGGGGGAACTGGGACGGGGTGGATCTGCTGCTGCCACTGCTGCAAGAGCCCAAGGTCCAGGCAGAGCCTGCAGATGCAGGTCCTGGGCATGGCAGGGCCTAGATCAGGCGCTCTTCAGGTGGCACCTTGAGGACACTGTCCATCTCCAGCCGAGCTCCTGCCACCTCCTGCTGGCTCGGGCTGTAGGTCCCCTCGGACTGGCGCCTCTTCCTTGCCGTGAGCACCATGAATATGAGACCAATACTGAGGAGCAGCACAGAGCCACAGGCTACAGGGACAGCTACTTCAATTAGTGGGGAGGGGAAGAGAGCACCTGCAGTCCCTTTCTGTAAAAGAGATTAATGGAGAAACAATGAAACTCCAGTGGTGACAATAACTGCAATAACTGACCAAAACAGTCAGATTAGAGGGAAAAATGTTTTTAGAAAAGCAAAAAAACCCCACTTTTTCACAGCAAGACAGCCCCTTAAGATGTAAATGCCAGTTTACTCAGCATCTACAGTGGGACTATTTAAAGGTGCCTTCTTATCAATACCAGACTAAAATACACAAGGTGGCACTGGAAAAGTTATAACCAATGTTGAAAAAAAAAATTAAAATTAATGCAGAGAAATGAGAATTTTCAGTAACCCCCAAAAATTTCCCAAGCAGGGGAATGATACAAAAAAAAATGTTCAATGATGCCTGTAATAGCAAAACAGAGAATTGATTAAGCTGTTAAACTGTGAAATGGAATTGCAGAACTTGCAGCAGGATGGGGAAGATGTTGAAGAGGTCAGGACATGGATGAGAGATGGAGATGATATAAAGCCCAAATACTGAGGAGAGAAATGAGAATTCCCTCGATTCTGGTGGAATCAAGGATGGCGTGGAAGACAACAACATAACTAAAACAACTGTGGAATTTTTGTCATAAAACAAAGCTTTAAAATTACAATAAGCTTAAAAATAAGATATTTCTTATCGCTAACAATGCTATTGGCCACCTTAGAGCTAAAACCAAAATAATTCAAGATGGATTATTTACAGCTTTTGGATGCCATTCAGTTTGTGCTCATGTCACAGGGCAAAGAAGAAACATTCCCAGGGGATCTGGAAGCCCTTGTGCCCTTTTGAAATGCCTGAAGTCCAGGTGGATTCCCTGAGCCTGTCCAAACCCGAGCACCATGCAGGGTTAGTTCCAGACCACGCGGGTTAGTCCTGCACCACCAAGGCCCAGCCCCTGGAGCTGCTGCTGTGGGAGGAGAGAGCAAAGCTGAGCTCCAGCTGTCCCTGGTGGCACTGAGCACCATCCCCAGCCCCTCCCTGCTCCACCAGGGGCCTGGCTGCACAAGAGGGAAGGGAAAGAGTGAAGAAAAGCAGGGGAAGTGTGATGAAAATTAATACAAGGAATCCACAAGAAGTGTCCTGGGACAGAGGAGATAGAGAAACCTGAAGGAGTCTGTGCATGCAGACTGGAAATGTCAGGGTGACCTTGGCACGTGCATTAGAGCCCTGGGCAACAGCAACAGCAGCAAACCCCTCCTGGCACACAGCCCTTTCCATGCAGCATGGGTTAGTACATTCCCAGGTTACCCAACAAGCTGCCTGTCCATGCAACAGCTTCACAGGGAAAGCAGGGTACGGATCTCATCTCCCCCCAGGAAGGATCCCAGCCCCACCCTGAACACTTGGCGTATGCACACGGGGACAGCAGCAGCTCAGGAACAGAGCTCAGCTGTTTCATACAGACCTGAACCACTCCTGGCCTGACTTTATCCAACTTCCCTTCTCCAAACATCCATTTCTACTCAGATGATCTTTGGAGAGGGAAGGTGTTTAGTAACTCTTATCTAAGATAAAATACCAAACGAAATTCCATTCTCCAGGAACCTGGGTCAACTGCAAGAGTTGGATTACTGTCCAAAGAGTTGTGAAATCTATGGAAATGTGCAGAGACAGCCCCAGAAGCCATATGGCAGCACATGCAGATACTGAGGAGCATTTACTGCAGTTGTTTATATGCTGGAGAACAATAAGTAGCAGCACTGCAGAGGGTAAAAAAAAAAAAAAAAAAAAAAAACAACCTTTCCAGATTCCCCAGCAGCGCTCTGGGCAGAACAGAGCAGGAACAGCTCCAGCAGAGGCCGGAGCCCCCTGGTGACAGCAGAGGGACAGGCAGAGCCCGCGGGCGGTGCTTACGTTGATGTCGCAGCGCTCGCCGGTGTAGCTGGCGCTGCACACGCACTCGTATCTGTTCTCAGAGTCCTGGCACGTGCCCCCGTTCTGGCACGGGTTCGGGTCACACTCGTTTATGTTGATTTGACAGCTGGAAAGGAAGAGTGTATTAGAATTGTCGTATATATTATTGTGCCATAGAACACAAGATCACCCAGTCTAAAAAAACCTCTTTTGTTTGAAAAGTGCCCATTGCAGCTTCTCCAGGTGCTTTTTCTGGAGTCTAACAACATGAAATTCTGCCCTGTTCACACCAACCCTCCTGTTGTGGTTTCTATGGGACTGAGGCCAGCGTAGGTCTCCAGCACAGGTAGTGTGCTTGAAAAAACTTGGAAGCAGCTCTCGCTGCAATAACTGGTGTTGGCAGCTGGATGACCTGAAGGCTCCCTCTGCTCCAAGCACCAGCTCGTGCTCCCATTAGGAGCAGCTGTTTGACTGGCACAAGGACATGGAGGAAGGTGAAGCAGTGGCCCTGCTCTGCCACCCAGTGAGGTCAGGACTGGATCCCAAAGCAGCACTTACTTCCTTCCAGTGAAGCCAGGCCTGCAGGAGCAGTTGGCTCCCCAGCTCTCAGTGATGCACCTTCCACCATTCAGGCAGGTGAAGTTCTTGCCACACTGCTGAGGGGGGAATGGCCACCTGGGGAGAGCAAGGGACAGCCTTTAGAGCACTCAGGTTTTGGGGAAGGGCAGAGTGTTCTGGGGCTCAGAGGGAATGGGGCTTGCAAGGGTCATAAACAGTCATTGGTATTTCTAGAAGGGAGTTTGACACAAGTGAAAAGGGAGTAGTCTCAGAAATCATCCGTAACATCAGAGTACTCCTTGGATCATGCCTGGGGAACAGACAGGAGCTCTATCAGTACTCAGACTTTTCTCAGACAGGCCTGTTCTTGCTAATGAAAATGTAGGCAGGGACAGGACAGTGCTGGAACAGTACACAGCCAGGCCCCAGGAAGGATAATGCCAGTACCAGGTAACTGCATCAGAATGCAGCAGGAACAACAGAAAAATCCTCCTGAATAGATCAGATAACTGAAACACAGCCATGTCAGTATTTAACTTCGTGCTCCATTTGAACTGGCACAAGATGTTTTGTTTTAAATCAGCATAGGAATACAGCAGAAGGGAATCAAGTCACAGAGAGTGCTAGAGGGAAATGACAACAGGTCTGAGTATGTGCCCTTCAAAGAGCTCTGCAGTGTAGCACGGGGATAACCCACATCGAAAGGAAGGATCCTTATCCTGTACGAGGCTGAGCCCCTGTCACTGAGGGTTTGGACCTGGACAGCACCTTCCAAGTCACAGCAGAATTTAGGTTCTTTACCCATGAGGCACTTGCAATGAAAAATGTTCCCAAAGTGTCCCAAAGTGAAAGTGCAGTTTATCTGGAGCTCCTGTGTCCCCTGTATCAAAGCAGCCCCGGCACTTACTCGCAGCGAGGTCCGGAGTACTGAGGGGGGCACTTGCAGGAGTATCCGTAAACGCCATCCACGCAGGTGGCTCCGTTCAGGCACTGGTGCCGCACGCAATCGTCCACGTTGATGTCGCACCTCTTGCCGATGAAGCCCCGGAAGCACTCGCACTGGAAATCTGCCACGGCGTCCACGCAGTCCCCGTGGACACAGGGGCTGGGCTGGCAGTCGTCGATGTTGTCCTGGCAGCGCTGCCCCGCCCAGCCCGCGCTGCAGCCGCAGCGGAAGGAGTTGAACAGGTCCTCGCAGGTGCCGGCGTTGAGGCAGGGGCTGGAGGCGCACACGTCGGCCCCGGAGCAGCCCAGCTGGGCAGTGCCAGGGCCGGCCCGCTGGAACTGCTCGGGCTGCGGGTACGGCCGGTGCTCCGGGAAGGGCAGGAAGATCCCCCCGATGTGCACCCGGCCCAGGCAGCCGGTGAAATTCTCGGCCAGAACAACCAATGCGTTTTTCTTGAGGAAGTCCAGGTTGCCGGCGCTGCCCTGCAGAGTCACGTTCGCTCCATCCAAGCGGAGCAGCCAGCGGGAAGAGAGCGCGGCCGGCTCCTCCATGGACACGGAGACGCTGTGCCACGCCCCGTCCGTGACGGGCTGCGGGCTCTGGAAGCTGACACCCTCGATGCTGTTCCCACTCCTGATGTCAACAAGCAGGGAAGAATTCTTAATGGCTACCTGGAGGGAATCCACCTCTTCCACAGCTTGAAGCAAAACAGCATCTTCATCTCGGGTTCTGAAGTCCACGCGGAGGCTGCTCAGAGTTCTGGTCACTGATGCGTTGGTGGTAAATTCCATGGCACCATGGCTATTAAATGTTGCATTAGCCAGACCTATAAATAAAGGGGGAGAGCATGAGGGATTTCAAAGACAGTTGGTGCCCTGTTTGAGCCAGACCAATGGCACAACACTGGCAGGTTCTCTCCCTAAGAACCCCTAATCTTAGTGTGAGCAGGATTACAGGCCAGCTGCTGGCAGCCTTAAAGCTCTTCCTGTTTACAACTGCACCTCCTGGATTCATATCCAGGTCTTAGGCAGCAATTTTTACTCCTCAGCTGTGCTCTTTCACACCTGGGGCAAGCCCACAGAGCCTGTGCTGCCTGCAGCAGTGTACCTGGGCATCACTCTGTGTCCTTCTTGCAGCATGTTTTTACTGGTTCCAGCAGCACAAACTGGGAATACTGATTGTACACAGAGAACAGGGGAAATTTTACTAACACACAAGCAGGAGAACAGAACTTACACACATATCCTGCCACAATGTCTACACAGGTGGTGGCTTCAGGACATGGGTCACTTTCACACCAGACTTTCTCTTCACAAAATTTCCCAGTGAAATTTGCTGGACAGCTGCAATGGAAATCATTCCAAGTGACAATGCATCTGCCACCATTCTGACATGGCTCAGACTGAAAAACAAAATAGGGGAATTTAGGGGCAGAGTAATTCATCTTGAGGTCTAAGAGAGTTTGGTAGAACTATGACGATGAAGATGAGCACAAGCAGCATTTGAATCAAGAGAGGAGGGAAATGGAACAGTGACTCAAGAGCAGTGAGGGAAGCACAAGGATCTCTGTGCAAGAAATTCCTGAGCCCCTGCTCCCCTCTGTGCACAGCACTGACCAACAGGAACTCCAGCAATGTGGCAAAGAACAAGGCACAAAAGCACAGGTAAGGAACAGATGAAACCAACTGTGATGCTCCCAAGAAGCTCACAAAATTCTGTCACCAGAAGGACACCCATGACACCACAGGTGGGACAATGCCTCAAAGCACCATAAACAAGAAGGGCAAGATTAGGGGGTATGGCCTCCCCATCACCAGATGTGGCACAGAGGAGAGCCAGGCTCTGATCCAAGAGCACATGGAGACAGCTCCTTCAGCTTCTGTTGTTGAAGGGGCAGATTCCTGGGGAAGAGATTGTTGTGCAACTGGAACAGGATGAAGGGAGGGGCTGGCAAGGCTACAGGTTAGGGAGGGCAGGCTGGAACCTATGTGGGCTCAGCAAAGTGGGGATGGGCAGCACAAAAGCCAAAACCACAGAAACTACAGGGGAGCTTGAGAAAACTCAGTGTTTAAATCATATTTAACATATTGAGTGAGGTGGGAGCACATAGAACCATGTGTTCTTCAATACATCAAAAAACTTCTCTTTCTGGTATCAGCAACAGTCAGACTTTTGTGTAATAACAGAACTACAATAAACCCCTGCACACACGGAGACAAACAAGACACAGAACATACCTTGCAGGTGTTATCAGAGATGCAGCCATTCACAAGATTTCCAGTTTGAGTCCTATTGAGTTCCCCTGGCAGACTGTTGTTCTCCACCTGGAAAAACTGTATCTGCTGGCTGTTGAGTTGGATGTCCTGCAAACAGCCCTTGAAATAGCCCCCCCAGAGCTCAGCACTGTCAGGGTCTGGGTGTCCCCCAATGAACACTTCAGAGCCAGCTCCCAGGGCTTGAGCAGGCAGCTGCCCCAGCTCCACGAATGTGTCTGACTGCAGAGCACCAACAGAGCCTCCCTGGAAAGACAGGGCTACCAAATGGCTTCTCCCATCAACCACAATCCCTGGAAAGGTCACAGTGTCTGCAGGCGATGTCTCTATGCTCAGCTGGCCATCCCTCAGGTACAGGGTGAGGCAGGGGCCTGTCCCATTGCAGACCTGCACTAACAAACCCTCGGGCTTCCGGCTCCGCAGGAAAAAGGAGAGGTTGAAGTCTGCACCAAGGCTGTCAGAAAGGGTGAAAGAGGCAAAGCTGGTGGAATTCTCTAGGCCAAATGTTGCTGCTGGGTGCTCTAGAAGAGAAAAGAAACAGACTTCAGCTCAGAGATAAAGGGGATGCAGCTGGCACAGGGATGCATCTCCTTAGGAATGGGGAATGTTTTTTTCTCTACATTTTCCACGTGTGCCAGGGTAACAGTGCTCCTCCCCACAGGTCTGTGACACTAAGAAGTAGGTGAACATGTCCTTGCTTCCTCTGGAGGGCACAAATTCGAGTGTCCAAGTAGCATGAGAGTGAAATACAGGTCAAGCAGAGCCCTTGCCAATCCAGCAGATTTACTCAAGGACTTTTGAGAAACAGAGTTGCTCTCAGTACATGCCATATTTAGGGCTCAGAAGAGTTGAAAAGAATAAAAACCCAATACTAATACAAGCCTTGCAGGAGCAAAAATGCAAAAATATATTATTTCAACTCAAAATTGTCAAAGACCTTCCTTTAACACCCTATCTATAAAGCAATACATTCCTATTCATCCTCAACTCAGAAGCCCAAGATGAACTTTTCACAGTAAAACTTCCCTGCTCCCCTGCATTCACACAGATCTGTTACAAAGGTGAAGGCAGAGCCTTCAACAACCTGCACTACAAAACTGACAGTCATTCCTGCAGGAGCAAACGACAGGAAAGGGATCAATGAGAATTTTATTCACGGAGGCTTTTGCTTTATTTTTCCCTCCTGGTCCAACAGAAAGTCCTGTTTCCTGAGCTACCATCCAAGCTTCTCCAGTACCTGTGGAGCTGGCAGGTGTCAATCCCACGGCACTTACCATACGAGCAAGCTGGGCCTCCATAGGGCCTGGGACAGTCACACCTGAAGGAGGCCCAGAGGTCCACACAGAGCCCTCCGTGGAGGCAGGGCTGGGAGAGGCACCACTCGGTGCGCTCACAGCCCGGCCTCGCCAGCGACGACTCCGCCAGCGGCAGATCCGCCGGCAGCACGGCCTCAGCATCCACCTGCAAGTCCTCCAGGCAGCCCACAAAGCCTTGCTGGCTCCGTGTGTTGTTGGCCATTGGATCATCGGCACCTCCAATATACAGATGCAGGAAGGGCTGCGGGATCAAAGCAGCGCCCGGTGGGACAGGAGAGCTCTGCAGGCAGACCCCGGCCTCACAAGAGCCGTGCCAGAGCTTCAGCTGCACCGTGCTGTGCACGACAACTTCCACTTTATGCCACTGGCCATCGTCCACTCTCAGCCCCTCCAGGAGCAGCGGGTACCCAACACCCTCCCTCTTCAGCTCTGCGTGCAGGATGCCATCCAAGAGCTCCAGGAACAAGTACTCAGCTCCATGGCCTCGGTAAAAAAGGACAGCGCTGGGCAAAGTGGTTCGGAAGCGGAGGGACACGCTGGCTCCTCCCGCTCCCCTCCCGCTCTCGCTGTTCTTGGGCAGCTCAATGAAGAGAAGCCCTCTGGAAGCAAAGGAAAACGTTGTTGGTGTCGAGCATGTGGCGTCATAGAAACCAGGCTGGCACTGGCACAGGTGGCCGTGGCTCTCAGCTTGGTAGGTTGGGATGCACAAGGCCTCATTTTGGCAGTCGTGCGTCTGGCACCCAGTGAGCTGGACAGAGCAGTTCTTCCCTCCCCACGTAATGCCATCCTGGCCAGGGGCACAGTGGCAGGAATAGTCAGCAATGCCATCCTCACAGACAGCTCCATTCTTGCAGGGACCCTCCTCACACTCATTGATGTTAACAGCACATTCCACACCTGTAAAGAGATTCAAAGATGGGATCTCAGTGTGGGACTGGGGCTCCCCCCAGAGCCTGCCAGGCACATCCCAGCTCTCTCTGGGGAGCAGCTGCCAGCAAGGAGCCCCACACTCACTCAAGAGACCCTGCTGATGATGCAAGAAAACCAAACTTCTATGTCCTCCCAGGTGCTATTTATAGAGCTTTGGCCTGTCAGCCCAAATCCCCCCACCAGCTGCTGCCCTGTCCCAAGCTCCAACCCCACAGGCAGTCAACGTGCAGAAGGTATGGAAGGACCAAAACAGCACAGACCAGGAATTTATGCTATTTCTTAATAGATTTGGTATGCTGAAAGGTCGGGTAGGTCTGTAGATCTGTCTGGAGCACAGTCCAGGCACCAGTGTTGCAGACAGCAGTAAAATGGGAAGTTACTGGAAAGCTTCAGTTAAAAAAATTCAAATTCCAAGACAACCCACCAGTTGTAAAACTCACAAAACCCAATTCATTACCAAACAACAAACACAACATGCTCCACAGGCACTCTGCCATGCTGGCACTAAGCTGATTTCAGTTCTGCCCAGTCCTGCAGAAAAGAACTGGGTGAGGTCCCGCACTGCAGTTCTGTCTCCTGGCACCACATGGATCCCAATGGGGCTCAAGTAAATTACCAAATCTGGCTAATGAAAATCTGCTGTCATTTTCCTGAGCATCCCCAGACTGACAGAAGAGCCCTGAACCAGTTCACTTTATCTAGCCTATAACATTGGTTTTCACTAATCTTCAGAGACAGTCCCACAGATAAACCAAGCATGGATTATCCCAATCTAATAGCATTACACCCGATCCAGCCAGCAAGCACAACGAGGGCAGCAGGAAGAAAAGGAAGGAATCCACACACAAAGGAGGGGAATCAAAACACAAAGGACATTTGTAAAGAAAAGCCACTAGACAGAATGTGCATGTCAAAGAGATTAGAGAGCTGCCTGGGGCACAGAGATGAGGGGAGATGGGGCATTAGGAGCACTGGAGCTGGACTTGATGTGTGATTAAAAATAAAAACTTAGCTAAGATACAGTTTCTTGAATATTTGCAGTGATGTTTTCTCCCCTGAGCTCTGCAGAGAGATGAGCACAAGCTTCCAGCTCCAAACTGTCCAACTGTGCCAGTGTAGGGACAGAGCTCTGGGAAGCACTGAAAGAGAAATGCAAGGCTCTAATTCTGCACTTTCCAGATGTGCCAGAGCTGTTCTGTAAGCAGCAGTATCTTCACCACCTCAGCACAATCTTTTTCCTCTTACTGCTGGGCTTGCTCAGCAAGGGAACAGCAAGGACAGAATTAAGACTGCAGCACCAAGCTATGAAGGAAATGTGTTGGAATAAATAAAGTATAAGGGACATGCCTGGAGAGTCCCAGTATGGGAGAAGATGGGAAGACTTCAGTGACAACTAGGAAAAAGCAGTAGAGCAGTATAACTGTGTGGAGTGGGTTTCCTTGGAGGGCTCTCCAAGCTGCAGAGGGAAGTCTGCAGTCAGATTTAAGGGGAAAGGCTGCTGAATAAAGACAGGTTTGGTATAGTCCCAAACCCTCAAGATGCTGCTGTTTCAGATCAGCGTTGCTGATATTTACCAAGGCAAGGAGGGGAAGATAACATTGGTTTGGATAACAAAAGGAGAGATGCCGTGAATTTTTGCATTTCTGAGAAGGCTGGGAGGCAGGAGAGGCCCATTTTCCCATTCCACATTCCCAGCCTGAGCAGGTCTCAGCTCCCTGGTGGCACAGCAGCAGGAGCACCTGCCTGGGCTGTTCCTGCCTGCAGACCCCCAGTGCCTCACACCAGGTGAGACATGAGTCCCCAGGGTGGGTGCACAGCCCCAGGCTGGTAGATGATTAAACACCAGCCTTTCCATGGGATGCAGCTGGTTTGATATCTTAGATTATTTGTTTGAAATAGGTGAAAAGGAGATTGCACAAGAGCTCTAAAAATCTGGCCAGTGACAATTTTTTTCCTGGATGACTTACTAGGCAGTTATCTGGAGCTGCATCACTACAGTTTCCAAAAGTAAGATCATTTCCTGGATATTCATTATGCTAATCTTCTCCAATACATGGACAGTTGTGTCTTTGCAGACCCACTGAGAAGTAGATATTAAGAAGTTGTTCAACACTACTTGTTTTTTATAAGAGCAACATAGGCATCCCTTTTCAGGTTTATTAGAAAAAAAAAAAATTGGGGGACACGACTCTGTTCGACAAAAACAAGTAACTAAACTAAGTTATTCTTCTTGCAAACAAGTAGTAGTCTCCTCTGTTTCCTCTAAATTTCCTAGCTGGAATGCTTACTTTTATTTGAGCCATCAATAGTAAAAGCAACCAATCTGATTCATTACACCATTAGGAGACTTTCAAACGTTTAATGAGTTCCTTATCTAGTTAAAGACTAACAATAGCAAAGCAGTGGAACTCGTTATCTGAACATCAGACAAGTAGCATCTAAACAACGGCTGCTATCTGGAGTCAAGGATTTCCAACATTCCCTTAACTCAGCCGTGTCTGAGGTAACAGTCCCAAACCACCAACCCACAGGGGCTGGCTCAGGAACACTCACAGCCTCCAGTATATTCAAATATTCAAATACAAATCCTTCACCACGTTCAGAGTGCCACCGCCGTGGTGGGAACCGTCCTGTTTTGTAGATGCAAGTCTGATCAAATGCACACAGCTCACTACTGCCTGAATGGAGGGAATGATTTACTGGCTGCTATTAATAAGCAAAGATTCATTCATTGTATGCAGCGTAGGAATCATATCCTTCAACTGATACATAAAATGTTAAAAGAATAAGTGCAAATGAAGTGAAATATTCTAATTTAGCTGTCAGGTACCAAAAAACCTTGAAGGACAAGGTCTGTTCCTTGAAACACGGGAGTTCAGCAGGGCTGCCCGGCCAGCACCGCCTCGCCTTCTCCGTAAGGCAGCTGGATTCCTGACGACCTTTCCCTGCTGCATCCTAATTAGGGATTGTATTATGATTATCAAAAGGAAAAAGGAGGGGAGGGAGAGGGGGTAGGCAGAGAATTAGCCGCAACAAACGGACCCCGACACAATTATATTTGCACAATTACTGCCATTTCCATGGCAACCCCTGCTCTGCCGCTCTCCCACCGCGCTGCTGCTCGGGGCGAGGGAGCGGGGGGAGCTGGGGAAGGCACTGACCACCACGGGGCTTGTCCTGACTTACAGCCACAGAAGCTACTTCTCGACAAGGCAGCTTTCAATCGATAAAGGAAAATTGAAAACTGCAGAAGTCATCAGTAAAAAGCAAAAGGAAGGTTTCCCAGAAGTAGCCGCGAGGCACCAGTGTGTCTCCAGAGCTCACCTGGGCACAGCCCGGGTGCCTCGAGCAGCCGGCTCTGAGCCTGCAGCACAGAGCACAGCTGCGGCACGGTGATGTGGAGCTGCCCGCCAGACCCGTGCAACAAGGAAATTCCTCGCCAGAAAGTTTCCAAAACAAAACTTTAGGTCTCTTCAAAATAAAAACATTCTTCCCTTCTAATCAGTTCTGGTTCCTCCTCATGCCTCCAGCCACCGCTCCTCACACACTCGGCCCCCTGCCCTGGGCAGGCACGCACACAGGCAGGACACGCTGTACACATCTCATTACCTGCTAGCAGAAAAATTCCTTTCAGGATCACGCCAATCAGCACAGATTTCATGGCCGGCTCCTTGTGGACATTGGTGACAGTAAAGGGAAAAAAACGGGGGTGAAGGGGGGGAGGGATGACAAAAAAGGCCGGGCTGACAGGGCAGCGCGTGCAGGCGCTGGCTGGTGCCGGTCACACGAGAAGGGATTGGAGCACAAGAGCCGGGGGAGCAGAGCCCTGCCCTGAGCCAGGTCTAATCCAGGCCGGCTCTGACCCTCCCAGCTGGCCCCTGTCCGTGCTGACACCAGGAATGTGTGCTCCCAGCATATTCCTGCTCCGTGCCTCCCGCAGTGCCCGCCGTGCCCACAGCCTCAGCCCAGCAGGGCAGAGCCAAGAGACAATCTCCTGCCCTTGCTGCACTCCAGGTGAACCTGCCAAATTCCGTGAACGAGGCCAAAATATTCCTTTTATAGGCTAAGCCAAAAAGCTGCCTTTCCACCATTGTGCAATATCTAAACCATAGGAACAAAGGGAGCTCCAAAAGCAGAGTGAACCTGGATCCTGGTGCACATTCACTACTGGGGGAATCGGGGCTCATCAGGCAGTTTTCCTCCTCCTTGTGCCCTGTTCCAGGGGTCTGTGAGCACAGACATGTCCACTGCTGAATTCACTGAGAAAAGCCTCAGCTTTTAATGACCGTGATCTGTTTTTCTGAAGTCAAGCTGGATGGAGGGAAATTGCCTGCATTATGATGAATGGACAGGTTCAGACATAGCAGTGCACAATCAGAACTCTCTCCTTCCTCATTAGCCACCTTATTAAATTAGCTGATGCACTCTCCTTTTTCCTTTATGTTTCTGGGTGGGTTTTTTTTGTTGTTTGGTTTTTTTTGTTTGTTTTTTTTTTAATATAGTTACTTTCATATAATAAAATTTCTGGAGGCTGAGTTGTATTTTTGTGTTGTAAGGACCCAGAGAAGTTTCTTATTTCTGTGAAGAAATGTTATGTGGGAGCTTTCCCCAAACTTAGAGTCCCTGTTTGTATCAATGTCAGGTTCAAGCAAACAAAACCTCCCACATGTCAGTGTCTGGAATCTCCATTAGCAGTATTACTAAGATATTAAAAAAAGCATTCCAGCAACTCCTCTAGCTATTTCACTTTTGTAATTTTACTCAATCTAAACATGTCAGTCACTTTTACAGATACTGGAAGTGGGAGGGATATGGTGAATGTTTGTTTGGAGTTAAAACTTCTCAGATAGCCACAGACCTATGCACACACAGACCTATTCCAGCACAGATTTGGAACATTATCTCTGTTAGCTACTCTGACCCTTCTGTTACTGTTCAGGAAAAAACAAGCAGGCAGTTGTGCACATTCAGCCACTACTGCAACAATAAAGTGTAACGACTGTGAAGTCTGCAGAACATTTGCTGTCTTCAAAAAGATGTCTATTTTGGTTTATGCACCCACACATTTATCTCCACATACACACACAGAGTCTACCTGGACACTACTGCCTGGAAATCCATCACACCCCAATGCACCCAGCACAGATTCTGCTCTCACCTGGCATCAGGCACAAGCTCTGGACTGCAGCACTCGGAGCCTTCTAATCAGATGACAGGGAAGTCAAAAGGTCTGATTAACATGGAGCTGTGATCCAGCAGGGAGAAGACACGTGGAAGAGAAGGGAAGGGAAGGGAGGGAGCCTCACCAATGCTGCCCAGCTCCCTTCAGCTATATTTACCAAAAGGGATTTGGCTGAAGGTGGAACAGGCCTCTAATCTCTTTACTATCTTAACCTTTTAGCTGCCCTTGCTCCAGAGGCTCCGTCTCTAAAACAAATCTGACTTAAGGAATACCTGCACAAAAAAATTAAATCTATCCAAAGGTGGTTAGAAGGAAGAAGCATCTCCCATTTATTTCCTGACCCATGACCCATGAATTCAAGCCCATTTGATCTGGGCTGGTACCCTCATAGAGTAACCATTTATAGCTGCTGCACAGAAGGTTTCTACTTCTTTAAGGAGACAAAGACATTATGGCTGAACAAAGTGAGATGGTCAATAAGCCCTCCAATTATACCACGACACATTCACACCTCATCACCTTCTGATTCCTCATGAAAGTAGAAGTGTTCCTCAGCTATGTGCAGAAAAGCTCAGAATGTTCCCATGATCACAAGGTGCCAGTGCCCCAGGCTGGATGTGTGTGATGGCAGTGCCTGCTTGGCCCCCCTCATCGGGGCTGCCCAGTGCCACAGTCCTGCTGCAGGACATGGCTGAGCACAGCTGAGCACAGCTTCAGCTCCAGTGGGAGCACTCGGGCCATTTAAGAGTTTTTAAAGAATGAATGACCTTCAGAACTTCAGTGATAACGTTTTTGCAGGTTAAAAATCAGTGTCCATGTCAAATGGAGATCCCTGGGCTTTTCTTATCCTGGCCTAACCTACGGCCTAATAAATACCTGATTGACTGAAACCATTTCTGGAAAATAATTAAATGAATAATTCATTTTGTTGGATTTCTTTTCCCCCTAAAGGACAGACTTTTCCTATTGTGCTTTGGCTCTTGACCATGGTTGACATATTTTCCAAAAGCATACACGATTCCCTCTCCTTCGCACTTCATTTAGTACCCATGCAGTCTTTGGACTCACGCTTCTTGTATCCTCTCAGGGTACCTGTATCCTCTGCTAAAGCACAAACCATGTGCTGAACAGACTCTTCAGGACTTGTTGTGTTGTTCTCTCAGGAATGAGGCACCACTTTTGAAACAACTACATTTCAGAGAGAAGCTTCATCTAGCTGCTCTACACTGAGACAGCAGTGAGGCAGTTAATTTGCAAAGAAAGAATTTCCCCTGACTTGCATTGTTATCTCAACACTCCCCAAATTCCTCAGACTGAAGAAGCAAACACACAGAAGGAACCCCTGCTGCCCCAAGAAAGCAGTCTTCTTCAGAGTAGCAAGTTCACTTTAATCAGTGGAGGCAGCTTAAACCCAAGTTCATGGCAGATCTAAGCTGCCACAGAAATGTGTTTTGAAGAGAAACATTATGGGAAGCTTCACAAAGTTGTTCTGTGATCCTAATATGAAGTAATAAGCTGTTTACCCAGCATGACTGTACTGGGATTAATTGACAAAGGAGGGGAGATTAATTGCTATTATTTCCGTGTCAGCTTCACTCCTCCACACGCACTCACTGCTCTCAGACTGCTCCCAGCCTTTCGCTGCGTTCATGTGTCAGAACTACCTCAGCTGAGACCAAGTCCTTTACCAAAAGTAATATCCAGAAGAGCAATCTGCTTCTAATCCCCTTCAAGTACTAATGAACCCAAATTTGATGCAACAGAATGAACTCTAGCACTCCTTTGCCCATCAACCCGTGTTTCTGTCAGCTTTTCTGCCCATGAGCACACTAAGAATTGGAAAGGATTAAACAGATCTGCAGCTTGGCAAAGCACAATGAAATTCTGAGCTCTGTGAGGGTGCTGGGGCACTGCAGGAGGAAAACAGAACAAGGCACAGATGTGAGTGGGAATTCTGACAAGAAGGATAAACTTTAAACCATCTCTTTGGACAAGATCTCAGTTCAGAGTACAGCATTGTAACTGCCCAAGAAAGCAGTGATAACAAGCTTACATAAAAGCTGATTTTCAAAGGCCTCATCTACAAAAGCAAATTTTTCTTGATCTGGCCTAAATTAGCAAATGAGATAGGCCAGAAACCCCACAAATAATTAAGCCCAGGTACAGAAGGTGTTAACTAGAAGCTGATTTTACATACAGGGAATTAAAGTAATAGGTCTTCCCAGGAAAGAGCTGGGCAGAATTAAACCAACACAGCTCAACCACTGCAACCGCAGAAGGAAAACAGAAAATTTTCCCATGCCATACAGGCCTGAGAGAGTCTCTGGAATGTTGTTACCTGCTGTTGCAAGTTAAGGGACAGGGTTTTCTTCTCGCTTCAAGTTTTTCTTTTTCCCACGAGATGGCAGCCTGGTAACACTGGAGAAGTTACCCTCATCTCAAATCCAGAAATCCAGGATCGTGCTGGGAGTAGTTATAAACTACTCTGGTGTTAAATTGCCCAACGCATGTGCAATTTAAAGATGAAGATTGAGAATCAATATTTTAAAGAAATATGAGGTTTAGTACCAGTTAGCAGGGGACCTTCCCAACAGGGCTGACATTCACCATCTCCCAGATTCTCCAGCAAGCTGAACCCTTAGGGTCAGGTAGGGCATTTGGGGAAGAATCCAGACTCCTCATTCCCTTGTAAACAGAGAAGGCTTCCTTTGCTCAAGTCACAAAGACCTTTTGACCTCCTAACATAGCAGATCACTGCTTTCAGCCAAAAATGGCTGGCTCTTATCATCCCAGGGTGTTAGTGAATGGAGATGTTTTACAGATGCTTACGTGCTGGAGAGCCAGTCTGTTACAGCCATTGCAATCTGTGACAACTAGAATATTAAGCATCTCCTCTTTAATTTAAAGGCTGCTTTTCTATATATTTCCTACATGTACAGAAACCCCCAGAGTTGTCCCAGGTAACGCTTCACTGCAGGATACAAATGCCCTGGATACTCTGATCTTAGACTCCATGCAGTTGATCTTATGTGTCCAAATCTAGTTTCTGGCCTATCACCTTACTTGCCCACACTCACACAGCTCTCCTGTGGTATTTGAGCCCTGAACTGCAGACATCCTGCTGCACACTCCCAGTAGTCCAGCTCAGTCTTGCCCTCTCATCCTGGAATCCTGCAGCCAGGCAGCAGTTCAGCATTAGCCAAGCAGAAGGATCTGTTTCCAGCCACCCCATTCCCAGGTTACCTGAATAACCAGGCAGGCACTGACAGAGGAAACCATTGACCAGGTCCTGGCAGAACCCTCCGTTCTGGCAGGGCTGGGACTCACACTCGTTGATGTTGGTAAAGCAGGTCTCCCCTGGAAAGAGACAACACAAACACACCTCTGAAGTGCACTTGTGCAACAGTGAAACAAAAATGACAACTGCAGTCATAAGTCTTGCACTTCTTTTCATTCATCTAAAAATGCAAAAGAATCCCTTGAAGCCTAGCATGTCTCTGCAGGCACTGGCACACAAACACCAGCACGGAACAATGGGGGCAATTGAAGTATGAAATGATTTTCCAGGGTCAAACACTGGCAAGATCAGAACTTTTGAACCATTCCTATCTGTGCAATAGTGGATCAAACACTCATATTTCTCTCATAAAATAATAAAGTATTATTGTTTATGCCTTCCCACTAGGGAATTTCCCCAGCTGTTAAATCCAGCATTTTACACATATACCAGCTCCATACCAAGAAACTCCTCTTGTCCCACTCTAATATACAGTTGCTGCCATGGGAGTAGTCTCACCAAAACACCTAGAACAGTGATCTGTGACTCCAGGGGATTAGCTTCCTCTGATGAGGAATTTCAGAGATCTCCCTAGGGATGAATCTTGCCACGTGCCTGAGAGACTGACAAAGGGAAAACACCCTGGCACCTGCATAGCCAGAAGGCATTCATGACAGCATGGGGAAGTGCACAGGCTGTTGCCTCAGCCTGGAGACAGGCTAGGACAGGGAATGATATTCAGCTGTCTGCAATGGGAGCAGAAGCATATTGCTGATTCATGATGCTGCCAGCCCCTCTGAAGTACCTGTCCCGAAGAGATTTGTGCTGCAGAGATACCATTGCTCCGTTCCCACCTTCTCAAAGAGCAGCACCACCCAGTGCAGGCAGGATGGACACTTGCTGTGCAGCTCACCTGTAAAGCCTGGCTGGCACTGGCACAGGAAGCCAGCTGCTTGGCTGTAGCTGAAGTTGCTGGGGAAGTGGGGCTGTGTCCCGTAGTGGGCGGGGTTGGAGCGCTCCAGGCACAGGCCCCCATTGTGACAGGGCTCTGGCACACACTCATCCACATCCTCCTCACAGTCCTGCCCAGTGTAACCTGCCACGAGACACTGCTGTCAGCATCGTGCACAAGTCACTGGAGCTCAGCTCCCAAATGCTGTGGCTCACTCAAAGGAGGGAATAAGACCCCAAAATCTGTGGCTCATCTAGCAGAGAGTTCCCAGGCCCTTTGCCTTCTCCACTATGTCAAATACAGGAGCCAAAATCATCAATTTGCAGGAAAGCATCACCTCAGGATAGAGGAACTCATGATGGAAAATGGCAGAAAACAAAGAAAATTTTATGGTTGAGAATCAGGGTGATTTTTGCAGGTCAGTTGGATTTTGGGATAACCTGTGAAGGGCAGCAGTGCAGCCTCACTGTTCCAGGCAATGAAAACTCACACAGGGCCATGCAGTATGATCATGAATTCTCTACTTCTTCAACACAGCAATCAAGCACATGCTGTCCATGGCCATGTGCCCACACACCACATGAGCAGAGAGCCCCCAGCCCACCTGGCCAGCAGGCACAGCTGTAGCCCTTGATTCCCTCCAGGCACGTGGCATTGTTGTGGCAGGGGTCAGAGGCACACTCCAGGATGTCCAGCTCGCAGTGGGCGCCCTCGAAGCCGGTGTCACTGCAGTCACAATGGTAGCTGTGGGCACCAAACAGAGCAAGGCATCAGCTCTGCCTTGGGCAGCAAAGCCCTGCGTGAGGAATGGGCAAAAGAACTCAGCTGGCAGTGCTCACACCCACTTGTGTTCACACCTTACCCGTGGAAAGGTAAATTCAGATACACAGGGATGTTCTCAGCAGTTGCCTGTGCTGTTCATGCTCTGCAAACCACTTCTCTGTGTTTGTTCCTCCCTTCCTTTAAGCACCCCTGGAGTTCTGCTGCTGGGAAGGGGATTCTCCCTTATTGCCACAAATCATTGTTACTGCCACTCAACGTACAAAACACTAAATGCAATTGCCCCCACAGCTTTCTACTCTGATTTCCACAGGCTGCACTGAGCAGACCTTTAGATCAGTCCTGGTGTCGGATTGCCCCCCACCACTGGTTTCCTACCTGTTAATGAGGTCATGACATGTCCCGTTGCTCTGGCATGGCTGGCTCTCACATTCATTGATGTCCACCTCACACTGGGTTCCTTGATAACCTGGTGCACAGGTGCAGGTGTAGAACCCAATATGATCATTGCACAGAGCCCCGTTCTGGCAAGGGTCTGAAGCACATTCATCTATTTCAGTATCACAGTTCACACCTTGGTTAAAAAACAGAAAGATATCTGTGTTATAAATCCACAGAAGTGTACATGTACTGCCTGGAATTCTGAGATGAAATCACAAGAGTCATCTTGTTATGTCATCAGTTATCAACCCCAGCTGGCTACCAGAGTGGTCTCTACCTTGCTTCTCCAAAAATAAATTCCATTTATTTCAATTGTTTGTAACTCGCTTTGTGATGCCCAAGAAAAAAAGCACTAAAGTAGTACAAAACACTGGCTACAATGATACCTGATGTTAGGAAGTGATTTCATTGGGAAATGCTATTAAAAATACAAGGGTAGCTCTACTCCTGGTCACAGCAAGTAACACCTGTTTGGTACAAAGTCCCAACTCCCCTGACAGAACAAGACCTCAAGAAAGATTTATATGCAATAATCTTATCTATATTCCATCTCTTTGAGCTGCCTGTGGCCTGGCATCACCTCCAAACCTTACTCATTACAGTGGCACCTATCAATGCATCTAATCTGCCCTCCCTGGCGAAGGCTCCCCACAGAGTGGGCATGGCCACCCTAATCCTGGTGGAATGTGGGCCCCCTAATCTGGTTCAAACCCCTCGATACCCACACAAAACTTCCTTCACCCAAATTCCAGCTGCAAGCACCAGGAAACAACCTGGCCTTGCAAGCCAATGGTGCTCAAACCTCTGGATGAAGAACTAAATCCCAAGACCAAGCCTCATGTTTGACATCAGAATAACTTGAAGCACAACAAACTCCTCCAGCTGCCTGGGTCACTTTATTGCTCCTTTGGAAAGGAATCCCACAATTCTGATTTGAGGATTCAGCATAAAGATAAAAAAAGAAACTGATTTGCAAAGACGGAATTATGCTTGATACTCAAAATCACCAGTAACCTTAGGGCCCACATAGAGATTCTGTCTTGTTTCTCCTTCATCTCTCTTCATTTTTATCAGAGAGTGAGTCAGCATCAGGGGCTACATTCCTGATGTTGTAACTTCTCATTCCGTTGATAATCAGCAGCATTCCTTCACAGCAACCCAACTCCTTAAACACTTCAGTCTGTGAACAGGAGGAAGGCTGGGAAAGTTCATGTGCGAGGTGGTACCAGGCAGACATGGATACATTCCACCCCATTCCACTCCGATAAGCTGGGCTGGGGGAAGGAAAGCCCCCCAGTGCCTCCCTCACAGATAACTCACAGGTGTGGATTCCTCTCTGAGTCACCATTAGCACAGATGCACAAAAGAGAAACACTTAAATCGTATGCCAAATAAACATTTGCCAGGCAGGAAAGAACTGGAAATCTCCAGCTAAAAGACACTTTTTCCAAAAGACAAGTACTTCCCTTGGAAAAATCGAACTACAGGCCAGGTCGGCAGAGCTAAGTTATACCTGGAACACTAAGTATCCCCTTCTTGATGATAAATATCTTTTTATGTTCTCTCCCTTGATTACATGCTGAGAACTAATCACAGCTACCTTTTGCCCAGTACTCCAGTCTCAGACAATCCACTCTCGGATCCCCGTCTCTCAACACGGACACCATGCACGGAATTCAAGGCCTCAAGCACTGCCTGGAAGCTCCTGCAAGCAGCCCTAGAGCATTCCTCACAGCCATCCCAGCCCCCGCGGGAGCACAGAGCCGCAGCGAGGCAGCGAGAGCTCCCTCCCCAGGCCGGAGCCGAGGGGCAGAGCGGCCGTACCTGTGTATCCGGGTGCGCAGCGGCACTCGTAGTGGTCCATGTGGTTGAGGCAGGTGCCGTGGTTGCGGCAGGGCCGGGACGCGCACTCGTCGATGTCGATCTCGCAGTTGGAGCCCTGGAAGCCGGGCACACAGAAGCAGCTGTACTCGCCCGCCCTGTCCCTGCAGATGGCCCCGTTCCGGCACGGCCCCGACGCGCACTCGTCGATGTCGTCCCCGCACGTGGCCCCGCTGAAGCCGGGCCGGCAGAGGCAGCGGTACCCGCCCGCGGCCTCCACACACGTGCCGTCGTTCAGGCAGGGCTGGCTGGAGCACACGGAGCTTTCTGCCTGGCAGCCTTCTCCACCGGGGCCCGGCCGGCAACGACAGCTGTATCCGGTAGGTTTATCCGCACATTCAAACGGCTCTGTGCAAGGGCTGCTCTCACACTCGTCAACACTGTCACAGGCAGCACCTGCAGAGCCAGCTGCACACGTACATTCATATTCCAGGAGTCCTGGAGTCGGGGTGCAGGTCATGTGGGCAGGACAGTCATGTTCAACGCAAGCATCGTACAGGAGTTCACAATTCATGCCCGTGTAGGCTACAGGCTCCACAGGGCAGATGCACCGGTAACCCGCTTCCAAATCCTTACAGCTCCCCCCATTCTCACATGGGGATGAGAAACAGCCACTGTCATGTTCAGAGTATGAAGTTCCTGATGAAAAAAAAGACTTTTGGTTAGTCAGCATCTGTAGCTCTAAAAAAAAAGTTCTGCCAATCTGCACATACAGCTCAGAGATTGCCCACCTAAATTCCACACTTCAAAGGGCTGCACTAGCCAGGAGATGAGGATGATACTGGAGAATCAAACATTCACTATAAAGAAGACAACAGCCCTTCATTTGGTGGCAATCAGGAATCTCTTAGCAGTTTGGGTAAGCAGGTACCTGATTTTTTAGGAGACACTCACAAACCAACTATTTTACATGTGCTTATTCATCCATGAGTCACTCTGAGAGCAGTGACACATATCACCTTAAATCCATTCACAAGATTAACTTAGTGTAAAATTCCATGACCCCCTTTCACTGGCAGGGCACAGCATTTGTGCCTGGAAATCCAGACAGGCAGGATGAGTTCATTGGCTGCAGCTCTGTATGTCCCAGCTGCTCCTTTTGGGGATACAATCTTTTCCTCAGCTAATCCAGAAGTGATTTGAAGATGCTCCCATAAATAACCCAAGGCAAACTCCAAATGGGCACATTTCACAGAGTTTCTGATTACATCAGGCAGCTCAGGTTGATAACCACTGACCCTCACCCTCTCCTCACTTAGACATGTAAATTTACACAGCAGGACATTTTTAGCAAGGAAGAAAAGAGACTGCTGAGATCACTGTGCTGATGGCATTTTGGATCAGTACCTGCTGAGCCAAAACACCAGTCTAACAACCAGATACCAGGAACTGATGTTGAGACCAGATTCCACTAAATCTGGGAAGCATTTGGATGGGATCAGTTAATTAACACTGAGCCACAAAGCCTTGCTGCGCCCACAAAGGCAGTGTTCAAAAGGCTCTTGCCCCATTAAGCAACTCCCCCATCCGGAAATGTGATGGGACATACCCACTGAACTGCAAATTTAGGAAATATAAATGAGATTATGTGGATACATGATATTAAAAAAAGAAGGAAAAAAAGTGTTTGACGTAGATATTTCAAAATGGAGCAGAACGGAATAATAGGAGGAATCTTCGTTTCTTTTCCAAGAGAAATTTTAAATTTACTTTGTGAAACAAGGGGCAGACTGGGCAAAGGGCAGGATAGGAGATAAGGATCTTTATGCTAGAATTAGGATATATGTCCTGGATTCCATGCCACAATTAAGCACTTTCCAAAAGACATAAACCAACCAAAAATAGAATAAAGGGACAAAGGCTGTGGAAGGTAGCATTCATTAGCACCTCATCCCTCTGTGGCCTTCTGAGATCAGAGCTTTTCATTCTGCTCAATTCCAAGATAAATCAGAAAGAAGATGTGTGGCAGAGATATCCCAGCCTGATTCCTGCATAAGTGTTATGAAACATCCAAACTTGGAAGTAACTCTGCAAACAACTACACAGCAGATGTTTGGAAAATGCCTATGAAAAATGGTCTCAAAGCAGAGATAAAGCTCATGAAGGAGCAAATGGTATCTGAGAAATTGCTACTGGTGAGACAATCCAGACTCCCCTGGTATTGGAAGTCAAGCCATGACTTGAAGCCCTTGGGCAAGCAGCTCTTCACCATTTGTGCTGCCTTCTCTACGTAGCTGTGGCCAGGTAGTGACAGGCCTCAGCCTCTGTAAACCCCACAAAGATGCAGCTGGAGAGAGGGCAGGATCCCAAATCCCTGCAGCAGCCTCAGCCCTCCTTGCCAGGATCAGACACCTCAGCACGGCTCCCCAGCTGACCTCCACGTCCTGCCACTGGTGCCAGCACTATCCTGGCCCAGTCTTGGTCACTTTGCCTTGCTCTGGTGCACCTTATCCACCCCCAGTAGTCAATCTGTGTCAGTGGTGCTCTATCAACTCTGCCCCATCAGCTCCTCAGTCCCTTTGTACCCGAAGGTGGAGGCACCCACTTCAGGCCCTGAAAGGAATTTGTAGGAGACTTTGGTTTACAAAAGCCTGTCCCTGCCCTGACCTCCCCCAAATTCCTCCCACCAAAGACTGTAGTGTTTCTAAGTCTTCTTTTAAGAGGCGGTGCTGCTGGGGGAGGGAGGGTGCTCAGGGATTTAGGCAGCCCTTTCTCTTCTCAGCATCATCTCCATGGCCCACCCCTCCCTTCCCCTCTCATGTGATGCTGGGGAGAGCTGCTGAGCCCTGCACTGTCCAGCAATCCCATTATTCTGCCATCAACCCTTTTATTCCCAGATTCCCAGTCAGGCAGAAAACAAGGATGACGGAATCTGCCTGGAATCTCTGTGGCAATTAGAGTGGAAGCCCAGGAAACTATTTGCAAAAGAGCTTTACTAGGCAGGAGATATGAGCCTTTGTAGGCTTAATGAGTAACCCGCCCCAGCCTGCACTTTCCAGAGGCCAGGAGCACCAGGAGTTTGGGACAAAAAAAGGAGCAGATCCTGGTGCATGTTGGGAAGGAGCTGCAGCACACTCCATCTGCAAAGAAATTCCCATTTCCACAGAATCCCCAGGCACTGCTGGCACAGCCAGGCTGAGTCACTGCCAAGGCTCATGTGTGGCTTTCTGCTTCCATGAGAAGAACGTGGGCAAAATGCTTTTGCAAATAAAGCTAAACATCAAAGCCCCTTGTAATTTCCTGCCTTTCCCAAAGTTCTTTCACAACAGATACACCTTTTTGTACCTCCTCTGCTTTGGTCCATCATACAGTTCAACCACGGACAGCACAAAGCTCACTAAGAAGTGCAAAGGCCTTCCTGGCTACTAAAGACAGCAGTGAAGGAACAGGCAGAACTCTGTGACCACAGAACTCACTGTGACCATGAACAGTAGCACTGGTTAACATATGCACTTCAGCAGGACAGTATTTTGGAGGAACATGTTCCTTTTCTGGAATGGATTTCCTGAAGTAACACAGCACACCTCACAGGGCATGCATGGAGCAGGCTGAGGACTCTGCAGTGAAGTGAAGAAGTGAAGAAGTGAAACGCATCTAAATAACTGCAAATTATTCTGTGAACTGCAGCTGGCAGAAAATCCCGCACGTGTTCGACTGACTCAGTGGAGGCTTCAGGTACGCAAACAGCAGCAACCCCAAATTGTATCATACACTCCCCTGTATCCAGCACACCTGTACTAATATGGAATATTTCCCAAGGACAAAACATGCCCCTGTGTGAATATATTCTAACCCTAATACTCCTTCCATGGCTGTGCTGAACATCTGGCTTGACAAATATCAGCCATCTGATATTTTTAGTTCTGATTTTGTTCTTTTCAACCATCAGTCCTAGGGCACACACTTACTGCTCTCAGTTTTGGAATAGATTAATAAATGAATGTGAAGAGCACATGAATATGCACCAAACACTAATAAGAAAAATTAATAAATTAGCTTTTCATGCTGCACAATATAAGAACCATGAAAACATGTAGTTCAGACTATGCTGTTTCATGAACACAGTAAAAATCAGGTCAAGGAAATTACTGAATGACACGAGTTTATAGTTTTGCACCAAAGCAGCTGTTGCTGGATTAACAATTTATGTTTCACAACAAAAATATAAATTAATGATATTTGAAAGGGAAAAAAACCAAAATAATACAAGCGTAATATAGTCATACCATCCTGCAAGCCTGAATTGAAACTGGAGGAGACCACAGCTCCTTTGAAGAACAGTTCCAGGCATTTAGGGGTGGATTAGGAGGAACTTCAAAGGCTACCAGAGTCCCATATAAAGCATTCATTGAGCTCTGTCAGGACAGGGCTGGTTTTACACTTTAAAGGTAGCTGACAAAGATTTTCCCCAAACGATGAGGTTTGTGACCTTTTGTAACACTTTAAGGTGAACGAGCTGCATTACCAGGCTCTGTTTTAATAATTGACTTTAATAATCTTATACTTTATACCTGAACTATGTGATCTTGTCAAAGTAGCAACGGTGAGATTTTTGACCACAAAAAATCAGAAATTAATAAGAAGTTAGGCAATTCTGCTTTTGCATAACTCACTGGCTTCTGTTTTGGGGGTTTGCTTTTCACAGGTTTGCTTTCTCAAAGTCTTGGGTCTCTATCATCCTCTGATAGAGGATGGATGTTGTCAATCTGCAGACACTCCTGACCTTGTGGAAGCTGCTCAGTGCTGCACTGATAACTACCTTAAAGATACTTTAATGATCACTTAAAATTCTAGCAGGGAAGAGGCAACATTGTGGTTTTCAGCTCACAGTTTCCTTTGTGCTGAAGGACAGAAAAAAAAAATCCAGGCAGAGGCAGTGGTACCTACTGGAAATCTCCATCCTATAACCCCAATTCATGCACATACCCTGCACTGAGTGAAAAATGAAAATGTACCACCACGTGTGCACAACTTGTGCAAAATTGTAATAACCACAGCCACAGCTCCCAGAAGAGTCAGGTTGCCAGAACATTCTTTCCTGACCTAGCAAAAACAGTATGAGCTTGGACAAGCCAGATCCACCTTAAGTGGAAAGAAGATTCCTTCAGATGTTTTTCACCTGCCCTACTCACTACAACAACTGAAAAAAACCCCAATTTACAACCAAGAGGTGAGAACAGCAGGATTCCCAGAGCACCACAGGTCCCAGCTGCACCACAACAATAAGGGGGCTGGAGGGACATCCCACTTTCCAAAAGCACCACTGGTCAGACCCCAGCCTGGGGCAATTCTCACCAGTCAGGCTGTGCTCCTGCTGCTCATCCCAGCATGCCTCCCACTGGAGAAAGATCCTGAGGCCAAGGGTAGAAAGGCAGAGATCCCTTCCACCAGAAGGGATTCAGAGCAACACAACTAAATAAACTCTGAATAAAGGAATGGAGAGTTAGGTCTCCATGACAACAGGGAGGCATGTGCTTATATTAGTAAATCCCTGCTGACCTCTGCTGATCTTTCCCTATCCTGGTCAGTGTAAAGGATTAGTGAAAGGGGACACACTTTGGCCTGTTCCCAGGATCCACACAAGCAGAAAGGGAAATGGACAGGCTCGAAAAGGAGCTTTCACATTCACCCTCTCTCTTGCCTGCTCCTGCTCACTTTGGAAGGACATCTATGGAGGGGAATGGCAGGATACAGCCAAATCCTTCTTCAGGAAGCACCTTCCACATACCTGCTCAGGGAGGGTACACAGGTGGCTTCACACATCCCTAGGGCTTTACAAGCCCCATTTCTTTCTTGACACACAGAGATTAAAACCTCTCTATCCAGATCTGAGCTAAGCATCTGCTCTGAGTAATACCAGCATCAGAAAACACAGTCTGAAACTCTCTGAGACTGCTGACGAGCTCATGATGTGATAACAATTGGCAGTGATATTTCACCTAGCCCAAAATATTCCATAACCTGTATTCCCTGTCTGGTTTAACACAGTAGTGGCACTTGTGACAGCTGCTTTAACAGCAGCCTTCCCTATTTAGCCTCAGAAAAGGGGATGTGGGAATGGGAAACCCCCCAAAATACCAAGGTTTGACCACAATTACTAAGCCCCTGCGCTGCAGCAGCTTCCCACCACCCAGCTCTGCTGGAGTAACTTGGTGATTCTGGGGCCCAGAGTCAAGTTCTTCTTTCCTGTTTTATGAAAGGGAGAAAGGATTCTGAGATATATCTGCTGGTTGAAACTAAACATTAATGGCACTGTCTCAGGTTATCAGCTTATCAGATCTGATAATTTATGTGAAGCAGGACATGGCACTATGACCAAAAAAACCCAAACCCTGAAAATAAAGATTAGCTAATCCAACAGCAGCATTGGCAATCAGCAGGCAGGACTTCTAAGACAATACTGAATAAATGGCCTGACAAAATGCCAGCAATGCCAAGAGTGTCTTTTGGAAAAGTCAGTTTTAAAAAGAGCCTCACTATTCATGACTTTGATGTCTCTTGAGTGTTGGTAGGGTAAACACACAAGCCCAGTGTCTCAGCCAAATACCATCCTGGATACCAACTTTAAGACATCTCCTCACGTCCCTGCACACAGGCCAGATTACAGTTTTACCCATCACTTCCCACTGTTTCTTCTGACATTGTTTCTCTTTGTTACTGGAGACCCACAAATTCCACAACACATTTGCAGACGAGGTTTTTGGTGGACAGTTTTTCATGCCAGATATATGTACACAGTCTATTGGTGTAAAATATTTATATAGAATTTACGAAGGCCTAGACCTAGATTTCCATTCATTTGGGCACGAGAAGTGTGGCTCAGGCTCTTTTTGTGAAACATGCAGAATATTTACCCCCTCAAAGGAGCAGGATGGTGATTCCTGGCTCTCTGCCCCCCAGCTTGCCCAGTGAATTGCTAAAAGGTGCCAAACAGTGGGCACCAATCCACAGGGCCCAGCAGTGCCAACACCATGGCCCAAAGCATTAACAGCACTAGTCAGAAATACTACTTCAGGGAACTGAATTCATTCTTAGCACACAACAAGAAGCCAGCTAGCTTGTGTTCATTATTTGCTCACTGTTTCACTGCAGATTTGAAGGTGTAACTCCTGTTATCATGCTTCTACAACTGGAAGGAAGACAGGAACTATGAATCCCTGGTTTATGACAGCATTGAATATATTGCCACAGAAACTCTTTGATCTTCTGTGCTCAGGACACCCCAGTATTTTCCCTTAATCAACACCCCTCCAAGCTGACCTTCTTGTTTCATGTGTTCTCTGATCTCTCAGCCATTTCCACAGATCAAACACTGGACAGGGGCTTTCCTGTGTATTCAGTTCACCAGAGTGAGACACGGGCTTTAATTTCCAATTCTTATTTAAATTATACTGACAATGAACAAAACAGCTGGAAAGATTGGTTTTGTTTGTTCCCCAGTTTTGAAGTAAGCTTTAAACTGTCCCTATGTCCAAGCTAATCTCAAGAGCTGGCATTAGATTTGATAACAAAAAAGGTTTGTCTTGCACATGCTCCCCCTCAGCAGGCGTCCAAAGCATCTTCCAGGCCAAAGATATGTGAATTCATGTGCCTGCTGATGGCTGGAGCTGTGGGAACAGAAGTGAGACACTCCTTCTGTCCTCCAGAATCTCTTTTAAAGACAAGGAATCAGCTGGGAGCTATTCTATTGTGTTCCCATTGCACAGGCAGCAGCAGTAAAAGGAGAGTCACAGACACAGCCTGCACCATTGTCCCTCTGGGGTTTCTTTTAAACAACTGGAGATAGTGAGGATCTGCCTACAGGTTGCTCTGATGGTACAGATTGCACCAGGCCAACTGCATTCTCAGAAGTTCCACAAAAATTTTGAACAAGTAGCTTAGGTACTCTCTGCTTCAATGACATTTAGACTCAGTCAATTAGAAACTAAAAAAAAAAAAAAAAAAAAAAAAAAAAAAAAAAAAAAAAAGTAGTGATATGGTTTATAAGGGCAAGAAAAGACATCTCTTTATGGCCTTAAAAACCTGCAAGTGCTACTTAAATAGTACCATTCACTCCAGTTTAAATCTGGCAGAATTCTCCTTGCAAAATAGGAGTAGGTGGAAAGACTTTGAAAGTCAGCACTTCCCTTGAGCTCTGCTGGCTGCAGCAAGAAGAGTCATCCACCTGCACTCAAAAGAACACCACCTTCTCACTAAATCAGGGCTCCAGAGAAGAGCTTTCTCCAGGAGTGAAAAGCCACAAGTGCAGTGACACAAACCCTCTGAGCCACGGCCTGGCCTGGCAGCCACACCGGGAGATCCATCCATGCAACCCGCCTTGCCTCTGCCCAGCACAAAGCCACCATAATTGCTTCACACTCCAAACCAGTAGCTATGGTTACTAGATACAAAAGACAGTCCTGCTGCTTCCCTGTGGCCAGAGGAATTCCAGGCACTTGGAGCAAACACACCAGACAAAGAAGCTGGTGCAAGGAAGAAAAGAAAGAAAGAAAGAAAGAAAGAAAAAACTTACAAAAATGACAATATATTTTGACTTTCACATTCATGGTCTGAGGTGGTCAGAGCAACAGAAATCTTGGGAGGCTTCAGAAGAAAGAGACTGTTGGGGATTCAGAGGAAAAGCTGAGAACTTCCTCCAAATCTCAAAAATTGCATAAACATCACCTACTAATGCAAGAAAATGCCAAGTGCCACGTTCAGCAGACAAAAGCAGAGAAAAGGCTCTGATTGTATTTTCCCAGTGTTCTCCACATTTTACATCCATTTCTTCATGTCATGGATCACACCTGTACTTGCTCAGTGGAAACCAAACCTGACTTGCACCTAGAGGTAACTGGCCTGGCAGTGCCGAGGGCAGGACAAGGAGACCAGTTCAACCCCAATCATACTTTCCAGTAAAAGGCTGGATGTGTTCCTGACATGACCTTATAATCCCCAGATGACTAAAACAGATGTCTAGGCCCAGCAGATCTCTAGGCACCTATTCCAGAAGAAACAGAGACACCTATTTTTCAGGGAATACAAGATATTGTAAACAAGGGTGTCAATGGAACCCAAAGAAATGGTCTTGGGAACTTGGAGAATCCCAGTGCACTCAAGTAGATTCTTTGGCTATAAAATAAGTTTTCAGTGTGGAAAAAAAATACAAAACGAAACACCCCCCTCACCAGTGTGATAGATTCTTTTGTTACATCACTGTTTCTTGCACTTTGAGGATGGATCTGCTTTTTCAAAATTTCTAAGTGGAGACGCTGCTGTCCTGTGATCTTGCTCCACAGTTTGTACCACATATATCTGGCAATACACTCCCCTGGGTACTATCCCCTTGTGCCCAGATGTATTTCTAGAGCATATAGGATAGAAATATTCTGTGTGGGCACCAAAATATTCAGACCTTTCCAATGGAGAAAATGGTTACTACAATAGCTGAATATTTAATTACATTAATACTTAATTACTTTCGGTTCTTGTGAATAAATGCAAACATACATGTGCACAGCGAGAAAGATGAATAGAGACAAGAAATAAAAAGAAGGAAAAACGTGTAGAATGAAATGCCTGTTTATCCTCCAGACAAAAGTTTTCAGGCTACAAATCTAACTGTAAAATGCCAGTTTGTTCGATATAAGGGCAGGTCACAGATTTGATCCAAAGTTACTGCATAGTAGCTGGGTAAGAATCAGGCACGAAAGACAAAAACTTACCCCAAAACAAGAGGAGAAGGGGCAGCAGGAGAGCAGCATTGTACGACCTGGAGGTAGTTTTCTTTAATTCCATGACAAGTGTAAGAGTGGCCGTTCTAAAGCCCTCGGGGGAGAGACAGGAGCTGGAGCCCAGCAAGCCCCTCCTGTGGCCACATCACGGTGCGGGGCGGGCTCGGCCCGCGCTCCCCGGGCCGCAGCAGCACCGAGCCCGCGGACAGAGCCCCGCAGCCCGCGCTGCGAGCCGGGAGCGCCGGCAAAGCCTGCCTGGATCGCGCGGAGCGGACTGAGGCGGCTGCCAGCAGCGGGGCTGGGCTCTCCGCCCCTCCCAGGGCCCAAACACACCTGGGGTGTGCCCCACGGCTCGGACAGGGCTCACAACTGCTTCGGGAGCCGGGCTGCTCCGAGGATGCAGGCTCCTGTATCGGCTCGTATTTACAAACTCCACAGTAGGAGCGAACAGAGTTTTCTGAGGGAAACTGCTTTGTTCAAAGAGAAATAAGACAAAAGCACTCTGTTAACCCCAAAAGCAGAGTTAGTCCACATTAGTCTTTACTGCTGTCTCATTATGAGGTGGGTGACCCCACAAACAAAAAGGTGTGAACGCACAAAATGCCCCGGAATGTCTTCTCAACTGAGGAACAGTTACAGAGATCAAGAGAGGTACAAAACACAGGCACCAAATCACACCACCTTTAGATACATGGGCTCAGTTTTAGAAGTGGAAAAAGTTATCAGTGTGCATTGTTTAATGACAGTAACTGGAAAAAGACAGCCCACGCGCAGCCGAGACCGACTAAATCTCTCTAAATCCACATCACAATTGGATTAAACTAACTGTAATGAGAATTAAGTACATTGCCTCGTCCTTCACTAATAACTAAAAATAGAACACAGGTAAGATGCCAGACAAATTCCTAGTTTAAAAAAGAAATATGCAAGATAGCAAGGAATTGGTGCAGACAGACCTGGGCTGCACATGAAGAAAACAGGAGCAGTCTGACTGTGAGTAATCTGCATTATCCCAGCAGCCTCACAGGGCAGCAGAGGCTGGTGGGATTTGTGCATGGAAATGGGATCCTTTCTGCACGGTTTTACCTTCAGTGCAGAAACAGAACAGCCACAGCAAGAGCCTTTCCACCACCCAGACTCTGCAGTTCAGGAACAAATGGTTCATCTCACTGTCCTGCCTTGGAATGCTCCAAAGATGATATATCATGTGTTATCAACCTTATCTGGACCACCCTGCCCCCTCTTTCATCTCTGGTGTCCTCAGCCTGTTTTCTCAAGATCAGCCTCAGTATTAGTTTCTTGTCAGTTATCACAACCATCTGGAACTCATTTCTGTCTCCTTAGACTCTGGTTTTGCTGTCAGGGGATGTAACCAAACACTGACGTGTGCAGAATCTTTCTGCTCAGAATATTTTTGCCTCACCTGTGTGAATTATGCTCTCAACAATCCACCTTTTCCAAATCCCAGCAAATACATATGAATCACTGCACAATTATCATGGCAACAAAGCACCACCCTTAGCCAGGCACTGCTGTAGTTCGAGTAGTGCAACACTTCACACCCCTGGAAAACACACCTAATTCATGGTAATTTATGGCTTCTAGGACTACCTGAAGGACCTGCTCAGCTCCCATGAAACAGAATGACAAACCCCCACATGCAGAAAGTGGAGGTTGTCCCACAGAGGCTGAGCTCCTGTGCAGCCCTGCTGTTCCTGCTGTGTTGTGTGGCCTGGACAGAGCCATGACAGACTCTGGCACACCAGACAGGCTGAGAGAAGAGGGAAACAGTTACATCCAACTTCCTTGTAATAATCTAAATACCTTAGTCCATTGTCTACCTATGAGGACATTAGAATTTAATTTTATCAATGTTCATGGTTGCAGTTCTATGAGATTTTGCCAACATAAACAGCAAACCATTCCTGTGCTGGACCCCAGGGCATACAAAGGCCAGTGTGGTTGTTAACCAGCTTAGTCCAATTAAATGACCCCAATGCAACTCTGTTAAGGCCCCGATTTGTTAGGCTTGACTACGTTTCCAAAGGAGCACAATTGGGTGGATTTGTTATCTAAAGCATAAGCTCCAAGTCCTTAGTCATCCTTGCTAAAGCCTTCCCCAAACTGGTCATGGTTTGTGCTACCTCCGCATCGCTGCCGTCCAACGTCACCATAATCTGCTCTTTAACATAGCATTAAAACTAGAGCCAAAGGACACAGCTGCTTTCCTTGGTGTAACACTCATTATGAGAGATTTAAGGACAGCATAACAGCAAGGCTTCTATTCTCAGCCTGAAGCAGGAACCTTCGCAAGCCGGAAATGCATGCCATGGAAATGGGGCAGCAGTGGGCAAGCTGGATTAGAGGAAAAAGGAGAAAGTAGGTCTGGGGTACTCAGCAGAACCTTCCTGTCCACTTATTCTGTATATATGTATTATATATATATATTCTTATTTATAATTTTCTGTACACTTGTCACAAAATAGTCCTATACATCTTCCGACAAAAAGTTCAGAGAGAACCATACACCAAAGTACCTCAGTCTGCTTTTCATTCAAAGAACAATGTACACTCGCATGAGTTTCACAATCTTTCCTCACACAGGGCTTAAAATAATCCTAATACTGCAGATTGGATACTGGAGACGTGTGACAGGCCAGCAAATATCAGTGCTACAAATAAAGCCATTCCTCTCTCCTGTCATGTGCACACTGTAACTGCCACAGAGGACAGAGCCTCACCTTCCCTCCTCACTGTCCTGGAACCACTGGGCACAAATCTATTTTACTGAACTGAACAGTGGAAGCCAACAGCATCAGTCATGATTTTTTTCCCCAACTTTGGGAATTAGGCACAACATTACACAAAGCAGTCCATACTAACAGTGGCTGCAGGATTGGGAAGTTGAGGAAGTCAAGAAAAACCTTCCAGTTCCACTGAAAAACTGTGCCAAACCCGACTGCCTCCATACACTTTCCTGTTTTATGACACTGATGAAAAATGCCAGGAATATTTTTAAAAACTTCAAGTTTTGGAATTTCAGTCCTCCAGACTCACAGGCCAATTCTGTACACTGAAATGTTTAAATACAATTTGGTGCCGTCATGCTCAAGAGTTCCCCAGAATCCAATCTCTAACTAGAAATTGGCTGTCTCCTGCTGCCCCGAACAGGCACTGTCCCACTCTCCCATCAGCCCACTAGATGTCCCTTCTGCACTGCCAAAGTCACCAAAGGCCTCCCCGTGTGAAAACGGGAGAAACGGAAAGAAATGAATATTACAGCAGCACTGGGGAACCTGAGCAACTGGACACATTCTGAACTGCTGCAGAGCTGTGCCAGCAGCACCCTGGACACTGCCAGACCTATTGCAACATCCCCACAGCAGAGCAGCCAAGGCAGACTTTGGGCTCTGAGCCAAAACTTTAAAGTTGCTATTAAAACATGGCAACATCACACAAAATCTCCAGTCTTGAGACATCCTAATTGCATCTTTTAGACACAATGAATTCGGTTTCCTATCGTTGCTAATCAGAACTGCTGGAAAGCAAATCATGGTGCCTGATAAACGCCAGAGTCCTGAGCCTGTGGCTTTGGTCAGTCCTGGCAGTGGCAGTGGGAAAAGAGGGCAGAGCAGGACGGTTGCTGTCTGGGCACTGGTGAGCAGAGCTCTGGCACAGCCTCGCTTTCCTGGAGCACAATCATCAATTTCAGATAAAATTTCAGCACTGAGGAAGAGGAGGGGGGCACTCCAGAGGACAAGGGCAGAATGATCATGTTTGCCTGAGGTCTGAAATCACCTCCTCTGCCTTGCAGCATCGGCTGCTTGCTCAGAGATCTTCACGACAGGCTTCATTCCAAAAAAGAGCAAATTGTAAGGACCTTAACAAAGATATCCAGCGTGTGCACAGCATCCAGGCCTTCCTCTCCAGCAGATAAACCATTCAAACACACACGGATGAGGCTGTGGTGAAGACAGGGCCACACTCCTGCCAAGTTATCTCTCAAGGAAGTCACAGAAGTCAGGCTCTGACCATGGATGTACCCTTTGATCTACGTGAGACCCGCTGGACTGCTGCAGGTCAACTCTGTGCCCTTTGATCCTCTTCCCTGCTTCCAGCTGCCTGGTGGAGGTGAATCCCTTCCAAGGGGCCTCTCTGGCAGATGGGAAGATGAGAATGTTGATCACCTAACAGGAGGCAGCCAAAATGGTGTAAAAAGGGTCTCAGGCTAGATTTTCTGCAGTAAAATGTTATAGCAGGAAGGATGTGCCCAATACATTGCCAGGATCTGAGGGTGTTTTGAAGGCGTGTTAACTACTGAGAGCCCTTTTTGCTGCTGATTTTGTCACAAACGATCCAAGGCGTTTGTAAACAGCCGTTTCCCAGAGGGGCTCGGGGAGGCTCCGGCGCCGCTCGAGAGCAGGTCTGTGCTCGCAGCCCCAGAGCAGCCTGCAGAGGTTGCATTGGCAGGGTTTGCTGCAGAGCTCCGCATTGCCAGAGCCCAGGAGCCAGCCTGGGCTTCGGGGGAAATCCGAGGGAGGGAGGGAGGCTGCCCTGCAGCACAGCCCGGCTGAAGGAACCTCCTCCTGCTCAAGTTTGGATTCCGGGAAGGCCGAAGAGGGGACTGGGAGAACAGGGAATTGTGGACCTGGAAAACAAACACATCCAGCTGCACCGTGTGAGCTGTGAACTCTGAAGATGAGTGTAGACTCAAAGTCCTGCCTGACATCTACCTCTGCCATGGAAATGACACCTTTGGATTCTGCTTAAAATCAGCAAGCTCTGCCTCATTTTCCTTCCATCTACAATTTCTGCTTTCCCTCACGGACTTCACACACAGTCTGCTCAGTAATGAGGCCTCCGGGAAAACTGGACATTGTCACCATAGTAGGTAGCAGGAAGTAAAATGGATGTAGATCACAAATATGCCAAATGTTGAGGAATGTTCTCCAAGTTGCCAAAGATGTAGAGATCACTTTTGTGTATTTGCACCTTAATGAACACTGAACACTTAAATTATCTCCAAATCTAACGCAAGTAATTAACGACAGATTTGTCAGTAGGAAGGCAAGGGACAGCTGTAAAGGAACAGTCCCACATTCAGTTTCCTGACTCAAAGGTGAGGATATTGTCCAGTACTTTCAGTACTCTGGGCTGCCACACTCCTGCCTCTCTAGGAAATACTAGAAATAATAGAAACATACTGAAAGTACTGTGTACTAATACACCAGTATTAGCATCATTACTTGACAGATTGAAGCTCCCATGTGAATCAATTGTTTCTATTTCACAAACACCCCAGAACAATGGCCCTACCTAAAATGGGTGTGCACAAATTGCTGGATCTGCTCTCACTTGGATGAGAGGGTCTGGCAGGGATTACCACAGCACACTCTGTCACTTTGCTGGGATGCTAAGTTTTGGTGTCCCCATCACCAGTCATTTGTCAGCTTGCTGAACAAACCTCTAGTAATGACCAATACAGGTCTTCACATAAGTGTTAAAACCACTCAAGCTTATTCTCATGGTCTCCAAATGAGTATTTTGTTTGCTTCGACTTGCAGAACCGGACCAGAGACAAGGGCTTCAGCACTTCCCTCTGCCCTGAGGGAAGCTCTATTCCATTCCTCTTAGCCAGCATGGTTTATGCACATTTTCTACTTCATGTCTCACAACAGCAGGCAAACTGAACCCCTGCTAGGCTTCTGTCAGAGGAGATATTGATCTCCAGCACAAATGCTTGGAACTCTTGCCCTACTAACCGGTGTGCTGAATGTGCACAGGAGCTTATCAATATGTCTGAAACAAAATCTGCTCAATGGCTTTTGAAAAAAAAAAAAAAGAAAAGAAAAACTGAGGTTTCCAATGAGGTTGTATACAAATATTCAAGTGGATGGATCTAGAAACTTTCCAAGAACTGGTGAAAGCACCATGAAGCACCACTTCATATGGTTTAGAACTGTTTCAGTAAGAGTAAGAATAAGCACCAAAAGATCTCTGTGATGAGACACACCTAAGGCTTCTTATGAGGCTGTATACAAAAATATTGAAGTGGATGGATCTAGAATCCTCCCAAGAACTATGGGGGAAAACATAAAAAGAATTGTAATATTTTAAATCAACTTTTTAATGCTGATCCAGCCTTGCCATTCACCAAATATTTCCATCACTTCTGGAAAGAAACATAATTGACAGCTTATTGGAACACTATCCATTTTATCCCCAAGAAACTTCACTGCATCTAAGCCAACTTTATATACACCCCAGTAAGAAGCAGCATCTTGTATATTTAAAGAAGTTTTCCATGTCAAGGCCAGTGTGTCAGCACCATTTGTTATACTTGAATGCTTTATGAGACAGAAGTCACAAACCTGACAATTTAACTCTCATTAGCTTTGGGACTGACTCCATATGCCAGCCTAGCTACACTCCCTGGGCAAATTATGAACCTTTTTGCTTCCAACTCAGCTTTAGGTCCCCATCTATTACAGGAATTCAGCAAAACTTCCTTTGCTGTTTCTGGGAGCACAAGGGAAGCCAAAGTGCAGATGGATGAGCTTCCCAGGATCACAGAGAGCAGCAGAAGCTCAGCTTTGCTCAGTGGTGTCCCAGCTGATCTGTGGTTCCTTGGCTCTGCTAACCCACACCTGCAGAGAGTCACTGCAAGGTCAGGAGGCCCATCAGTGATTTTCAAAGAAAACCTTCAGCTGAAGATTTAAACTCCATTTGATCCAAACCCTTTTTCAGTGTGTGACTCTGAACCAGGGCACTATGTATTTCTGCCAGTCTCCCTTCGCAGGAGGTCACTATGGCAAGCATGCTGGAGAAAATAGAATCCAAGAAGCAAAAAAAAAAAAAAAAAATTATTTGGGGTGTGTGTGTGTTCTGAGAAAATGACAAACCACTGCCACTTGTAAAATATGAGACTTAAGTGAAGATTTCTGCCTCCTGTAAAGTTTGCTAAAACACAGGTTCCCTTGGCTTCTGCATTTCCTTTGATTCAGGCCATACAATGGAGATCAATCAGTACCCAGTATTTTGAGATTTCACAGCTTCTTTTCATTTAGGAAGGCAAAAAGCCAACTTGTATGGGCTGTTACAAGACTTCTCATTTTAACTTGAGGAGTCATACAGATATTTCCCTGAAATCTTGAATGAGCAAATGATTACTTTTAATTTTATTTTGTTAGTCAGAGTTAATCCTAAATAATTTTCAAGATTGCACATTACAATCTGAATGAACCTCTTATTACAGAAACTAACTTTTGGGAGAGCAGCAATGACAAAACGAAAGCGACCAAAATGCAGGGGAGAAAGCCAGGAATGGCAACACATTGTGTTTCCTCTTGAAACAGTTCTTCCCATTCACAAGAGGTTACATCCTTCAGACAGGATTTGAAAACAGTGAATCCCACTAGTGGCTACCAACCTCCATACTGATACATACTTAGCTCCAGTTTCCTTGTTTCTTTTCCCTCCTAACTTAACCCTATTGCCAGGATCTGTTACAATCAGAAACTTGACATTGTATTCCCACCAGCCAATATCCACAGAGTTAGCACCGAAGTCAAAGCCACAGTTCATCTCTTCCCAGGAGCTTAAAGCTCACAATCCTCTGTTACATCAGCCATAAGGACAGTGATTTGTTGAATCTGCCCAGCAGACTCCTGTCTTTTTCTATTGTTTTGTGGAAATGGTGCTTCCATTACAGGCACATCCTCAAGGGGAGGGCTGCTCGAATCTTGCTGCTAGGTCAGAACTGACCCCTAAAATGCAGGAACTAAATAACTGATTTGGGCAGTAACACAGAGGAATTGCCACAGCAGCAGTGGATACAATGCTTCCCAGTTCATTCATCCATCTCCAGCTGAAATGGAGCTTCCAGGGGTGAAATGAGGTCAAAACAAAGTGAAAGGGAAGTGGAAGCTGTCCAGCAATAAACCAGGTGTCAACATGCGTTGCACAGAGCCTGACCAAGGACAACACGGTCATCCTCTGTTAGCTGTGCTGGGATGTCGGGAATTTTGAGCAGATGTTAATAGGATGAACACATACCAGTTGTACAGTCTCAGAATAATAATGCCTGTGAATGCCAAAAGCATATTGATCTCCTGAAGTGCATAGTCAGAGCATCTAATGGCTCTAGAGAGAGCAGGGAAACACTCAGAAGGGGAAGAGAAAAAAAAACAAAGAGAAGATGCTTCAGATTGGAGAGTTCTTTCAGCTAAAAGAGCCTCGGGGCACACAGGGATGTTAAACTGTTGCTGCACAGACACATTCTGAGGGACCCAAGAACACCCAGTTTGGGCACAGGAATGGAAGAATGAATTTACAGAACCTGTAAAATTATAATAGGTCTAAAACACTTCTTCTAGGTAGAATATTAGAACCAGGAAGAACCTTAAGAGGAAAATAAATCCTTACTGCACTGTCCTGATGGACCAGAACTGTGGGAAAAGAAAAGCCAGCACCAGTGACACAGAGAATGCAGATACTGTTCAAAAGAAATTCAAAGGGAAATTCCTTCTATTTTAATGGCCTCAGCTGTTATTAGCGATGCAGATCAGGGCTTTGTTCTAAAAGGAAATCTCATAGCTAACCTGTGGTGTCTTTTTCAAGTGGGAGACATTGAAAGCTCCTTTTTACACCAGGGCTGTGTAACTGGGAAATTCAATTCATTCTCTGTGCTTTGATATCTATTTAGTTCAGCACTACACACGCTGGCAAAAGCAAAATGTTGTCCTCCCCTGCACCTGAGGGCCAAGTGGTCCAGTGGCATATGCTCCATGGAACTGATCCAGTGTTTTCACCCTCTCACAAAGACATGCAGCTCTTTGAGGGAGGACAAGACTCCAGCACAACAGGACTGCAAATTATCAGCTCGGTTAGAGGGTTTTTCCTTTTTATGAGCTACAAACCAGACCAAAATACACTAACAGAGATATCCATGTAAAGTTCACTCCCAGCAATGCCACCATAGGAGCATATCAGAATTCTAGCAGCTCTGGTCAATAGTATTATATATCCCCTGAACCACTAAGGACATTAAGCAAACACACTGAAGAGATGAGAAAAGATTCCAGCTATCCTGAGCTTCCCACTCTCTGACCACAAAACCGCACTCTCACATCAAATGGGGAATGCAACTCAAGGGACATTTTAATCCTACACCCCTATTCTAATTAATAATCCTACTTTATCAATATTTGATAGTGCTGTTATTGTGTCTGCTCTGGCCATTTCACTTTTCAGAGAATACTCTGAATTACAGTGCTCAGTAGCAATGCAAGAGCAGTGTACTGCTTTCAAGGTAGGAAGACTGCACATGTCCTTTCCTAAGGCAGAGCCTCTGCAGAGGGTCCTGCTTCAGGAGCAGCCTATGGGATGGACTGGCAGCTGTGGCATCTGCAACTGAGCATCAACTGATCCTCAAAGATCTATTAACTCAGCCTTAATGACCCTCCCCGTTGCGGCCCACTACGCCACCATCAGCTGGGAAAGAAAATAAACTCATGCTGAAAACCAAACCACACCAGAGACAATGCTGAGCGCAACAGAGCCCAGTCATTATGTGCGCTGGCACAGAGACTAACAGTTAATAAGGAACCAAACCCATTATGACAAGAAAAACTCACAAATTTGTGCAGACAAAGTGTTGAAGAGAAGGAAGCAGAAGACATTGTGCTAAACACGACAGCAATGCCTCACCACAAACCTTCAGTGATGTCACACAGGCTCACTCAGATGAGTATCTGACCAGGGCTGCTGTTTGGATTGCATTTCCACAGGGTCAGGAGGCTCCTGCTGCTCCCCAGCTCCTCAGCAGAGCCATCCACATGAGAGTGCTCCCCCTGCTCTGCCACTGCAAACACAGGAACTGCCCAGCAGCTGCCTTGACATGAGCAGCAGTATTAACTCAGCAACTGCAGTGCTTCAACTACAGTTGATTGCTTAGGGAAAGGCACTCAAAAACAATTACATGGTGCCATAGGAAAAGTAAAACATGCCACAATCCACATCACACTCTTTAAGGATCCTCTTTGGGAAACAGAATACTCCAAATTCTCCATCAGTGCAGAATGATTAGGATCAGACCCTGCTGCTGAAGAGCTGAGACCCAGGGAAAGGTGGTACCAACCCATGGATATAGAAAGGGCTTTTTCTGTACTTTCCTCAGACTCCCAGTTTCTGCATCCTGTACCTTCCACGTGCAAGTGCATTTTCTCAGTGCTACCCAGCTTGTTTCTCTACAGCACAAGTGTTCCCAAAGCAGAGGTAGGGACTGAACTATGGAAATAGATTGGCAAGTGAATTCTCTCACTTTCCTGTCACATTGTACACTTTCCCAGTCTCAGGCTTTTACTGCATTATACAATTTAGTATCATAAAAGCAAGTATTAATTAATTTACAGTGAAGGGGCAAAGAAGCAGATGAATTCATCCCAATTCAAAGGCTGGGAATAATGGCTATTCATGAGACAACAGGAAGCAGAATGCCAGAAGAAGCCAAACAGATCCCTAATTACTCTGTGCCTTCTACATATAGCATCTGACTCAAAGCCCAAAGAAGCAATTAAAGACAGCTAACAATTACAGGATGCTTTGGTTGAGGCCAATGGAGAACTTGCTCCTAGGGAGCTCTGTCCTTCCACATTCCAGCAGGTTGTGGTGGTCACGAGATTGTCAAAGGTCAGAAAACCTATACAGAGAGGAAATAAGTCCTGAATAACAGCTGTCCAGTCAGTCAAAACCACTGGATCACACAAGCTTTGAGGGAAATTTTATGTCATTTGTTCTGTCTTTAGAGAGAAGAAAATACGTGATAGCATTATCTTTTCACAGCAATGATACAAGCACTGAACAGCAAACAGATGGAGGTGTCATAACCAAGTGTGAAACAGAAAAAAGAATAAAGCAAGAGACCCTCTGCTTAAGATCCTCGTGCTGTGAAATCCTATTAGTAGTGACCTGTCAGAAAAATGCCTCAATTACTACAGGCTGGGATAAGCACAGGTACTAAACCTCAGAGACAGAGGGTCTGACACCCCCCAAGGATGGGCTGGGGATCCACACCATGGAGCAGGGCACTGGGCAGGGCGAGAGCTACAGCAGCAGCACAGCAGACCCATGGCTTGGTGATGGAAGCAGCCCTGGAATTCAACTGCTTGCAGGAGTATTTGTGCAAATTCTGAGTAGTAGAGCTCCAGAGGGAGGCAAAGTGACAGAATAATACTTTGGGTTGTTTGTTTCCAGAAAGAGAAAAAAACCAGGAAAGTACAGAAGAGAAACATCCCAAAAGTGGAAGGAACTAAATGTTATCAAGATAAAATAGAAAAGGCTTAACACAGCCTATCAAAGACTATGTGTCCCTCTCACAACACATGCTAGCAAGTTTAACTGAGCAGTGTGGATTTTGAAGGACACTGTTTTATCTATAAAAGGTTTGGAGATGGTACAATTCAGTCTTTTTGCCAGGAGATACTTTACTGAAATTGCTGTAAACAGTAACTTAAGCAAAGAAGAGGCTCTTCCTGCCACCAGTTTAAAAGGATGCTAGCCTTCAATTCTGTTTTTGAAGAATGTTTCAGATATTGATTTCCACCTCATACTTAACATAAATTACGTTTTCTTCACCGTTCTGTTGCTCGGAGCAGAAAGCTGCAACATTTTCCTGAATCTCCTGAATCTTTAAATAGATCTTTTTTAACACCATGTTCTCTGATCAGATCTTCCCAATACTTCTCCAGCAGCTGTAGCAAACCAAAGTATTTGGCAATACTGAACTACTCAAAGAAATCTGAGCCTTTTCTCTGTTCATAAGTCTCCCTCAGGGCCTTGAGTGGGTTGCAATAGCACAGACAGTTGCTCTAAATAGCTTGGATCCAAACACTGTACTTGATGGTGATTAAATATATAAAACGTTACACATCCAATGTTTGAAATGCAAAGGCCCAGGGCCTCAGCAATATTTCCACACAGAGCAATTACAGCACTGGAAGTACTGGAAATATCACCATGTGATCCAGTCACAAACTACTGATCTAAAGAGAAGGAATCTAGAACAGAAAGGAACAGGGAGAAAGTTCAAGATTTATGACTGATGCTTTCCCTTTTAATTCCATGTGTAAGCCAGTCTTTATTGCAGACCAGTATGAGAAAACAGATGCTATACACACTCAGCTGCCACAAAGACACTGTTCCTAGGAAGGATGATAGTCTAGGCCATTCAAGGCAGAGCTTTTTTGCTACCACTGTGAGATCTGTACCCTTCAAAAGTTAGGGTTTTTTACTTTGAAAAGGCTGTAGTTTACAAAGATGTTGCTAGCAGAGGAAGTGAATATATGACACTGCAAATTAATTAGACTTTGTTATACAGTTACACTTTTTTTTCTAACAGAATACTAATTCTGAAGTTGGCACTGATTAGTATTTTGGAAGTGGTTCTCAGGAGCTGCTGACTCACTGGGCCATGGTCCCCATTGCTTCAAGAAACTACAGAAACAGGCAAAGCAGAAGCACAGACAGGGCAAAACCCATCTATGGCTCATCAAGGAATTTAAATACATGAAAGTAAGTGTGGCTTTATAGTCCTTTAATTATGCATTGCATCTGAATTATGTACGGAGCAGAGGGCAGGAATTCTGGTGGAAGGAAGCAGCAGTGTGCACTGGCACCTCCTCCCAGGATAAGACAGACTGCTCTGCACCAGGCTCTCTCCAGTTTCATGGATGCCTGTCATTCCCAGATATTTTGCACACCCATTCTCACAGCAAGGAGCTGTCTCATCCTGCTCAGCAATCCCTGCTGCCCCCTCAGAGGAGCACATTTCCATTGCAAACACTTCCCCTAGATCCTGCTGTGCTCTTATTTAGCCCAAGTACTCTTCAAGAATAATGTAATCCATAGGTACTTTAAACCTATAAAACCTAACTTACTTAATGTCAAGTGTTTAAATACAGATCATGCCTTTCGTATCAGTCAGTGCTTTGCAATGAATAGCATTTGTCTAATCTGCAGTTTTACCATTCTGTTAACTGTAATGACTGTTTTTGCTACTCTAAGTCAATATTTACACCTTCACCATTTTTGTGAGGCACAGACATTAACTGCCTCTTATAATGCCATATAATCTGTAAGGTCCCTTGGAAACAAAAGTCAACTTGAATCATTATATCATTAGTCAACACTAACCATTACCCCAAGTTCTGCCATTGCCACTTATACTGGATCTATAATAAACGTACACATACACAAATCATGCATGAGTATAAAAACTCCACGTTCAGTCCTTACTCCCATACCCTTCTTTCCATTTGCTTTTGTTTTCTATTTACTGTTTTTCACTTTGAATGCACAGTTGTATTATACATGAATAAATACAGACTATTTAGAGAAGCGATGGTGGATAAAGGATTAATCCTCTGAGACAGTTTTACAGGTTGGTCTGTCCTTATGCATTTCCATAGCCAGACATCAACAAAGAACATCTCTCCACCTCCACCCCACCTCCTCCTTAGACTGTGCCTTGCACTGGGCAAAACACTAAACCCTGCTCTCTGAAGCAAATTTCGTGCAGGAAACAGATACTGTCAGCTTCAGATACAGCCCCCCACACAGGCTGACATTCGGTTTGTGCAGGGAAAACTTCTGAAACTCCAGGTGTGATTTTGCAGAAGGAATATTCGTGCTTTTGTCTTTCCCTGAGGCACAATGACCTTCCCCTGAGCGGGAGAGGCTCTGCAGCCAGCCCCGGCACTGAGCTGCAGCTGCCACGCGGTGGCAGAGGCTGAGTGCTGTCACCACAGCGCTGCTTCCCAGGAATGCACCAGGAATGCTCATCCTCTGCTCAAGGTGACTCTCAAGATGATTTCTGGCCTCCTCGTTAATTACTACACATATTTATAGACGAATTAAAGACTCAAACAAATGTTTATTCAATTAATCGCTTCGAGTTCTAGTGGAACAAACAGTATCAAACCAATTCATCAGCTCAGAGGCTTATGAGAATTTAACACAATTTAATTTTTTTGTTCCCTCTGTGGTATCATGTCTCACACAAGAGTTAAAACACCAGACACTGGCAGAGTTCTTTGTAACAGAAGGAGCATAAGAAGTTCTGAACTATCAAATATTTGCTTCAACTCACAATGAAGAGAAGATTGATTTGATGCAATTATCAAGTTAGGCTTGCTTCTACACCCCTCTCCCAAAGCCATGGTGTCTAATCTTACAGTATTTAGCTGATAATTCAGTTACCAGCTTATTGAGAACAACTACAAAGACAGTGCATGCTACTCACTGTGAGAATGAACAGAATCCCACACAAGGTGCTTCTGAACACCTGCTTTGTGAGACCCTGCCATCCTCCCACTTCAGAGGAAGCTGCATATTTTATCCTTTAAATATGCTACAACAGCTATGACTCTGTATAGCACATTCTATGTATTTTTAGACCACACCTGGTCAACCAAGCCCCTTTCCCCTCTGCCACACCATTCATGAATCCCCTAATAATGCAGCACAGCTTCTTTCTGCCCTCAGTATTCCAGCTTTGCCTTCACAGAGTTTGGCCCGTTTCCTTTATTCAAACTCTGTACATTCTTCTGCTTTTCAAGTAATTAGCACTTTAGCCGTTCTAATGCATGCTTTTATTTGCAGTTCTCCCTGGGTTTGCTGCCTGCAGCATGGCATCCAGCTTTAACCCAGGCTTGCAGTGGGCAGGGCAGGGCTGTGAGAGCCCCAGAAAGGCCCTGCTGTGACCATGACAGGGACTGGCACGGTGCTCAATGAGTGACAGACACACCACGGCACTGCCACACTGACAGCCTGAGGCTGGTGCTTGTCCAGGCTTTTTAATTCCAAATTTCCATCACCTTTCTAATGGTGAAGTACCCAAACTAATCAAGAGTCAGCTCTGAGAAAGCAGCATGAATGATTTCAAGTGCTTTTGCAAAAAGAAAACAAAACCAAACACATTAATACCTTTCAAGGCCAGCATGACAAACCTGAAAAGCAAAAAATTTGAGAAGATCACACTATACTTGCTTAGGAATCAATCACAGGATCTGAATAGGAATACTCATGCTGTGTTCTAATAAAAATGGAAGTGGAATTACAAAGTGAGAAAAGAGCAATTTGCAGGACAGGGCTTACTCACAAATTGTAGGAACAGGTCACAATGGACAATCTTCTACTCTCAGTCCCTTCCAAGTTTCAGACTTCTGCAGAAACAAAACAGAAGATTCAATAAATTTTGTATGAATTAAAAAAAAAAATATATAATCCCATCCTAGGTGCTTCTACTCTTCCCCTTTAAATTTTCCACAGAACACTGTTTTTGTAGCTGCCAGTTCTGTGACCTTGCTGGAAGTGGCCAAGCCAGAGATCAATTAGTGAGCACATAAGAGAGGAGCAGCTTTGCCTGCGTGGTGCTGTCCCTGGGGAGGAGGGCAGATCGTTATCCAGCGGGAGTGCTAACACAGGTTGGGACTAACTGCAAGATGCACAGTGCAGCAAAACCAAAAGGAAATGGCAGAATCACTTTTTTTCCTTTGGCTTTCACATTTTGTGTTTCCCTATAATTTAAAAATACTTTAATTTTGCAGATAACAAAACCTTGTTACACTAAAAGATATCTACAACGAACACACCATGCTGGCTTCAAACACAAATTATGAAGCAAGCTCTCTAAACCCTCAGGAAATCCCCACTATCCCCCATTCCATAGCCAGGATGCAGTGAAGCATGCAAGAATTTAGAGATTTTAGTGTTACACATTACAAACCACAGAGACACAGAAGGCTAAAAGCCCCAGCACCTGAGCTTCCAGGTTTCTAGCAAAGGGCCCCAACTGCTGAAAACCTTCAGAACAAAACTGGGGGCTCTCCTCTACAGACACAACTGACATACAGCTGTGCTCTCAGGTCTGCAGGAACCTCAGCTCTTTAGCATTTAAAAGAGTACACAAATATTTCACATAAAATTTAGCCTAAAATAAGCCACCTAAAATAAGCTGGTTGCTACAGCATTACTACAGTCTGTCTGCTTGCCTTAATTTGCAGGCAACTATAATGCTGCTTGTGAGACATACTATTCCTTAAGTCTTCCCACAAAAAACCCTGAGAGATCAATAGTTCTTAAATAAGTAATTAGAACAGCTGAAATAATTTAGGTCATCAAAGAACAAGCAGGATAAATAAAAAGTTATAGCACTGTGGACACTTGCATTTAATAGAATTTTTACGTTTATTTGAGTTAACTGATAGAAAGGCTGAACACCAGAGCATGAGGCAGAACTACTGCACAGCATCTGTAACAGGAAAGCCAAATAGGACAGCACTACATGCACACCTTAAAATTATTTGGCAGGTTAACTAAAACAGAAAAAACAACCAGGATACAAGATACACCAAGAGTGCTCAACTGCCCACTCTTAACACAAGTAAACTTAGGTCAGATTTGACAGGAAGCTTCTAATATAAGGTAAGAAGACAAGACCACATTCTGTGCAAAGCAGCATTTCTACACTGACCACAGCAAACTACATGTAAAATATACTCTCCCCAAAATCCAGGTACATTTCTGTTCAAATGCCTAATCTGGCCAGTTTGGACCTGCACTGGGGTAAGAAATCCTTTACTGTAAATGCTCATCACAAGGATAACTATTTGTCCAAACAATTGGGCTGTCCACCATCTTTACAGACTGGGCTCAATTTTCCCTTTGAGAGAAATGTGATACACTTCAAAACTGACAGTCAGCATTGAAGTCTCCATACCTCCTACGACACAGACATCCAAATCTTTCTCAGTGTTTCAGCAGACACACAGCTCATTTGCTAGTCACAGCTCACTGACATCTCCAGCTACTAAATATCCACATTTAGATAACATTTTGGCATATCAAAGTTGATGAAATTTTGAGGTACATGCCTAAAGTCTGGAATATGACTTGTATCTGCTGCAGATCTGTTTTCCATTTATGACATTGTGTGACAAAACTAGTCAGCTCAGCAGCAGCTTCAGGAGTACATGGAGTAAAGAGTCTCAAACATGGAAAGGTTACTTCCAGTTTGTGCAGCGTGAGGGGACAGCACATGATCAGAGAGGAGACAAAGCAGGCTGCAAAGAGTCCTTGGTGCTGGTCAACACCCATTTGTCACCTGCAGGCTTCAGCATGCTGGGCCACCCTTGCTCTGGAGCTTCAGCCACTTGGAGAAGAACCACCATGAGGCTGACATTCTGCTCTGAGCCATGTTCCGTGCTGGGTTCGGGTACTGGTGCCTCCAGGAAACGCCCTCAGCAGCTTCAGCAAGGTCAGTGTTTTATTCCAAGGCTACAGTCTAGGAGCAGTTTCCAAATGCCATTGAATTCTGGCTCTAGTATCACAACATTCTTGATGAAGTTGTAACACTACCTCATTAGAACCAAAATTCTCATTATAGCAAGATTTTTAGGCCATATTTCTGACCACAGTTCAAAATGAGACAATTACAATTATTCCTAAGAGTCCCCCACTGTCTGTTGATGAAAAATTAATCTTGGTAAAGCCTTTTTTTTTTCTTAAGATTATTATGACTGTGCTGCCAACTGCACTCAAACTCTGATTCAAGTCCTAGGCTTCAGGGTCATTGATAGACACTCAGCTACTGCTTCCACCAAAAAAAAAAAAAAAAAAAAAAAAAAAAAAAAAAAAAAAAAAAAAAACTGATTGCCAAGACAAAAACAGATATGGGAAGGAGAAAACATGCAGTTGAAAAACCAAAGAGGAAAGAAATCAAGCCCACTGAAAACAAAAACTTTTTGTACCAGAAACAGATTGAAAACGGAAAGGAAATTAGCATTTCAGAATGAAAAAGCCTATTCACTGTTGATGTTAAATACAACACCCAGGGAGAGAGAAGCTGGGTTTATTTTTGATAGCAGCATAAACATTAAAGATAAGCCAACAGCATTTAGAAAATATGGGTGCAGTACAAAGGCTCATGTGATGAGAGATGTTTTGCTTTTAATCTTGACCTGGAAAACCTCTTGCATGACAGAGCCTCTTTTCAGTGGAGTCAGTCCTGCCTAGTTATTCTTCCTATTAGTGATAAAAAGGCCACCCAAGTTGTTTCTGCTTCGGAACGACGGCAGGTTTTCAATCTTAAACTTCAAAGGAAAAGGAGAAAAACAACCCTAATATATCTGTCTGAGGACCTGCACCAAACTCCTGTCATCCCTTATCTGGCCCAATCACACTCTTCCCTAAAACAATCCTTACAACTGTATCTTTGTTTTTCTAGAAACAATGTACATATACTCCCAAATATTTATCTACTTGCCACTGATATAAATGAAAATACTTATCTCATACTGATATGAGATAAACACATATCATGTCCTACCCACATATGGAAAAAACAGCCGATTTCCAGATTGGTTCAGTATGTCTACAAGGCCAGTAACACAGAAGTGCAAACCATATCAACACAATCATTGGGAAGGCTCAGCGATCACAGAATCACATCTCAAATGTGTATTACAAAGTATCAGGACTGAAAACTGTGAAGCTCTGTGAAGTTCAGTCCTGCTTTGGATGTCTGTTCACGTGGTCCAGGCGTGTCCAGAGAGCAGAGCTGCAGCCCAATGCTCAGTCTTTGCAGCTTCACACCCTTAAGGTGCAGTGTGGATACTGCCAGCCCCACAGGCTCAGTGACAACAGGACCTAGAACCTTCTTTCTGCCCCTTTTCCCTCACAGCCCACCCAGCAGAGATGCCCTGCACCCAGCTGCAGTCTCCATTCCCACGGGCACAACAGGCACACACACCTTCGTTCACAACAAAAACGTTGAAGTCCAGATGAAGTACCAACACCCCGTGCTGATATGTCATGTTACACCATGTAACAGATCAGGAGACTTCACAGGACCATTTAAGGCATCACTTTAATTAGAAAGTGTAATTAAATGCCTACTGAAGGTTGGTAATATAATTTGCTTCCAGGCCTTCTTATTTCATGAGGAATGCTCTGCTGGGTCAGATCAATTCTCCCGTGGAGCCTGGCACTGTCCCTCAAAGCTGTGTTTACTGCTATGAGTTTTGCCACGGCCGCCAGAAAAGCTGTACACATTCAGCTGTGGCCAGATGGGGTGAGAACACAAGCAGAGCACTGAGGGCAGCACTGTAACAGCAGTGTAACAGCCTGCACAACAACTGAGCTGTCAGGAACGCCGAGCGTGCTGCACTCTGCCCTTAACAGCACCTAGGAATAGATGACTAAAGCACTTGCATTTACAAATGTTTCAGGGAGCTGCTGGCCTGCAGGTCAGCACAGACACTGCCCTCAGGCTGGCTCTGGCCAAAGCAGGTAAGTGTGGGCTGGGGTGACAGGGTCACAGCACAGGGGCTGCCAGGTGAGCCCTGCTTTGCACAAGAGCAATTCATGTGCTGGCTTAAAGAACACTCTGTACCACAACTCTGCAAAGCTGAGACACCTCCAGCAAGAAAGTGGAATCAGAAAATTAACAAGTAGAACAGCACATACTGAGACACGCGCTCTTTATTTTAACCTAGACCTTAGTTGTTTTTAATAATTGATATAAAGTAACAGATGACTCATTAATTGCACTTCTAAATTGTAACCCAACCTGGAATCAATCACACATGGCATAACTTCTGCTCTTATTTGAAGCTAAATCCACCACAGTGCCTGCAGTAGCCGCTCTAATAATTGCATTAGTCATAAACTGAAAGTATTTCCCATGTCCTTAGTTCCAGTTTTGCTTGCTTTTCAAGCTGATCCTCATCCCTATTGCTTAAAACATCTCTGAAATGTTACCCCACAGAGCCTGCTCTGGGACTTGAGGAGCCCTGTGCAACATTTTGTGGTGTGATTTCTCCTCTCCTGGTGTCTAATTTTCCACCAGTACCATTTTATCTCCTTTGCTCTAGCTCAAAGTCAGAGAAACATCCAGGGTTGCAACAGACACTAGCAAGTACTGTGTAAAACTTGGTAAAGACTTATGTGCACAAATCACTGCCAGCATAAATCATATCATCTTTTGTTTTGCAGCACAAATGCTCAGCTTTTAAGTAACCTCTACACTAGATACTTACCTGCTTGATTCACTCCCTTCTATGCCTGAGATACACTTTAAAATAAAAATTAATATAGATCCTGTAAGGATTTTTCAAAATAAAACTCTTTGCTATATCAATCTTATGAGACTAACTTCCCATGTAATGACAGCTTTTTCTATTAAGATTTTTAAAGGACATGCACATACAGTTATTTTTTGCAATTCAAAGTCTGTCCTCAGCTATCTTTGCACAAATCCCATTAACTTTAGTATATGTCTAAAGGCAGAATTTGAAACCCATAAAGAACTGGGTCACTAGACAATGGTGAGTCTCAAACAGAGATTTCTGAGTTATAGTAAGAAAAAAAATCCCTCTTCCCTCGGGCACTACAGGAGCATTCCCATTTGTCTGTAAACAATACTAAACACTTAAAATTTGACAGGCTGAATTTCATGCTTGCTCACTTACAGGTTTCCCCTGTCCTGTAGCTAATGGCCACTTAGTGCTCAGCACAGGATTTGGGGCTGACACTGCATCCCCAGGATTTTGTCCCAAGAAAGAGCATAATGATTGTTAATTACTCCAACTTTCACCAAGGTAACTCTTAATTCCATGTTGCTTTTGGTACAATTCAATCCTCATCTTTTATTGACTATACTTAGAGCTATAAATTCAATTTTCTTCCTTTTTATTCCACAAAGCCTAAAGACAGATGTTAACTTTTTTCCAAGCCTCAGATGTTCTTCTCCTTGTTAAATGTATATCCTTGTACTGCAGCGCCAAAGCTCTTCCAATCTCCTGTATTCCAAATTAATCCATCAATCCCCTTTCCTCTGTGCTTTTGCCCTTGGCAAATCATTAGCCCAAGGGAGAACTCAACAGAAAAATTCAAGATTTCACTCAGACCACAGCTGAACACATCTTTCTTGCACCCCTGCAATAACTTCACTACCTGAGGTGCCATTTATTGCAGATTTTCCCCTCCTCACTACATTTCCAGCTGCCCCTTCCCATCCCACCATCTCCCCAGCATTCTTTCTCCAGGCTGTATTTGTGCTGTGTCTCTATTTGATGCAATCAATTTCAAATAAAACTGTTCTCAAGTCCTTGGACCAGTCCTTGATTTCCAGCTATTATCTTCTGCCTCTTTTTAAGGCCCACACTAATATTTTAAGGTCACATAGGAGATTTGGCTAAATTCATTCATCACTTTGAAATCTCTCGATCCAAGACATGAAAGCAGTAACTGAGATTCCTCATATTTGTTTCTTCTTTCAATCCTCAAACAGGACGAGATAAAAGTCTGTTATAAAGGCAGAGCAACAGAGTCTGCTCAGAACCTGGGTGACACTTCAGCCACAGGCTATCATAGGAGCACACAAAATGTAACTCTAATTGGAACAAGGTGGACCTCTCCCTGCATGTAAAGTTATTAATGTACACGTGCTTTCTCCTTCTACTCTTAATGCTGAAATCACCCTTTTGAATGAAAGTTACTGTTTCACTTCAGCATCACAAATCTCCTGATCTTACAGCCTTTGGCCAAAGCTCCCTCAGGACTGCTTCGACACAGCACCTTGTGTACTGATTATTTTGGAATAGCCCTCCCCAATCTTTCACCTTCACAGCCTGTATAAAATGGGTTTTGAACAGTATAAAAAGTGATACCGAATACAATTGCCATGCACTTGTACATTGGAAGCTGAGTTAGAAAAGGCACTTAATCTGGCAGAAATTCTGAAGCACTCAAGTGACTACATTGGCCATTTGAGTGCTGAAGTACCTGGAATGCTGAAGGATTCTGAAGTTCTATAACAGTTCTATGTAACATACAAAGAAGAAAGACTCATCAGACCCATCAGACTCATCCCTCTCTCCTCATACCTAAAGGTTCTGCTCATCAGGTCTGCTCTGGAGTGTGACGAACATAAACTCTGGGAGCTCTCTCCACCTCCACTGCAGTGCACATCTGCTCTAGAACAGCCACCTGCCTGGGATTAGGAACAATTATTGCAGGGACCTGAAAACTAAACCTGTTTGTCTTGATCTCTAGAAGAGAAAGATGGAAATCACTGAGCACCGCACTCCTTGTGCAGCCGAACCGGCCCAAACTCACCATGAAAGCGCCTTGATTTCTCCTCAAGCCACTGAGGATCCCACAAGGAGCTCAACCGCTCACATGGAAACCCTATTCCTTAATTCCGATTAGGAACCTGTTGTTCCTGCACTGTTTTGCATTTGGGAGCGGGGCATTAACCCCACAAAGGTCGCGCGCTGCGTGAGGGGCTGAGGCCCTGCCGCGCCCCGGCCCCGGCCCCCTCCCCTCAAGCCCTGCCCCCGGGCCCGCCCGGCGCCCCCCTCAGCCGGCGGAGCCGGGGCTGCCGGAACTATTCGCGCTCGCGGTCGGGGCAGAGGCCGCTATAGCGCCGGTGCCGCAGCATTGCCGGTGCCCGCCGCGGAGTCCCGCGAGCGGCCGGGGCCGGGCCGGCCCTGCCCTCACACACCTGCCCGGCCCGCGCCCTCAGCGCTGCGCACTCTGCGCCCGGCACGCTCGCGCCTACGCCGTTTGCGCAGCGGAAGCCCTCAGGTGCGGCGCCCGCGCTGACGACATTACGGAGAGTCCGTAACACACACCGACCTCTCAGAGGGGCTCTACGCAAGCGGCGTTTCCAGGTGCGGCTCGGCCGCTCCCGCTCCGCGCGGCAGCGCCGCTTCCCAGGCGGCGGGCGGGACCGCGCGGGGAGCAGCGGCCGCAGGTGGGGAGCCGGGCGGGCCGAGCCGCCCTACGCCGATTCCGTAAGGCTGCGCCGGCCTGCAGGAAACGGCCGCGTCCGCGGCGCTACGGAGCTGGCGCAGGGCGGCGCGGCGCCCCGTACGCAGTCGGCGTAGGGCGCTCTCAGGTGCAGGGAAGGGGCGGGCGCGCGTTGCCCGGCAGCCGCAGCCTATGGGGGCGCGGGGCGCGGTCACGTGCGCAGCCCCGCTCGGCGCTGCGGAGCCGGAGGAGCCGGACGGGGCCGCGGAGCCGGGACGGGGCCGCGGGGCAGCGCCGGGGCCGGCGCCGAGCGGGGTGAGGCGGGCGGGCGGCGGGGAGGGGTCGGGACGGCGGGCGGCCCGTCCCCGGGCACCGCTCCTCCCACTGCACCGGGCACTGCGGGCAGGAGGCAAGGGCAGGACACGGCGCGGGGGGCGGCGCGGGAAGGGGAGGTGGGGGGGGCGCAGCTGCGCGCGCGGAGGGGCGCGGTGGAGCGGGGGGGGGGGAAGGCTCCGCGCCCCGAGGGGCCGCGGGCGGGGGCGGTGGGGAGGGTGAGGGGCTCGGCGGAGCCGTGCGCGGGCGGCCGCCCCTCCGCCGGTTGCGGGGCGCGTTACCTGCTCGTGGAGCGCGTTACCTGTCCGCGGGGTGCGCACCTGTCGGCGGAGCGCGCAGGTGGCGGCGGGGCCGGGGCGCAGCCGGGCCGCTGTGCGCGGTGTCCCCGCGCGGTCCCGGCCAGGTGCGGGCTGGGCGGCTCCCGCCGGGGCTCGGCCCGAAGTTCGCCCCGGCAGCCGAGTCTCTCCGGGCCCGGGCAGGCTCCTGGCTCCGAGCGCACTCATCGGCGTTATGGTCCATGGTTTGTTTGGGTTCTCTTGCCTCTTTCATGCTGTATTTGCTTTGCACTGGGTTTTGCAATCCTTAACCCACTATTCCTTCTGGAAGTGAGAGCGTGAAGGGATAACCGGGGAGTCACATGCCTGCCACTGAGTAGAGCAAAACTTGAGTTTTGAGTCAAAGTGGAAATACGCATTATCTGGCTAAATGTCTTATTATTTATTTACATGGCTCTGAAAATGGTGCCTTGTGATTTACAGAAAGAAGACAGTGAGCATTCCAAGCAGCTCCTGCACAGGGTATGGCAGAAGAGAAAATTTATAACGCGAGGGGTCCTAGATACATTGGAATTAATTTTTTTCTATATCTGTGTCATCTAGTTTGTTACCAGTTTTTAAAAGTTTTATTGTACTTTGTTGTGACAACTCAGAAATGCTAAGCGTGGTTAAAGCAAAGAAAGATTTAAGTGGGGATTATTGTGAAGGACATCAGAGGTTTCAGATCTCCAGTTCCAAAAAATGTTTATGAAACAGTAAGTTAATTAAAATAGCTGGGCTATTTAACTTAAATTAAAATACTTGTGTTCTAGCAAGCATTTGAAGTCTGGCCTTCTAGGGTAAAGAAAGAAAATTAAAATTAATCCTTCCATTCCTGCAGAATAATTTAACATCTTTAGAAAGAATGGAGAAGAAAGGGCCGTTTGCAACTTGGTCCAGTTTTCCATGATTTTTAAAGACATGGTAACCATTTTTGAGACCCAAAGGAAGTAGCAATGGTGGCAGAGAGGAAGGAAGGAAGGAGTGTGGGGCAGTGCTGGCTACTTGGAGGGGAGGCCTTAAATCAAAACTTGTGGAATGGGAAGTGAGGAAGGCCTGGCAGTGTCTGGAGAGGTTGTGTTCGTGTACCCCAGTGTACTCCAGTGTTTGCTCAAGGTTGTTGTTCTCTCTCTGAAGAGCAAAAACCTTTTCCAAGAATTTAGCCAGCCCACCTCTTCCATGGAAGGTGTACAAGCTGGGTTGGAGTTATTTCCTGTCAGTGTCGAGAGGAAGGAGAAATCTGTGTCAGCAGACTGCAGCTGGCTGTAGCTTCTATTAAATTCCTGGTCATTTTTAGGAAGTTAGACTTGTCTCTGGAAGTTCTTGGCATGTATCATTTTCCTCTGTCTGGAGCTTTCCAACCATTTTCCTTTGCTTCATGCTGTGTAGAATGCAGGGAGTAATGTGGAGAAGAAGGGGGTATGATTGCTGACAGTGAGGGTTTAATGCTTTCATTAATGCTCTGTTCCTCAGAATCTCATCATTGATGGTGATGATCAATGTGCTGCTTTGGCATTTGTAGTTCAAAGAGAATCTTTAGTCTTGCGACTTTGGTTAAGTCCTGGTTTTATAAAGGGCTTTATTTGCACGGGCTGTTCATCCAGGCTCGTTCTTTCTGCTGAACTTATTAGTAGTATTTTTTATCTCTGCACAAAGAAGATGCTGATAAAGTGCCAGTTCTTGCTCTGTGTGGTTGACAGGCTACATATGAGGTGGAAATCTAGGACTTGATTTCTTGGGGAACTGGAGAAAGATTCCACATTGGAATACTTGTGTGTTAGTAACTGGTGTCAGTGTTGCTGAGGAAGTGACCAAATCCAGCTTTGTGGCTTGTCCTAGAAGGAATTTCAGACAGCTGATTTCAAACCAAAGGCTCAGAAGTAAATGAGAAGACAGTAAGCAATTGGAAAGGTACAGCAGAAGATGGCATTAAGGCAAGCCATGCCAGACCTAAACATGGGATAAGTAGTTTAAACTCTGGTGGATATGTGGGTTTTTGGTGACTCTTTTTTTTTGTGACTTGTACACAGTTTTTCCATTGATGTTCATTCAGAATGCAATGCTTAAGGTCGCAGAGCTCTCTTCTTCTGAAGCCCCTCTGTTAATGTTCCTCAAAAGCCTGTGGGTGGACTGAGATTTTTTTTTTTCCTGAACTGTGAAATCTTGTTTGGAAATAAAAAAAAAAGTAAAAAAAAAAAAAAGTAGTCTAAGAAGCTGCTTCATGTTGTCAAAAACCACCGTAGAATCATAAAAGCTGCAGTTTTTCCACACTGCTTTGTAGAGCTCTTTGAAGAGCATATCCATGGCTGGAAAGGGGGAGTGGGAAAGGCTCTGGCTGGTTAACAAGCTTCTGAGTGTGTGAAAAGCCACTGTGAACAGGCTTGGTGAAGTGTCTGTCAAAACATGGAACTCAGTCCTGGGCTGGGGTACCTGCACCCAGAAGTGGCCAATGTGTCAAAGTATCAATATGGAAAGAGTAGAACAGTGGCAGTTTGTGTATTTTACAGAGCGGGCTGGTGAAGAGAGCTCGGGGCAGGCGGGACGAAGGTGCTGGGATGCTCTGGCTGCTGAGGGAGATGCTGGGGAGTGAGGATGCAGAGGGTCAGTGTGCACCTCTCTGGGCTCACCTGCAGCTCTTGGTGAGTTTGGGTTTATGGCATCGCTCACCATGTTGACAGCAGATTTCAGCTTTTTGGGGTCTGTACCTTACTTTGTGTTGGGCTGGGGAGAGCGAGGACTTTTCTGACAACAGCCACATGAGGAGCACTTGGCTGGTTCGATGTCCTGGATTTGCTGTAGCCCAGCAGAATTGGCAAGTGAAGGTTGCTTTGCTGCTGAATATGCTGCAGTGAGGAAATCAAAAGGAAAATTCCTGTTTAAAGCAATAGGCAAAAACCGTTAAAGAGATTTAAAGAACAGAAAAATGAAAGTCTCAAACCCTTCTGTAGAAGCCATAGTTTGACTATGTTGCACTTGGAGTGTGATTTTATAAACAGAAACTTTGTACTTGATGTTTAAGGAGAAACCTTACCTGAAAGGCATTGCTGGTATATTTTATTAAAAGCAATAATTGATACAAGCTACAAGGCCAAAGACAGTAATTTTTCCAGTTGTACTTCTGCAGTTCATTGCATTTGTATAGTTTTTCCTTCTTATGTGCAAGTTTTTCGCTGAGCACTGATGACAGAAAACAGTGTCACAGTTCGTGTCTGTGTCAGCTCACAGAGGGACAGTGTTCCTATTTCACTTCTTTGAAAACCTCAATTCATGCCCCTTGAAAAGCCTGCAGAGGAATTCCTGTGAATGATATGAGCGAGTGAATGTCTTGTGCTTCCGATTTTTGGACTTTATTTAGTAGCTAAATTACCTAATGTTTCTGGTCCTCTTATTCTAGTCCTCATGGAATAGGAGGGGACAGAATTCTTGGAGCCTGCCCCACGTTGTCTGTTGGCCTGTGCTCCTAGCTCTGCTGTGCAATGCACATCCTGACCTTTCTGCTACTTTCCTGTGAGGTGTCAGAGTGTAGATGAGGTGCTGGCTAGAGGGGAAGCCCAGAACAAATGCAGGGTATGTAATTTGTTCTGTGTTTGTGAAGGGTATGTAAAGCATGACCCTGTACTGCTCTGTCCCTGCTCTGCTGCTAAACCAAACTCTGGGACTAACCCAAGGCTGGGTTTTTCCGTGCACCTGAGCCAGGCTGCTGTGTCTCTGGGCCACCTGCACATCTGCCCATTGGCTTCTCCAGTAATAAAGACCAGGGTTGAATTAGTCAACCCTTAGTATTAATAATCAATAAGACCACCCTTGTGGTATTACGTAGTTGATTTTTCTATAACTGTGCAAAATTTTGTAACTCTTCTGTAGTAAAATATTGTCATAACCTGCTGGCAACTTAAAGGTGTAAGTGGATGTTGAAGAGGAATAATGTTATGAAATCCATTTTAGGGATTTTTTGGATTGTGGAAACGCAATTGATCCTGCCACATGTGTTGATTAACATTAGTTCCCTGATGTTGTGGTTTGGCGTGCTATTTAAGAGCCCTAAGATGCTCCTGGTGATTGACATAACAAAATGTAAATTATATGCTGTTTTCCTAAGGTCTAATTTATCTGTCGTAAGGTTTGTGTACCAACAGTACTGAGCTCTTCTTACAATAATGTTTCTCTTTTATGTAATGCCTACACAGGGGAATTAAATTACCCTTAATTGTATGCTTAAAAAGAAAATAAAATTGGGGTGTGTATGGCTATGCCAGTAAATTAAATTTTGCTGCTTCTTGTTCTTTTTGTGCATTTAGTTTAAATTGTCTTTAGTGAAAAATTTTGTGTTTGAGTGTCTGGTTGGGAAGAACAGTCTTACTCGTGGGTAGCTGTGAGATGTCACAAAGCTTGAAGAAATCTTATGAACCAGAATTCATTTAGATTTTAAAGTAGAACTTGCCATTTGGCTTAGCAGTAAATGAATTCAATGGTGGGAAACTGGTGCTGCCCCATAGAAATTGCCCCCCCCCCAGTAGGAGCAGAAAAGGGCAGGCTGAGTTTAGGGCTTTGTACTGTTCTCTTTTTCCTGATTCTTAGGAGGGAAGACACTTTGAACACATTTCTAGTTTGACTTGGAACACAGCAGATTGGAGTGTTGGCACAGCGTCTTAAGTGTTGGGCCCTCGAGAGTCTTTAGGGTTCCCTGAGACAGGGATGGTATTCCATGGGGAATGTTCCTCCATTGATAATGACCCTAAACCAAATGTTCCCTGATGCCAGTTCTCATCTGGCAGGATGTGCCTTGTGGAAAGGCCAGCACAGCCCACAGGTGTGTGGGAAGCCCAGCCCCACAAGCTCTGGTTTGTGCTTCCACAAATGAGCTTTGGTAAAACACTCCCTTGAGAGGCTGAGGAGGCCTGAGGCTGTGGGCAGGGGCTTTTTGGGCACACAGCAACTGATTCCTTCCAGCAAGGTTTTGCCCAAAAAATGGTTTACTCTAGTTCTACTGATATTGTGCAATTATTACATCTTCTTTAGTCTGTATTTTGCAGGGGATGGGTCCCATAACAAGACTGTGGTAAGTCATGGTTGATCTTGAAGGAAGCTTCTTCACATGTTGCAGGGCTTTGTTTTTTGGTTGGGATGTCACAGCCAAATCATGGATCCCAATTTAGCTCTCTCCACAAACATGGTATTTTTCTTCATAGGATGAACTAACATGAAATGAGAAATGTGATATCTTGCTCACTAAAGAAACTGTACAAAATTCAGCAAGGAAACAAGCTGACATGCTGTACTCCACTGAATTTAGTTGCCATTGTTGAAATAGGTTTGTTTTTTTTTTTTAAACTGCCAGTGGGTATATACCTGAATAAAGGTGTTTGATTTACAAGGTCTTTTTACAGCCTGCTTAGCAAGACACTGACCAGCTGGGCCAAACACATCACCTGGAGACTACATGTCAGGACAGTATAAATAGATCCATTTGACAAATAAATTACAGCCTGTATTAAATAAGAAAATAAAAAAACATTTGATTTGGCTGTCCCATGGCAGGCAGCTGGTGCTGTGTTTCTGACAGAGCAGGAGCATCATCGTCAAGGGTCCAATGGTGGCACCTTGTGTGGGGAAGGTCCGTGGGACTGGGCCGCAGGTGTTTTGTTAACTGTAAAACAAATCCCATCAATGAATGTGGAAGTGCTGGCTCACGTGTGTTAGGGTTTGATCAGTTTTGAAGCTGAATGCACATAACAGCTATTTGTGTGGTGTGTGGTGTTCGTTCCCTGGCAGTGGTGGCAGTGGCCCAACATGAGTGGCTGGCTTTCCCAGCTGAGGAAGCTGTGTGATGTTCTGACAGGTGTGACTGATGCTGGGGCTGGCTGAAGACAGCCATTTCCCAGTAGGAAGACAAGGAGACAGATAAGTAATTTATTCCTATTTTTTGATACAGCTGTGCTGAAAGGGGCAGCTCTTTGCATATGGAAACTTCTTTTTCTCCAGGTATGGGGGCTGAGTTTGCTCTGTCACCCTTTCCTGCTGCTCTTCTACTTTTCTTTCTCTGTTCTTCCTGATTGCTGTATGTCTGATGTGACAATGTGGGGGGATTTGCTTTAATGGAAAAGATTCTGGAATAGAAGGGGAAGCCGTAGGTGTACAGCCTTTGACTCCAGGGAGTGAAGTACTGGAGAACAGACACAGCCACTGGAAAGCTGAGGGCTGTGGTATGATGAAACAAGTAGCAAGCATGGGTCTCCAGGTAGGATACTTGATGGGATTTCAAGGAAACAGAGTCAGAACATTTGGATTGCTACTGCTCTTCCAATCCCAATCTCTTCCCTTTACTCTAATAGCTGGTATAGCTCAACAGAAAATAAGGGGAAAACACAAATGTCCAAGAACTGATTTCTCCCCACCTGTGCTTTGAAGGATGCCTTTTCCATGTCACAGGCTCACAGTGACTGTCATCCTTTCAGAGAGGTAAAACTGGTGAGCAGTTATTCCATGTCCTAATGCTTCATGATCTCTTGATTTGATGGCTAGGTAATTGAACTTGGCAAATAGATTAGGGCTTCTTTGGTTACCCAGTCATGCTGTCCAAGTCTTCAATCATGCAGAGACTTAATCTGCTCCCTTAAAGTGCTCAGCTGTGCCATTTGGGTGACCTTAAAGAGCATCACTGGGGCTGAAGTGCAGTGTGTGGTAAGCGGGGATGGGGCATAGGAGAACTGGGAGCACTGCTTCCAAAACTGGAAATGGGTAAAACTCTTCAGCGGCAGGCTCTGAGCAACTTTGTGTTCCACTGAAGAATGTCTGGCAATTAACCTGCAAGTATTGATTAGGGCAGCATTTGCCCTCTCTTGAGGTTCTGCTGCTGACTTACCACACAATTTCTTAATGTCTGAAGGTTCCCCTATAAAGATCTGAAATGTTTTCCTGTCTCACAAAAACTGTTATTTTAAAACCAGTAATGCATGTACTCTGGTAAATATGGTGACAAGTGTTCTAGAAAAGCCAGGAAGAGAGGCAAATACTGGGAAAAGGGTGGGGAGACAAAACTGGTAACTTCTTTGCTTCTGGTGGGTGAGGGTGAAATTGGTGACTGCCAAAAATATGAGCTCAGAGAAGTAGCTTGTTCTACTCTGAGCCCACATCTGTACACACCTCCTCATCTCTACAGATGGCCAGAAGGCTGAAGAGAGAACACAGTTGTCTAAATTTGTGTAAGAGAAAAGAATCATGACTCCCACCTTGGAGGCACATAAGAACCTCCTGTAACTGGAGGGTTTTCAACAATTTAAAAAAATTGGTCAAATTTTCAGTCTTAGCAAATTTTGTAGAACCTGACACTTCATAGTTGCTAAATGAATAACTTTCAAAATTTTAATTTGTGTTAAAAGATGGTTGTCTGGAACTGCGATCTTTATTCCTTCAAAACTTGCCTGCTAGGGAATATATTTGATCCAGAAATCATCTTTGTATGCTTATAATTTAGCAACTTATAAGATGCTTTTCCACTTCAGATTTCATAGAAATAACAACTGTCACAGTCACAATAGTGAGGGTGCGATCTGGATAAATCAGTATAAAAGGCATGAAGATAAAACCAAAAGATTTTTGCTTTAAAATTTTTTCGTGTTTTGCTTTTCATGTTTGTTTTTTTTTTTTTTTCCTCCTACCATTAGTGTGGGAATGATATTGTCTTTTACATTGAATATATTCATATGGTCTGCTTTATCTTTTGGGGGAATTCAGTAGCTTTCCTTTTGTTAGCTCAGGAGATGAAGGATATTTTTTAAAGCAGGTAATTGGGATTCAGTACTACATAGGTAGTGATCTCTTGACCAGAAGCCTGGTTTTGTGGATGTGGCCTTATGTAATAAACTAATAAAAGAGAGCAGCTTACAAAGTGCATCTTTGACAGGTCCCTGATCAAGCCCATTCTTTGCAGAGGGGTTGAATACTGAATGTCCTTGAGTTGTGACTCTTGATACTGTTCCCTTCCACCCCAGCCACTGAGGAACCTGAAACTGGAAACCTTCTGAGCCTTTTAAAAACAAACGAGCAATTTTGTTTAACTTTTTGCTGTGGGTCAGGAGCCTGAGCTTCATGCCAAGTTTCATTTTGATCCAAAGTAAAACTGCAGACTTAGGGAAGAACTTCTGTGCTATGGAACTGATGAAGCTGTGACTGTTGAGGTGTTGTGATTTATTACAGCAGATTCTTAAAAGGGGAACAGGAGTTGTCCTGCCCTAAACTTCCTTCAGTAAATGACAGTTCTTACCAAGTGTATAGGTGAAATATTTTGTGTTCCTTAATATGGCTTCTCCATTAGTGTTAAAATAGCCACATTCCAAATGGATCTGCTCTTTCTGTGCAGTTGGGTGGTAACTGGCCTCTGTTTTGGTTGCCCTTGAGATGCTTCCAAGTGTGCTTTTAGTGGTGCAGCAGCAGCCCAGTGCCACTGTCATAACAGCATTCCACCCTCCGTGAGGAGTTGCAGCAGCACTACACATGGACACATTGTTCTGTGGCTACAGCACTGTTCTACAAAACCTTCTCTGGTGGCTGCTCCATGAAGTTTTGAAAGGGAGCAAGTGTGCTGCAAGAATATTAAGGGTAAAGAGGATTCAGAAGCATTTGCAGAGAAATGGGCAACTCCAGAGTTGAACTGAGCTGATTGGGATCAATGGATCACCCAGAGAGGCAGAGGGAGTCCAGGAGAACCTGTCAAATGCTCCTTCTGGAGTATCCCTTTACTGATGCTTCTGCAGTTACTGCAGGGTTTGAATATCACTGAACTGGTGCTTCTGTAGTTGCTGTAGAAAGTGTTGGCTCAGGCTGCCTCCTTGCAGCTCTCCTTCAGAGGAAGGAGTGCTCGGGGAGAGCTTGGCTGGGCATGGGACTCCCTGGTACATTCCCCGTTTCTTTCATACTGCCATCTGCAATCTTTATTTTAATACAAATCCCTTGGCTAGCCTCTTCTCTTTTGCTTATAAATGTTTGATCTGTATGTGGTACTCACAGTAAAGGAGTCCTCTTGTGCCAGAAGAACAAAGACTTGCTTTCTGTTGGTGCTGGGCACCACTGATTTGCAGTAGCTGCCTGGTTTTAGTGCCAGTTTTAGCAGGTGCACCTTGTCTCAATGAGTTCTCTTTGCCCTCATCACACAGCACAGTAGCAAGTCTCATGCACAGTCTATAGAAAACTGAATTTTGGCGGAGAGCTGGAGTTCAGGATTTACTGCACTTCCCCTCTCCTTTCTTTCCCTTGCTCTGCTTTCATTATTTGTGCTCCTCTTGTTACAGCTGGACTAGGTGATCAATGTAGGTCCTTTCCAGCTGACAATATTCTAACAAAGTTTGAAATATCTCCTGAAAAGATCAAAGCAGCCATCCTGAATGCACTCACAGGAGTTATAAACTGCTGTTGGATGGCTGCAGCTCAGTGTGGAGCAGAGCTTGAAGGAATCTTGTTTGAGGGCTGTGGTTTGGGTGCAGTCAGTGGAAGCCATGTGCATTCCTAGTCATCTGGGAGTTCCCAATGTTTTTTTCTGGTTTGTAAGAGAGATGCTCTCAGACCCTCTCCATCCTTTGCATCTGATTTTGGCTGTTTTAGATGGTTACTCAGTATGCAATGTGAAAGCTGGGTTTTGACTAGTTGATCATTTTGTTGTTTTTTTTTAAGAGAGAGAGAAAAGAAACTCCCTTATCCTCCACAGCTTGCTCCTATGTCAGTTTAGAAAAACCAAGTGGCAAAGAGAGCCTTTGGGTTGTTTTTTTTTTTTTTCAAAGCCTACGATGTGCTAGAATGTGCTGTGCAGAGTGCTCAGTGCTGAGGAGCTGCCTGCAAAGCTCCCCCTTATCTTGCACAATGGCTCAGGTCCCTCGATAGTGTTCTGAAGTGTTCTTGTTTTTTTGGATCCTGTTCTTCCTGAGAACAGACTGTGTGTGTCCTGCTACCTGACAAAAGAGGGGGGCTCCATTGACCTCTTTTGAAAAAGACAAAAGGTTCCTGAGTGCTCATCAGTTTGACTTTCAAAAGAGCACAGTGCTCAAAAAATTTGATGCCTGAAAGTAGGACACATTGTGAATTAGGTTCCCGAGTTTAATCATACCATACTCAGATATTGAATTGCTAATTTGACTCTCATGAATGGACAGGTAATTGTTGTCAAGCGTTTCCTGTGACAGTTTGCCAAGCTGACCTGTGAGGAACCCATGATCCTGCAAGAGAGATAGAATAACAAAAGCAGCCAGGAATGAAGTGTCTGCTCATATTAAACTACTGAAGTCTAAGGAGGTGGAAAACTAGAAAGGGGAAGAAGATGCTCCATGTGTGTGTAGTAAATGAAAAACTTACCCTGTTCCAAGTGCTACCACTGAGTTACTGTGGCCCTGGGCAAGTCACTTGAATTTTTGGGCAGTGGGGTCTCTTCCCCATGCTAACAGCACGACATCTACACCTATCACAGCAATTAGAGAAGTGATGTTTGAAGAGCTGTGAAATTCTTGTGTGTCTAAGGTCTGATTTTGGTTTTTTCTGGCTAATAAAAATACAGTGAAGCTTGGTAACTGCAATCAAAATAGATAAGACTGAGTAATGTTCTTTCAGTTTCTTGTAAAATCCAGCATGGAAGTTGCCATCTCCCCCAGGTTAGCAAGGGGAAGGTGGGCAGTACTAGTACTGTCTGGTTACTGGGAGACAGAGAAGTAATTTCCAAGGTTTCTTTGGTTTGTTACCTCTGAGCTGTTTCATTCACTTTATTCTTGGTGGTGTTGAAAAACATATTTCATCTCTTGAGTGGCTGCAGAAACTTTGCAGGGTTTGCCAGTTCCACAAAGCACCTTGGTGACACCTGCATGCTTTGATATCTTACTGCATTATTTAGGATGAGATCAGCCTAGAAATGCAGTATAGTCTTCCCATGGTAAATGGGAAAAAATGGCCACAACCACTTGGACTGTAGCTCTGTAAGTGGTGTTATTCACCAAACTGCTTATCCTTCAGTGGGGAGAACGTTGGTTCCTCTGCTAGCTTTTAACTTTCATGGCAATATTCCAAGAGGAAAAAACAGTACTTAAGTTTTGTTCTTAGCACAGAGATAAATGGAATGTCTCTGTCGTTTGTCTGAAACCACGTGGTAAAAGGCATGACTTTGTTTTTTCCCCTAACAGTTTTGCAGAGTAATAGGGCAGGCCATGATTTGGATTGCACAAAACATGTGCTGGGTTACTTTAAAGTCTGCCAAGTTCTAATTTGAAATTTCTAGAAAATTTAGAACAGAAACATCTGTGTGTCTGCAGAAATCATGCTTCTAAATTTAACTTCTGGATTTTGTGTTGATAAAGCATGAAATTGCCTGGTAATATTTGTCCACTGAATTTCAGGGACAGCCTTTCCTTGTGTTGACAGTGTTGCACTGGTGATTCTGCTGTTCTGTTCCTGGTCCTGCAATGTGTGAATTATAAGTGCTTTAGAGCAAAATGCTCAGTGAAAAGGTGTTAGCTAAGTTTAATTACTTTTTGTTTCTGTCAAAACAAGCAGCAAGCCTTTGCAAGAATGCTCTTTTACCTTGTTATTGTTTTCTTCAACGTATTTCTGCAGTTAATAAATAATGAGCGAACTTTCCCAGGCCAGTAAGAACTGTGTCTGAACACCCTGTTACAGCAAGTGTAGGAGTTTGCAAATATCACTGAGAAAGCACAATGCAAGGACTTTTGTTTCCACAACAGAGGAGCTGTGCAAAGTGAAAACTCAGAAACCACCAGGACCAAGTGCTCTTCCAGTGCACAAAGTATTTATGTGCTTTTAATTATTTTTTTTTCACTAATGCAGAAGTGTCAGGTTATAGAGATTAATTTTGCTTAACTGTGGAATAAGATAGATTGATGGCATTATAATCTGACATTCTTATATCACTAAAAGTATAGTTTGGACTGAAAACCAGGCAGGTTTTTTTGTGCTGACAAGAGCGGAGTTCGTTATAAGGATGGTGTTGACATGCACACAGGTTTCCACAGGTAGCTAAGCAGGCAATAAAAGCATTTACAGTCTAATCTGGACTGAGGGATGAAAGGGCTTCTATCTCACTGCCCACCTGAGGAGAACACCCTCAGTCTGTGGCAGCCGGTGTCTAATCCTGATTTTGATCCTGCCTGTGCATCTGGAACTGTGTGCTCTCCTACCCTGACAGGTTGTGGCTTCCCAAGTGCAACTCCTTTTGAAAAATAAAATAAACCCCATCAGTGTTGCATTTAGGCACAGCAGGTTTCCTGTTATCATGGGAACTGAAGTGACCAGACACAAATTGCAGCTAATGGCCCAAAATAAACTAACTTTGATTGTTTTTCACTAGTCTTTCCCTGGACAGTGATTCCAAGTGTTACTTTTAGCAACTCTAGTGTATGAAGGGAGCTTTGGGGAGAGAGAGATCTGTTGTTGTGAGCTGATGTCCCTGCAAGGCTGAGAGCACTTGGAATGCTGGTATTGATTGGCCAGGCTGTTTACTTCTCCCGGAGAGTGGAAAGGCTGCAGCAGCTGTGCCCCACTCCCTGTGTGTGCCAGCCTGCCCAAGGGGTTACTGACCTGCCCGAGGAGCTTCCTGGGGCTCCTGGCAAGTGTGGGGCCTCCCAGGATGTTCATCCTGTTTTGCTGTTCAGAGATTTGCTGCTTGATGCTGGTGGGAGGACAGATGTGCTGTCTGGTGGGGAATGCAAAGGTTGGGGAAGTTTCTTTAGCAAATGAAGAGCTGGAAGTGTCTTTGGTGCTCTTGTGAGTGGCACAATGGAGATGACATCACTATCTATAAAGAGAAATTAAACTAATTAATAGCCCTGCAGGAAATGTAAAGGAGGAGGCCAAACAAGAGAATTGGTCTGTGGTTTAAAAAAATCATCCACCTGGGACTGACGTGTTTATCCTGAGAGCTCCTTTAACTCCCCCCAGATTTTTTTTTGAAATTCAAAAGATATAAAAAGATTAACTGTAGTTTCTCAAGCTGAAGATCAATTACTGAGCAAAGTTCTGTTCTCCAAATATACTGGAGAATAGTGTTACACCTCATTTAACTTATTAAAAAAAATTTATTTCAATGACCTATTAAAATAAGCAAACAAAAAAAGGCTGTGGAATTAATTACTCATCTCAGGATGTTCCTAAGGATAAGACTAATAGATAGAACTTAGGCTGAGAAATTAATTTTGTAACCTGGCTTGTGGTCTACAAACTGAGCATTTCCACCAGGGATGGTCCTTGCTGAAGTCATCCTTTTCTTCACTTCCATGGCTGTAATGTGCCGTGTGAGCTGGAGAGAGGAATAATAGATGAGTTTTTCAAGTGAAGTTGGCAGATCTGACAGCACATGCGTGCAGTGGAGATCTGCTTGAGGCAAGAGGATGCTGGACTGAGCCCATCTAAAATATTTTTAGACTCATGGTTTTCCAGGGAAATAGGACTTTTGTTTTTATTTACTAATTTTGTACATCTCTAAATATGTTTGTAGCTCTTGTTCTTTCTCTTAGCTAAGCTGGGACTTTTTACTACAAGATCCTGTCCAAGGCAAATGGTGGACCTGGGTCTCAAATGACAGTTCTTTCTCTGCCTTCTCAGGCCTGTGTGGTGTTTTTCTTTGATTGACATCGTTGCTAGCTTTCATGCCTAAGTAACCTAATTCAAATCTTTTGGTAGGGTTATAGTGCATTTCAAGTAAATAATTGTGTTCTGAGGCTGAAAATGGATAGTGCTCTCTGTTGAAGGGGTACTGGGTTCTGAAGGGTTTCAAAAGAGCCAATTTTGTTCCCTAAACAATCCAAGATTTTAGTTAAAAATTCCGTTTCAGACCTTTCTCTGCCATTGCACGTTGTGACATTGAAACAAACTTAAAACACTGTGGTTGGATGGGCAAAAGATGGCAAGAGGAAACACTTAAAATCTTAAGCTTTTAGTAACCCAGAAACTTTGACAATGTGTTCTTTGACAAAACAGCCAATTAGTCAGGAAGTAACAAATTAAACTGAACTTGTTCAGGAGTAAGAGTGAAACTAAAACATGAGAAAAGTCTGGAGGAGGATGTGCACTGGCTGGGAGCACAAGAGCTTTTTACACAACACTCACAGAGTCTAGTGATCTTCCATTGCAAATCCTTTTAAATCTTCTCTCTTTAATTAAAAAAAAAGTCACTGATGCAGCAAGACTGACACACTAGGAAATGCATTTCAGGGGAGAGTCATGAATGTTTAAACTGGCTGAAAGGCAGCCAGGCACAGTAACCAGGGGGGTTTGCAACACTGAAAACACAGGGTCTGTATCACTGACATCAGGGAAGAAATTCTGGGGAGAAACTTCCTTAAACTTCACCGTTGAGGGTTGCTGAAGTTTTAGTCAGGAGAGCATTTATTCTTAAAAACTTCTTAATGCTTTGACACTTCATGTAAACACTGGGAAAACACAACTCTCAAAGATGTACTTGCATTGTGTTATTTGTAAGAATTACTTGATTTGCTTTGTTTATAACCAGAGCTTTAGTATCCATGTTGCTTTTCTCTTTCCTCTTACTAATTCCCAGGATATGCATTAGCCTGGGCTGCAGAGCAGGGGACAGACAGTGGAGCCAAAGTTTAGCTGTTGCCTCATGGAACTGATGACAAATGCAAACCACCAATACGAGCAGATCCAGTGTTACTGCAGGACAGTTTGGACTCCAGCCTCCTTCTTTTTGTTGGAATTCTATTTTATTTATTGCCAACACAGAGGGAATGCCATGCTTTCCAGCCTTTTCCATGTGTGTGCTATTGCCTCCTTGGTGGCTGAGTCGCTGGGCTGCAGCTCGGGTCCACCTGCAGAATCCCAGTTCTATGGGATATGAATCACAGCAGCAAAGAAACTGGGGCACTGCAGCTATTTCAGTGAAGCTGAAGGGTGCTGGGGAAGGAATGTCCCTGTTCTGAATCTCCTCAGCATCGTGGCTGCTTCCTGTGGTGGTTTCTGGACCAGTGAAAGCCTTGCAGGTAAAGGGCAGTGCTCACAAATCCAGGGACTGGGGAGTCTCTGGGAGTTTGGAGATGTGCAAGGCTTTAGTGCTGGGTGTGATGCAGGACAGGGCTGGCATGGTGAGGACCCAGCATGGCACAAACTGGGTGGAAGAGGCAGAACTGTGATTCTCTTTTGGAGAATGTGATGTCATTTCAGGCACAGATCCAGAATTTTGCTTAAACCAGCTCTATCTCTGGGAAAATGACATTGCAGATGGTGAGTGTCATTTCAGTGTAATGTAGTCCTGTTATTAATTTAGTTAATTTTTCAACTGTAAATGAATGCAGTCTGAGTTAAGAATTTCAGATGATTTCGAGTGTGGATGTCACATTATGACTGCAAAGTACCTTCATGTTTCCTTTGACCAGTTTAGCCAGGAAAGCAGGAATGCAACATTGGGGTGTCTCAAGTCACAAATCAGTGTTTCACAGACACTGAGAATCCAGTGGTGGTTTCTGCCTTGTCTCAAATGAGTACTTTGCTATTTATTATTTATGTACTATCTAATCTGTGACTTTTTATTTAAGGCACCTGCCAAGAAACACACTCTTCAAGATATTTTGTCTTCTGCAGTGCTCAGCTTTACAGGCAATTCACTTTTGCCTGTATATTTCTTACTGTTTGAACAGGAAAAACATTAAACTGTTCATGTGTCAATTTGTTATCTAAGTGTCAGCAGCCAGTTTTTAAAACTCTTTGCACTTGGTCTGTTTCTAGTCAGTCTCGCATCTTGACACCCGTACCAGGAGGTGAAGGCAATTTCAGAATGATTTCATTAGAGACCCTCTGTAGTCCTGGCTCTGCTGGAGGCTGTGCAGGTTTCAAGGGAATGTGAATCCAGACAAAAATCTAGAGGGAGATGTAAAAAATCTATGTGAAAAACACCTCGAGGTGTGCAGCTGGTGTGCTGCTCTGAAGACCACCTGGTGAGTGTGGTGAATACCTTCCTGTCCTCAGGAGTCTGTAGTAGGTTCAGTCCCAGGGGGATTTATATTCTTTCCAAAACTGTTATCTTTCTTACACATTACAATTCAATAGCTGCAGTTATTTCTACTAATGTCTATTTCCTTCTGACTGGATGGTGTGGTTCTATCTAAAATAGAGCATTTTTTTCCTCAAAGGATTGCGTATGTGCTCACACAGTGCCTCTGTTGTTCCTTTTTTAACCTTCCTGTTAGGCTGGTAATGATTTCCCCTTAGACCATCTTTTCACCTTCTTTCCAGGAGCTAAAAATATGAGCTACCTCTGCACATCCCTGTTTCCTTTACCTTAATACATTAATTTAGATTAGGCAATTGCTTGCCTTTGATTCTTCAACTTCCTTAATTACTGTACCAGTGTGTTTTCTTTTGGCTCTTTTTTCATTCCTTACTCCACAGTGGAGGGGAATCCATGTGTTCACTGGTTTTCAGTTGCATCTCTGACCCGAGGGTCCTGCCTTGGCACAGATGGATTCTCTCCAGGAGCTCTCCAGTATCTTCCTGCACGCTGACAAGTGGGCAGCTGTGCTCCTTGCACTGTGAGCATTGTCAGAGCTCTGGACTCTGGAAGGTGACTTTGATTTCTCTGTTCTGATGCTTACATGTGCTGTGGTTCCAGATCTGGTTATCAAGTCTGTATTTGTCTTTGGCACTTAAAGCTGGGTGTGGGGGGGCCACCTGGCAGGGGCTGCTCCCAAGAGATCTCTGAGCACAGGAGAAATATTTTATTGAAATACTGAGACCTGAACAGGCAGGAGTAATCCCAGACTCCAGTATTTGTTGTGTGAAGTGTGAGAGTTTGCCAGAGGAAGTACCTTTTCAGCTTCTAACTATAGTGTTGCTTTGTAATTATTCATTTGGATGGAAAATTCCAGCCTTCTAAAGGTTATCCCAGATGCAACTTTGCCAGGAAATGCATTACATGGAAAATAATGAAACTCCTATGAATACATAGTCTCCAGGTGAAATTGGATGCTGAGCATACTGCTGGAAGCAGTCTGAGCCTTATTAAATATGTGTTACAGGGCACTGCTTTCCACAGTGCTGCTGGGGCTCTGAGTGGCCGGGATTTCTCTTTGTGTGGTGGGAAAGGAGGAAGTTCCATACAAGGAGCTGGGATTTTAAATAGTGAATATCTGCACAAGGCACAAGTCAGTCATATTTTGCAGATTTCTCTGCCCTGGGTTCCTCTCTGAATCCTCATGAATTGTATTTCTTATCTGTTCCCCCCAGTTTGTTGATACTTTTAACATGAGGGAAAACTATTTTGATATTTCTCTGTCAGTTATTTTGACATTAATCAACACTGCAGATCTTGTTTTGTTTGGTGTCTGGGTACATCATAAAGAGAGTTGCTGAAAGAGTTCAATTACAATATCAGCATCTCTGCCAAATGTATTGAGCTGTTCTGAAAAGCGGCTTGTCTTTTCTGACCCAGATACACAGTTTCCAACTGTGGGAGATGCTGCCAGAAAGACTCTTGGCAGAAGGCCAGCAATAAAATTATACTGCAGAAAAACACAACATATTTTCAGCAGCACTTTGTGTGGTGTGATGAAAAATTACCTGCCTCCTGAATGCAAAGCAGAGGCTAAAATAAACTTCCAATTTGAAGTTGCAAGCCTCTCATTCTGACTTTTGAAGGTGGCAAAAACCGGTATAAATCCCAGTTATTTTCTATTACTGTGTGTGATAGATACTCACACGGGCTGTGTTAGATACTCATTGCTTTGTTATTAGCAACCTCTGTTGTGCTTGCTGCCCTGTCAGTATAAACTCTGCTCTTGGGGTGCTGCAAACTGCAGTTCTCCTGGGCAGATCCTGGTGCCAGGGTAGATTCAGAAGGTGGAGGGTGTTTTTAATGCCTCAGCTGAATATTGTTAGCATGTGCCTTCTTGATGGAGCATTTAAAACCAGTTTTCATGGTGTTCTACTTGGTCTGGCCAGGAGCCTGGAGAGCAGCTCACTGAAGTGAGGGGTTTGGAGCTGTGGTGTCCAGTGACCCCGATTTCCTCTTCTCCCTTGCACCAATAATGCTTCTGTGCAAGGTGCTGCTGCAAGGGGATACTGGGGTGCCAGACACAGCTCATGTCTCCTTGCTAGAGGCTCAGAGCACCCTAATTCTGGTATTTCCGTCTCCATGAAATGAAAGTACCTGTTTCTCCTGCCTTTTCACCTCCCTGTTCACAAGCACTCGGAGGTATGAGCATATTCATCACCCCTGGCTGTTTAACTGTGTGTCCCCTGGGAATGCAGCTGCAGATGCAGCAATATCTCCTGCTACAAAAGCCTCATCTGAAATTCTTTTCACTTGTCTTGAGCCAAAGCATAAACTTCCTCTCTGAAGGATGAGATGTTTAATGGAAACGTTGCTACACTGTCATGGTGTTTTAATAACATTTCTAATGTGTCAAATCCCCAGTGATTTTAAACCACACTGCAGACTCTGCGCGGCTCCACTGTGACCTGGTTTGGAGACAGAGATTATTTACTGGTGTTTTACACTTTAGGGGCACATGATGCACAGCAGAAGTGACTTTTCAAGGTCACCAGGGTCTCAGTATTGCAAGGAGCTTGCTGTACAAGTTTCCTTGCAAGTGTGGGTGGCTGCCTCTAGGTAAGACAGCCACACATTTAAACATTGTGCTTTTTAGTCTGAGCATCAACTGTTACTTCCCTGAGGATGCAGGAGCAAATATCCTGCTATAGTCTGGAATGGAGTGGAATGAGGCTGTTTGATTTGTGGAATTACTGCTCACTTCACATAATGCTTTCTGATGTATTTGGTGCTGAGCTATGTTATGCTGCTTTAGTCCATATGGTTGGAGCAGATTTGATTTTGGTTTTCCTTAATTTAATTCTGTGTGCTGTCAAATATACTTTATTCTGTATATTGTGTCTACACTTTTATAGTAAACTCCCTCCTGTTTAGTGCTTTTGTTGAAAACGTTCTCTCAAAGTCTGAACTAAATTAGGGTTTCACTCCTATGCATGTTTCTGAAATATTCGTAGGATGTTAATGACTTAGAAGACGTGTTTCAGCTTCCACTCAATTTTCAGGATTTTTTCCAGCTTTCTGAATTTTATAATAAAGATCCCTTTGTAATTCATCTGTCTGTGCCCTGACTTCAGCCTGCACTGCTGAAAAAAAGGGCAGGTAAAGAGCTCATAAATACCTTCATCCAACAACCTTTACTTGTCACTGAAAACCTGTCTTGAAAACAAGAAAAGAGGTCACTGCTCCACGCACTGTTAAGGCAGAGTATGGAGAGGTGTTGGTGTTTTCATTTCATCAGCCCTGCAGAGATTAACCCCCATTGTGTCTGTGCCATTCATTTCCAGCCTGGTTTGGATTTTCCAAGGACCTGAGAAGCACCAGGAGCAGGCAGGACTGGCCCCAGGAGTGAGTGTTTGCAGAGCCCAGGGAGGCTCTCGCAGACTTCAGCAGCCTGCTCAACACTCGGTGAGCACCAGAACTTGCTCAGCCAGCTATCTCTGTCCATCTGCTTGCCACAGCCTGGGTGAGCTGATAAGCAACAGCTTGCAGTAGTCTTGGGAGGAAGGCTGGGCTGGAGTGTTGCTGGAGTCTGGAGACATTGTACTGGGCATATGCTGAAGTCAGCAACACGTTGCAGTGCCCTTCTCTCTGCCTGGAATTGCCAAGTTACAGCTACCACAGAAGATAAAGTGAAAATGTGAAATGTGGGAGCAGGGAAGAAGAGTAGGTGAAGATAGCTGGAATTCAGTTTGGAGAGAGAAATAATTTGAAATAGATTATCTAGAAATGTGTCTCATAAAAGTCTCTCTAGTTTGCTATCTGCTGACTCAAGTTATTAATATTATTAAAAAGCGAAATGACCTTGTAAAGAGTCTGGCTGGTTCTGGAGACAGTGAAAGGCAGTTGAGTGTGGAGGAGCTTATGACTAGTTCACAAAATAAATACTGCCAAAGCAGTGATCTTTGCATAGTTTTCCTCCCAGCTGCTCCTGTCTGACTTCCAGGATCTCTTAAGAGAAAGAACATCCCCTTTGTTGATTCTTCTGGGGAGCAGCTTGGTAGAGTGTTCATGCACCTTAGTGGGCACAAAGACTCTGTGATGAGAAGTGGGGTCAGTCAGGGTTTTCATTAGCTTGGTTTTCCCAAGTATTTTTAGTCTGACTGCATTTAACTCTTTTGGGGTTTCTTCCTGGGCAGTTTTCAGCTGCTGGAACAGACAGGTCCCTGCACAGTGTTCTTGTCTGGCCTTTTGTTTCACCCAGTTCTACATCCTCAGTTCAGTGGTGTGACATACAAACAACTATCAAGCCTTTGGTGCCAAAGCTACTGGTCCTGTAAACCTGCTTTATTTGTTCCTAACCAGGGAAATAGGGAAGTAGGATCTGCTGTTACCTTTTCGCCTGTCACATTCAAATCTCTGTGGGATGCAACATTTTAATTATTCCCTGTCACATCACAGGTTTAAGTATCTCCTCAGCTTTCAAGTCATCTCACCTATCCCTCTGCTGTTGCCAAACATGCTTTTAATCTCTAACAATGTCAGGCTTCTCTGACACACAATATGAAAGCATTGCTGGAGAAGGGGGGGTCAGCATACAGGAGAAAACATTTTCTATGTGTGTGTGCCAATCTGCAGAAATTTACTGACTGGGTTTCCAGTTACATCAGAACGTTACTGGGGAGCTGATGCAACAATATGTGTAGTGGAAGGAACACAGGAATCTTCTGCAAGGACTAGAGTGTCTTGCTGAGCAGTGAGCTTATGCTTCCCTCTCTCACATTACCTGCTCTGTTATTCTGCTCTTCTCTCTCACAGAGCATTTCTTTGCAGTTTTATGCTGTCAGTGCTGGTGTTGTTTCCCAGTTTAGTACAAGAAGGCTGCTCTTGCAGGATCTTTTCCATGCTGTGTGCTGGGAAAGGCAGTGCATGGGCAGCACAGGCGGTGTGAGTGATTTCAGCTCCTCACAAGTCTGACGTCTGCAGTTTGTTAGAATGTGTTTGTCTGTCTTTAAATAACAACTTGCAGTTATTGCAACCTGAAGCCTTGGTTTTTGTGCAGCATCTGACAAGACTGAGGGCTGCACTGAGGATTTCCACAGAGAATTACTTCTTGGTAAATAAATGTAGCGTGTTTGATTCCTAACTTTCATTGCCACAAAAAGAGACTTTGTGAGCTGGTTTCACACAGAGCATGTTTGCCACGTTGGATTTCCTGTCTTCCTCATCCCAGTAGCTGGTATTGCAAGGCCTGGCAAACATCGCTGGGATCAGCTCTGACTGGCATGGCAAAGTTGTTACATGCATGTGGGCACATCACAAAAAGTTGCTTTCCACAGTGACATCTGTTTGCTCAGATATATAAATGGATCAGTAAGTGCCCCATCTGGAAGCTGGGGTGCTCTGATCAGTGGTTTGCCTCGTGTGCTACATCCAGCACTTCTGGAATTAACACGCCATCACTGCTGCTTTCAAGTTGTTTCTCTTTTTTTTGCAGGTGAATTAGAGAAAGTGACTCCCAGAGCACCTTGGCTGTATGAACTCTTGAGCTGTCAGGGGACTGAGAGGCTTATGAAGAGGTTCTGTCAGGCAAAACAGTGCTTAGCAAAGACACCAAGGAGGAGGGAAAAGGAGAAAGGGAGGGAGAGAGAGCTGAAATACTAACAAACCATGGTAGGTATTTGTTGTCCTTCACAGGGGTGCATTAAAAGTGCTTTATGCTGCCAGGCTTGCACGGGGCCTGATGAAACCAGAGAGGGGATTTTCTGACCATGCACTAACTGAGGGATGGTACCGTGTGCTCTGAGCAAAGCAAGCAAGGTTTGATGTATTGTCAGCCTCTTAAAGCCAGAGAGTGTTCTTGTGAGCCTGCAGTACATGAATTATTAACTACGAACGAAGGGGATGCTCATAAGGTTTTCTAATAAAACTGGCATTAGCAGGCTGTAGCAAACAGCATCAGTGACCTTGAACTTGCAGATTTCATTACCAAATGCTCACATTCCCCTTCCACCTCTACCTCACAAAAGCAAGTTTTGATTATTCACGTCCATGTGTGTGATTGATTGAAGGTGCCTCTGTGCACACTTCGTGACAGTAGTGTGAAATGTAGTGGATGAAATGGGTGTAGCCAAATATACCCGGTGTGTTTGGTTTAAGTGAGGAGTCACTTCTCATTTGCCTGGGTTTGGCTGCAAATAGAAATGCCTGAGATGTGGGATTTGTGGAGATGTGCGAGTATGAAGTATTGTGATGGTGAGATCCTGAAATGTGTTCACAAAAAGGCAATAAACCTACTCAGCTCCTGAACAATATGAGTGGAGAGCAGTTTAAACCTATTTTTATATTTTCAAGCCCTCTAAGGTTATTACTGAGAGAATGGAAATGAGAATAAATGCAGTAAATTTTAAATACAGTTGCTAATGTTTGTGTGGCTGCTTGCTGCAGGTAGGCTGTGTGTTTGTATTTAAAAAAAAAGACCTAAACCAAGACTTTTACCAGTTACAGAGTGAAAGGGAGAAAGAACACTTTGCAAAGCAGAGTTGTTAATATATTTTAAATAGTGTCCCACTCTGTCATTCTTTTCGGTCTGAATTGTAATGAGGAGTTTATCTTGTCAGCCTCTCTTCATTAGAAAAGAAAATGTGTCTCATAATTAGGGATTACCAATTTGTGTCTGTTCCCTTGTAGTACTGAGATTTCTTGAGGTAGAAGATGGTGGGTGAATTGTTAAATGCAGCTCGGCTGTATCCATGTTGTGGATAACCACAAGAGGGACCTCCTGGAAGCATTCTGCAGCCTATCAAACTGCAGGGGATAAAACCAGCCCCTGATGGATGAATTGTTACTGCCCAAATTACCCAGATGGGTAGGAACACAAAAATTAGGAAGGGAATGATGTCATGACCTTCAATGGAAATGACACAGGGAGTGCAATAAAGCAGGAAATCACGGACAGTTCCTTAATAAGGACCCAACTCAGAGGCCTCTGAGGTTGTTCAAAGGCCCTTTGTGCCCTTAGGAGTGGGTAGAGCTACAAACCCATGAAGTAGGGGTGAAATGACACCTCATTAAGGTGCTTAATGCATGGGAGGAACAGAGGGGGTTTGGTTGGTGATTCTCTTCTGGGAGGCTTTCAGCAGTGACTGATATGTCTGTAGAGACCAAGACTTATTGCTGCCTTTGCCACAGGTCTGTGCTGTGATCACAGCTGGTCTGGGGCACTGTTTAGATCAAAAAAGCCTCACCTGAACAGTCTGCAGCCAACTCTAAACTTCCTAGCACAGGTCACCCAACCACTGAAGTTTACCTCCCTCAGCAGCATCAGTCAGGATTCTGAGTTTCACTGCAGACTTTTAAAATTAGCACTTTAACATCTTCCTATTCATTTAAATCTTTTTTTTTAAAAAGAAATTTCAGTCTCTTACCCTTTATTCTCATCTTCATTCACGCCTTTGTAAATCCCTGCGCAGTGCCTGAGCCTCTCACAGTTCTGTACTACCCGTGACTTCATCTGCAGCAGCAGCAATCCCAGGAGGAATTGGCTCTTTGGCTGCCTGTTCCAAGGTGTGCTGCTCTTGTCTGTGGCATAAACAGAGGGGTGGCTGCACTCAGCACTTCCAGAATACACAGAATTGTCTTTGGAGAGTATCGATGCCTTTTACAAAATAAGAATCATGTCTCCTTGCCCACCCTCCTTTCCACATGCTATGCCTAGTCTGCACCCTCCCTGGCAGGCAGGATTCCCATTCAGGCAATGTCCTGTGTCCTATCAATATTCCAATAACTTTGTTCTCTTTTCTTCCTGTTTCCCACTCCACAACAGAGATCGATCCGATCTTTTGCTAACGATGACCGCCACGTAATGGTGAAACATTCAACCATTTATCCATCTCCAGAGGAGCTTGAAGCTGTCCAGAACATGGTCTCAACAGTAGAATGTGCCCTTAAGCATGTCTCTGACTGGATGGATGAAAAGAACAAGTCTGCAAAGTGTGAGGGTGATGTGGAAGCCAAGGAGGAAGCTGCAGAAGGCAGTGCCAAGTGAGTGAAGCCTCAGCTCACAACGTGTCCCTGTGCAGCTCTCAAAGGCTCCTTTCCTCTGAATAAGTCATAGTGTTACCTGGGTCTGCTGCAGATGAATGTTCATAGAAGGAGGGGGATATATTTGGACTTTTTGAGGTGGGAGCACGTGGGGGGAGTGCAGGGAATGGCAATGAGCCCAGTGTGGGCAGCAGCTGCTCTCCATTTCTTTGCTTGTTTTACTGTGGTGTTGTGAAATGGCATTTAGCAGACAAACCTTTCAGCGGTTTTAAGCAAATACAATTCCCTGGAACACACCAGTGCAAATTGACAGCCATGTGCTTGGGGGCTCCTGCAGGTCTGATACACAAAAGTTTTTATAATCCAGCAAAGTTTCCTAAGCCTCCATTACTTTCCATTATTGCTATAGTTTAACCCCAGCGGGCGACTCAGCCCCACATAGATGCTGATTTTTTATAAAAAAATTAACCAAGTGTGCAGTAAATGCTTTGGAGACAACTGGATGAGACAAGAGCTGGTGCTGGCCTGTCAAAGAAGCATTTCTTGTATCTTACTTCATGCTTTTAAACAATCCTAATCTACAAAACTGGCTTTTGTCAGTCTTTTTTCTCAGCACTCAAAAAATTAAGTGTCCCTATGTTGCTTTGAAAATTCTTTACTGTGGCTCTTAAAGGTTCCCCTAAACTGTAGCTGGAGAGTAAAATCCCATTTTAATTACCCTAAATTGCTTCATTTCCAGGGATCAAGGTGGTCGGACATTATGTGGCGTTATGAGAATTGGCTTGGTTGCAAAGGGCTTGCTGATCAAAGATGATATGGATCTGGAGCTGGTTCTCATGTGCAAAGAAAAACCCACAAAGTCCTTGTTATGTATTGTTAAAGACAATCTCCCAGCTCAAATTCAGGTGAGTTCATTTCGAGCAGTCCTCCCACAATGGCTGATAGCACTGCAAGGGCTATTTGGGGAAAGGCTGGCATTTGTTCCAGCAGGAAAGACAAGTGATATAAAGGAATATACTCTGAATCTAGGACAGCATCTGGGACATGTGACATGTTTAACGTGGTGACATGAAGTCCTTACTCACAAAACACAAGCTCCTACTGCTGTTGCTGCCCTGCTCCTGTCTGTGCTGTCAGTTCCCTGGGAGGGCAGCGGATCTCTGCGTGTGTAACTAACCCAGGGTGGGTTTGGATGCTCTGGTCCACCCAACATGAGCTGAACTGCAGAAACCTTCCCTGCTCAAGTGTGTCACTCAGTCCCTGTTGTTGTCCCCTGCCTGAACCTGCAGTTCCCCATTTCAGCTGCTTTGCTTGGGCTGTTCCCACATAAACCCCTCTGTGCTGCCAAGGTGAGAACATGTCACTTTAGCTAGTCACTCACTTGGGTTCATGTTAATCATGAGCTCACATTTTTTTTATTTATGGCTACTTAATTCCGATGGTGGCATCCACCAAATTGCAGCTTGTTTAGGAATACCACCTCTGTGACAGAGTTCTGAGGCTGAGGAATCAGTCCAGCTTCCAGGCTCACCAACACTGGTGCCAAGGAACTGCCCTCAAATGTTCCACTGCAAGTGCCCCTTTCCAAACCACAACCAAACTCGATCTGCTTTTCTCCTGATGTGCTTTTCTCCTCGTGTCTTACCATTCTTGACAGCTGTTAGTTCTCACCATTCATTTTCTCACACAAAGGGCTTGTTTTAATGAGCTAATGTTGTTCCTAGAGATGTGGCCCTATCCATAGCTAAAAATGCAAAGGATCTTTTGAGTAGTAAAGAGTAAATTTTACTTGTTTGAAAATGATAGGGATGTACTGAGTATTAAAGAATAAACCTTGTAATGAGGCATGAAATGAGGAGGGTTGAAAGTGAGAAGTTATTATGTACTTCAAATAAAGTGAGATAGAATGAGAGAATAAATGTAATTAAAATATGTGAAGACTGAGTAAATTCAAGGGACAGGTAGGTAAGATCCTGTGGGGAAGGACTGTAACTCCTGAAATGCTCTAACTGTTGTGGGCATGGAAGACAAGGAGAGGCTGTAGAGGGTCAGATGCTGGAGGTAAAGGAGGGTTTAGGCCCATTAGTGGACAAAAGGAGCAAGTGAGGCACAGACACTCAGGAGCTGCTGCTTTGCTGCTTGGAAGGCTTATGGTGAGCAGATGCTCAGCCATTTTCATCCCAACAGTAAAGCAGCTGCAGAGCAGATTGCAGCAGGGAAGGGGGCAGAACAGACATCCTAACCACCAGTCTGCTGACCCAGACTCCACACAGGAGTGGCTGGAGGCCCCTGAGCTGTCTGTGGCTGCCCTTGTGCTTCTGCAGGGTGAGAGATCCCAGAGGGCTGCTGAAAGACCTGCAGAGAGATCACTGTAGAGAACTCCAATCCACTGCACATTAATGGAGCAAACTGTAAGGCAGTTATAGAACTGGCTGCAAAAGAAATGTTTTTGTTTTTAACAAGGGAGGCGAGGCTGCCTTTGTTATTGCAGTGCCCTGTAGCCTTCTCATTAGCTGAGGCAGTACAGATTCTTCACTTTTTCAGTCAATTGGGAGAGTCTTGAAATCTTTCTTGGTGACTTTCAGAAACTTACAGAAGAGAAGTATCTGGTGGAGGAGCATGTAAATGAGGCAGCTATTGTTATCCATAACACAAAGGAGCCCAAGCTCACTTTGAAGGTGATACTCACATCCCCTCTCATCCGAGATGAAGCAGAGAAGAAGGAAGGAGGTACACAGAGCGTTTTAACTTGGTTTTAAGACTGTTCTAGCTAAATGTCCTGACTGTGCAGCACAGGGTTAATTGGGAAGTAGGTTTTTAACTGTGCATCATGTACTGACTAGACTGGCTATTGCCATCACAAGTTGCATTATTTGGGCCTTAAAAAGACAGCAGTCACTTAATTTTCGTGTAAATATGTGTAGCTTTCCTTTGCAAGCAATATTCCTACAGTGTTAATTTTGACATACAATTAGACCTTAGTTCTTGTTTCTTTCAGACTTGCTATTTAATTCTTGAGCACCTGGCGCTGCACAGTCTTGTTTGCAAATTAAGTCAGTCAAGTGGGATTGGTTCACAGTTTCTTGAAAAACTCACAAAAATGTTTCTCTTTGTGTAAAAGCCTTTCTCTGCAAAGCTCGCCAGTATCATCCTGGCCCTCAGTATTTATTGATTGATGATGTGTATGTTTCTGGCTTTAAGAATTTCCTAACTGGGATACAGCTGAAGTTATGGTGCTGTGATACAGCACTTTTGCTTCTGAATTGAACGTTGTACCTCATGTCCTTAGAGCAAAATAGTTCTAGAAAATTGTCACTTAGTCCTTTCCACTCCTTCTCCCTCACCGTGGTGTCCTACACAGCTCCGTGCCCGTGCTGCAGGAATGGTGCCTGTAGTACCAGTGAGGCTGGAAACAGACTGTGAGCAATAGAGAAGAGCAAATGTAGCCATACTTTGTTGTATTTTAAAAATCTTTTCAGTAATTTCTGCTTCCGCTTCCCAAACCTATCCCTAGAAACTTTGCCACTGGATGATGTCAGACCTTTGACCAACTGGCCACTCTCTGTCATGACAACTGAGGCAGCTGGGCCCGTGTGGGCTAGGGAACTCCTGTCGCTCTCTTCCCATTCCTAGACTTGCCACAAGTCCTTTGCTTCCTCCCTCTCCCACATGGAATTCCAACGGGATGAGAAATGTTGGTCAGTTTGTCCTCGTTTTGTTGGAGGGATGGCAGGAAGGATCCCCTTCCAAGTGACATGTAACACTTTGGCAGCAGCTGAATGCAGAAAAATCTTACAGAACAGATGAATGGCAAAGATCCCTTAATTACACTGGCTGTTTATTCTCAAATTAGCAACAATGCTGTTTCCAAGACCATTAAAAATAAACTGCATATTGCTTTAGTTGTTCAGCTTCCCACAAGATGCTGAGACCAGCCCTGGAGCTGCTGCAGCTCATCCATGTTCATGAGAGAGCACAAAGTACAGGACAAATACTGATGGTGAAGGATTTGAGATTCCCACAAGGGGATACAGTTTTACACAAAGGCTTCTGCCCAAGTATTTTCTTGTAAAAATTGATGCTGTTATGCCAGCAAAGTCCAGGAATTTCTGAATTAATCTCAAACTAAAGAAGGATTAGAATTTTTATGCTTTCTCATGCTTAAAATGTAGGCGGTCTATTGTTTTTCAGCATCCTTAAATATTTTAAGTAATATTTACTATCCTTAAATGTTTTTAAAAGTCTCTACTATATTTTTAAAATTTAAAATGGTTTTACCACCTAACCTGAACTGGTTATACACTGTCATTCTGTGCAGCTGCTGAGGATGGGGAATAGATATGGATCTCATTTTACCAGGTTCCTTGGCACTGATTCATCACAGAGACATTTATCATATTCCTTTTCAAGGTATATGGAGCATTATGCAGATGTCACTAAGTTGAAAGGGGAGGGATACATTATTTTTGTAATCTTTCCAACCATTTAGATTGGAATCACTTAGATCAGACCAAAAAAGTTTCATGTCTAGTATCAAGGGAGAATAATTGGAGAAAATGGTGAAAACACCTTGATCTCCAAAGCACTGCCATATTTTTCCACTACCCCTGAATAGTGTCAGACAAATGTAAACACATTTCCTATGCAGTTTTACAAACCTGTCAGTTGGCTCCATGCACTCTTTGGACTGAAGGAGCTCAAAGTGCTGCTGAACTTGCCTTTCATCTTCCATGTAAGATAGGCCCAGGCTTTCCTGAGCCTGCGGAAAACTGACCAAGGTTTCTGTGGTGGGATTAGCACTAATCTGTCCTCTAACAACCCAGGTCAGGCCAACGCCCTCGTTACCAGTGCTCCCATTGTTCTGTAGGAATGCTGTGTGTGCCTTCATGCCCTGATGTCAGAATGTATTGAAAAACATTCCTGGATTTCTCTTCAGTCCCCACCTCTTTGGAAAAGTGTTCATGTTTAAGATGTGGTGTTTGTCCTATTTGTTTTTGCTGCTCCTTAGCAAAAATAAATAGTGGCCCTGTGTGTGTGTGCATTTTGGTGTTTCTCACAAACAGCTACCCATAAAGCTCTGCTTTCTCATGTTGAGAAGTCAAGCACCTAAATTTGCCTGCATTCTGCATCAGTTGAAATTCTAAAATTTTTAAGAAAGTGAGTTTTTAGTCACAGCATCAAATATAAATTGGGCTTCCCAGACCAGAACCTTGTATCCTGAAAACCAGTTGTTGTTACTGAACGTACAGTAACAACAAAGATGTAATTACAAACAAGCTGGTTCCCCAAAGTGGGGCTGAAGTCCTGCTGCTCCTGGAGCAGGACATGGCCAGTGATGTTCCCAAGGAGCCAAGTGCCTCTGAAGGGGCAGCAAGCCCCAGACTGCCCTCCCCTCTCTGGAGAAGACAAGGCTCCTCGTATGGCTCAAATGAATGGAGTTGGCAGCTCCTGTGTGAAGAGAATGCTACAGCAGTGGGGAGAGAATTCCTGAGGGATTGGTTCTGCGTTGCATAGTGTGAGCTAACATCAAGGCTTTAGAATTTACTCTTTACTAAACTCCTTGGATCACTGCCCTTGTTAAAACTACAAGGGGAAAAAGGAAAGCTTTGGAATCCTGTTGGAAAATTTTGATTTGGTCTCACTTTCCTGACTGGCAGAGCATGAAGAAACATGCCATTCTCCCGAGGGGGTCTGAAGGGAGCCCGCTGCAAGCCGCTCGCCCTCTTCACTGCCTGTTCTCTTCATCTTTCTGTTTAATAGAATCTTGCACCCAAAAGTTGGCAGACTGCAACATCAGGCCACTGGGGCTAAACAAGCAATTGGCAAAATTCTCCAAGGTATTTGTGAATTAGACCTTGGAAAATGGTCATAATCCTGGAACAAGTACAGTTCTAAATAGTTGAAACAACTCTTAGGACGTTTTTGGTTCACCTGAATGACAGGTGACATGTATTGTCTGTTTTTTTAGTTTAAAGGAAAAATTAATTTACTTTATCAATGGTTGCAACACACAGCCTCATACAACACTGAGCTCCAGTTCATTGCAAAAAATTAATGATTTTGCAGTCAGTCACCTTTGCCATTTCTAACGTTTTAAAATAAGATTCTGATCATTCATTGACAGTACTTGTTTGATACAATACCCGAGCTTTAAGCAGATGTTTGTATTGTCTGCAGTGAAGTTTCCTCAGACAACTACCCAGATGGATGTTGAGTAGTCCCATGCTACAGATGTCACTCCTGAAAACAACGAAACTGCAAAAGAAATTTAGAAGCAAATCTTGTGTTCCAAAGTGACCTTTTGTGCTCAAAGAAAGACAGAGCTTTGAGACTTTGCAGCTTTCATTTGGAAAACAGACAAGAGGAGTGATTAATCCCAGTCCTGGAATGCTGTTGATGAGGGCAATAACAAACAATGCAAATATCTGCTGTGAAGTTCACAGGGGTTAGAAAATAAGCTTATAGCACTTGAGTCAGCAGCTGTGAACTGCAACCATCACCTGTCAGACAAGACACTGGTTCTGTTCAGTGTTACACCGGTGGGATTTTTTTTTGCTTTGGGCTCTTTTATTCATCATAACATCAAGTGCTTTTACCAGAGTAACCTTCCCAGGAAATGGCTTAGGAGAGGCAGCCTTAACATTAAAGATGCAATTGCTTATGCAGCCAATCCCATCCAAAGGAGCCCCTGAAAATGTCCTTGGAGATGGCACTAACAAACTGATGGTACTTTTTCCTCCTAACTTGTCCTGGTATTTTAGATGTCTCTCTGAATTTTGCTCATCTAGCAGAGTCTTCAGTTTGGAATGGATTTGGTATTTCATTCAGCTCTGCAAAGGTCTCTAAAGACCTGGAGAATTAACCATTATGAATAATGAAAAGAGTGTATTTCCAAATTATTTATTTTTAAGTCAAGAGTAACTATGTATTCATAGGAAAATGTCATATTCAAGGTTTTAGTTAAGCCATGGATTCATTTTGTTATTTCAGTTGTTCTCAACATCAGCTAAAACCAGTATCTTTATAAAGTGACTTCACAGAAATGTAGAATCTGTCATTTATACTGAGTTTCCAGAGAATCTGGATGTTACAAACTCCATTGGATTAAAATAAAATAAATATGAAAGAAAGAACCGATAGACAATTCCCCTTAATGTAGAATTGGATGTGGCTGCTAAAAGCAGTTTGTTACAGGTTGGTTAATAAAGAGAAAGGGAGGCTGGGGAAGGCAAAAAGGTGTAAACCTGGACAGAAAATACCAGTGTCTTGTCTCTCAAATCCATCTTGGAATTTCCTCTGTTGGTTTCAGTTGCTGTTGGGAAGCATTTACATGAGGGCACTTCCTCTCAAACACATTAATGACCTGGAACTTACCAAACCCACTCTTTCATATGCTCTGGTTATATGAAAGACTGATCTAACTAAAGCATTGTACTAGCAGTTCCTGTATATTCTTCCATTGAATTATACTGGCTAGTACTGTTCATGCAATAATATTTAAAATATATTTCGTGTTTTCCTTTGGAATTCTCAACAATTGCATGGAGGTAATTTAATTTTCTACCTACTGCATTTTGTTTTATTAACCCCTGAGAGTATCTTCCTCTTGTCCCAAGAAGCTTTGAAATTCTGTGCCACCTTTGTGGAATAAGTCACAAAGAAGAGGAAAAAAATGCCCAATACATCCCAACAGAAAAAAAATTAAAAGGAAAAGTGCTATAGAGCTATTTTCTGCCCTGAAATGTGTTCTACATTTTTAATAAGATCCCAGATTGTCTGTAGCAGTGGCCATCTTTATTATTACTATTATTTTACAAGGAGTGAATGCCTTTGCTTCTGTTGCACACGTGCACATTTACTACCTTTAATGGCTTGTTTAAATTAAATAACACGGTGCACTTAAATTCTGGGAGTCTTATTATCTCATTGAGATGCTGCCGCTCTTTTTGTATTGTGACAGAAACCCCTTGGTCAAATTGTATCTGTCTCTTTTTATCCCATTTTTACCAGTAGATAATGTTGCGATGAAAGATCCTCCGGACTTATTGGACAGGCAGAAATGCCTGGAGGCCTTGGCGTCTCTGCGGCACGCCAAATGGTTTCAGGTTGGCTCTTTGTTCTTACCTTGTTGTTATTGTAGCCTTGCAAGGTTTAATTTGAGACAGTTTTAATTTTAATGCCTCTTTAATTTCTGACTAGTCCCTCCTAGAGCAAAGGTCTAGAATTCCAACCCAGTGCTGTACTGTGAGAGGGCAAACGTGGCAGGGAGACAGTCAGCTGGTCCAGAGTTGTCATGAGGCTACAAAAGCAATCTTGACATTTCGCTGCCTTTTTTATACATCTCTCTAAATTCAAGTGTACTTTTATATAAGTGTTTTTATTTTGCATGAAGCTGATTAAGTATTAAGTAATAATAATTTAAAACAAAATCTATCCCAGGACTCTGTGCATTTAAAAAGAAAAGCAAAACGGAATACCAGGCTTTTGCAGGTGTATTGGAATCATTTTGTTTGTTTTAGGCCAGGGCAAATGGACTAAAATCATGTGTAATTGTTCTTCGTATTCTGCGGGATTTGTGCAACAGAGTCCCCACATGGGCACCGCTGAAAGGCTGGGTAAGTACAGAAAGAACTGGAGGCCACAAGGTCAGGTCTCAGATCTCCTGAGGGCTGTAGCAGTGTCTGGACTGGAGAAAGCAGAGTCTTGTATGACACTCGTCCTTCCATCCCTGTTCCTTTGCTCCCCATTAACTACTCCCTGTGTAAGTAACTCCTCGAGCCTGGGACACATTGATCCCATGGAAAGGGACACGCTGCTGTGGGCCTCACACATCGTGGAGGATTGGCAATGGACTCCCACTTGTTGCCTTCCATCCCTCTTGTTTAATCTTCCAAAACTATCCCACTCCTGTGACAATGCCACTCCTGCCAGCGGCTGTTGCCCTTTCCTGGGGTAGGTTTGCTCTGCATGTCTGGAGAGGAACACTGTAGGACAGCAGAGGTGATGTGTGGACCTGAAAACCCTCTGAGAGGAGAACGTTCATCTAACTTGACTTTAGAGACCCCTCCTTTATGACTTTTTGGGCAGACAGTGGAGAGCAGCTGGCATCCTTGAAAGGTGACTCAGAGCAGGAGACAAAGACATGTGCCCTGCTCAAGGACATGGCGTCCTCTGGGGCAGATCTCTGTCCCTTAGACCTGTAGTGGATTACAAAATGACCTGGTGTGAATGTTCATCCCCTCTGCCCCCTCATTTTTAACTGCAGTCACAGTTACCCTTGTGTCCATACTAATCGTAATTTAATGTCTTCTAGCCACTCGAGCTTATATGTGAAAAATCTATAGGTACTTGTAATAGACCTTTGGGCGCTGGGGAAGCATTGCGACGAGTGATGGAGTGTTTGGCATCTGGAATTCTGCTTCCTGGTAAGGGGCCAAATGAACTCCAGGAACACAAAGGGATGGTCAGCCCACCTTAACATTTAGCTGTTCCTGTAGGATTACATGAGAAATGCCTGCCGTGAACTCTGAACCTGCCATGGAGTGAAATAAATGTTTTTTCTTTAAAATTAAAATGAAAAGAAAGCATTTTGCATAGTGGCCACTGTGTGAATGATACTGCCGCTGCAGAAGAAGTTAACGGGGAATATTAGATTTGTTATAAATTAAGCCCTACCTCATTAAGGGGTTGCAGGTAAATAGACTTAGTGATTATCTGGTTCCTACAAATTCATTGAGATCTACATATCTATCCAAATCATGTTTTCTTCCAGACCTACTGATTTCAGTTAATGTTATCACCCATGTGCAGCGTTTATCCTGATAAGGTCTGTGGCCACTGCAAGGGTACAAAACCTCGGGTCAGCTGGAGCTGAGTGAGGCCTGACTCCCTGCTGGAGAAGGGGTGCTGCCCACTGTGCAGCAGCTGGGCTCAGCTGCCCTGTCAGTCCCTGTGTGCACACTGCTGCTCGTTCCCCTCAGTAATCCCCGTTCCTCTCCCTGCCAGGGGGCCCGGGGCTGCACGACCCCTGCGAGCGCGAGCCCACGGACGCTTTGTCTTACATGACAGTTCAGCAAAAAGAAGCCATTACACACAGTGCTCAGGTAGGGAACTCTGTGTGTGCTGCAACACTGAGGAATTCAGCTCATTAGCACCATTTATTCTCTGCCAGGATGCCTTGTTTTCATGGCAGTCCTGATGGTTCTTGTGCTGCGCTATCCTGGAAAGATTAAACCATAGTTCAGGAGTGCAAGAGTTAAAGGTGTGGAAAATCTTACCCTGGCAGAGGCAGTGGGATCTGTGCACCCACCTCTGCTCCCAGCACGGAGCCCCTGGGTGGGCTCTCTGTCAGTGTGCCTGAACTCTGTTACAGAAATTCATGAGTTTTATGTTTTAAGACATTAGCATTTTCCACAGCTATTGCAGAGGCCAGCTGTAAAAGCTGTCTTCTTGTCTGTCAAAATCACAGTAGTTTTGTGTCTAAAGACTAAAAAACTAAAAAACTTGGGCAACTGAGATGAGATCCTGCTGTGATTAATTTGTGTTTCTATTGTCCCTTTCAGCACGCGCTCAGATTATCAGCCTTTGGGCAAATCTATAAAGTTTTGGAAATGGATCCCCTCCCATCAAATAAATCATTTCAGAAATATTCCTGGTCAGTAACTGACAAAGAAGGTAGGTATTATTTGTTCCAAAAGTCACTAACTGGGCAGTAAACTAGGAGTTAATTTAGAATGGGTGAAGTTGTGAATTATGAGTTGTCAACATGAATTAGAAGCTTTTCTTTGTTATATGTGAGGTGATTTTTAAAAAAAATATTTCATTGTGAGAATAAAATCTGGAGGTTCTGTTCTATAGAAATACCAAGAGATGAGAGGTAGAACAGCCACAATATAGCTGATGATTATCTTTAAGCCCAAAGTCCCTTGGTATCTGAAGAGCAGAAGTAGTGTTTGATTCTTATGCTGGTGAGGAGAGACTTGCAAGCATGTCAAAAAGCATGACATATAATGAATGTCCATAATATGAATTACTCCATAATTCTTCCTAGAAAACTATGTTTCTAATTTTAAAAAATGTCCATGTGTATTTTTTTTGTAAAAGCAATACTGTTAGAAGTCTTGCTTAGACTGAATGTGGAAAACAGTAGTCCTTATCCCACACCTGGTACTGGACTCAGAGATCCTGTCTGGCCTGGTAGAGTGAGCAGTAAACCAGTATTGGCTTTCGTGTAGCAATAAGAAAGCTGTGACTGACGGATGAGTTCTTTTCTCTATAAACAAGCAAGGAACAGCGTGGGGCTAATCAGACTCCTGCTGTGGGATTGTATTTTCCTAATGGCATATCCCTATTACAAGGAACTTTATACCCTAGGTACAGGCTCATCTGCTCTGAAGAGACCGTTTGAAGACAGTGTTGGGGATGATAAAGATCCAAATAAAAAGATGAAGCGTAATCTGAGGAAAAGTAAGTGCAGCACTTCTCCATTCTGTTTTCAAAGATCTGTTGTACAGGGGGAGCTGCTTTAAAAGCTTCTCTGTGTTGGTGTGGTAGAGCATGTGAAAAGTCTTTGGAACAGAATTGTTGTCTCTATCACCCCACATTCAGAATGTCAAATACATATCTGTGCATCTGAATTTCCCCTGACATGCTTTAGTACCTGAATGATTTGCATTTTTAAATGGGATTACCCACCAAGTTACACCAGAACTGAAGCTGCCAAAGCAGCCGAGGTATTTTATTGGTAACATCCCTGTATTGTGGGGTCTTTTTAAAGTACTGCAGTGACTTTGCTGAGTGAAGATTGCACTCTCTTCACTCTTCCCCTTCCTGAGTTAGGTGTTGGTCTCTCAAGATCTCCCACAAGGAAAATAAAATGTGCAATCTGCAAACCATTAAGGTTGCAATACGCACAGATGAGAAGTCTCTTGGCATTGCTGGCATCCAGTCATTCTGGGGGCTATTCTCATTGTGCTGCTTGGATGCCAGTTCTGGATCTGGCTCCCCATTAGCTATAAAACTTGTTACTCCTTTTATAGCAGCCAGGAGGAATACAGCTAGCTGCAACAGAATGGTGTTAATATAAAACCAGGTCATTATAATTGTTACCCCAAATTAGAATGGCTTATTGAAGACTTAACAGCATTATGGCTTTCCTCACCCTCTTGAGAGGCTGAGGGGTGGTTTTACTCCTTGATACAGACAGAAGGCACTGAAATGCAAACTGTTTCATTTTTCTGTTCATCTTGTTTTGTTAATTTTCCTTTCCCCTCCTTCCCCCACCCCTTCTACTATCTTGTACTAGTACTAGATAGTAAAGCAATAGATCTCATGAATGCTCTGATGAGGCTGAACCAAATCAGGCCAGGGCTTCAGTATAAGCTGCTGTCACAGTCTGGTCCAGTCCATGCCCCAGTCTTCACAATGTCTGTAGATGTTGATGGTACGACTTATGAAGCATCAGGACCTTCTAAGAAAACAGCCAAGCTCCATGTGGCAGTGAAGGTAAGGCAGCCTGAAGTAATCTGCTAACCCCAGATCTTGGGATGGAGTATGAAATGTGCTTAGAAGTAGTAGCAAGCTCAAAATTAAAAAAAAAAAATATTTAAGCTGAGTTGCTTGCTGTGTGCTCTAAAGACAGCTGGCCATGGTTCAAAGAGCATCACTGGTTTTGTGCTAGCGGGGGAAAGAATTTCTCAGGGCTCTACAGGTCAGCTCCTGTTGCAGTGGACTGAATATGGTGGTCAAATTCTGGATGGGAGGGGTTTAGTTGTGTTCTATTCCACTCCTTCCTCCTGTTGGTTTGGAAATGGCATGTTGTTGGCTGCTTCTTTTTCCCCCTCCTCCTTTGTGTCCATTCCTGGCTCTTGTGAGCTCCTGGAAACAGAGTTCTGTCCTTGGTACCTCAAGAGCCCCTCTGTGTACTGGGCAAACCATGTCAATGATATATCCAGTGAAATTTCCAGTACGACACTGGTGTCGTTCAGAGACTGGTCAAGCTGCTGTTGCTTCCTGTAGGTTCTCTACACAACAGCAGGACAGACTGGAATGCCCAGGGTGAGCATCCACCAGATGTGGAGCTTGGGGACATGGCTTATTAGTGGTGGGCGTGGCAGGGCTGGGGTAATGGCTGCTTGGACTCAATGATCTTAAAGGTCTTTCCCAACCTAAACGAGTCCATGAAAGAACATCTGTTAATAGAAATGCTCTTCTGATAGGAACCGGCCCATCTGTCACTCTGTGCCTCGTTTTGTTTTGAACAAGAATTTCCTTTTTAGAATCTTCATCTGGCAACTTTCTGCTTTCCTTTGATTTCAGTTTTGAAAATCCCATTGTCCTATGTGCTTTCAAGTTCAAAGTGTCCAGAAGTATCTGAGGGCATGTGTTATTCCTCCAGGAAAAGTAGCTCTCTGCATGTGTGTCCTTCCAGACCTTCTGCCTCATTCTTTTATTTTGCCTTCCTCCCTGCAGTTTATAAAACAACAACAAAAAAAAAAGCCCAGAAAAGTCACTTGTCCTGAAAAACTGTGACTGCTCTGCCCTTGAACTTCTCTGCATCAGCCAGATTTGAGCTGGTGCCAACCCAGCTCTGTTTTCTCTAAATTTACACATCAAAACATCCGTGATTCAAGCCAAGAGGAAATGGGTGGTGTGGTTGAGACTTGCTTCTTTCTTTCTTTCTTTCTGTCTGTCTTTCTTTCTGTCTGTCTTTCTTTCTGTCTGTCTTTCTTTCTGTCTTTCTTTCTTTCTGTCTTTCTTTCTGTCTTTCTTTCTGTCTGTCTTTCTTTCTGTCTGTCTTTCTTTCTGTCTGTCTTTCTTTCTGTCTGTCTTTCTTTCTGTCTGTCTTTCTTTCTGTCTGTCTTTCTTTCTGTCTGTCTTTCTTTCTGTCTGTCTTTCTGTCTGTCTTTCTTTCTGTCTGTCTTTCTTTCTGTCTGTCTTTCTGTCTGTCTGTCTTTCTGTCTGTCTTTCTTTCTTTCTGTCTGTCTTTCTTTCTGTCTGTCTTTCTTTCTGTCTGTCTGTCTGTCTTTCTTTCTGTCTGTCTTTCTGTCTGTCTTTCTTTCTGTCTGTCTTTCTTTCTGTCTGTCTTTCTTTCTGTCTGTCTTTCTTTCTGTCTGTCTTTCTGTCTGTCTGTCTTTCTGTCTGTCTGTCTTTCTGTCTGTCTGTCTTTCTGTCTGTCTGTCTTTCTGTCTGTCTGTCTTTCTGTCTGTCTTTCTTTCTGTCTGTCTTTCTTTCTGTCTGTCTTTCTTTCTGTCTGTCTTTCTTTCTGTCTGTCTTTCTTTCTGTCTGTCTTTCTTTCTGTCTGTCTTTCTTTCTGTCTGTCTTTCTTTCTGTCTGTCTTTCTTTCTGTCTGTCTGTCTTTCTGTCTGTCTGTCTGTCTGTCTGTCTGTCTGTCTGTCTGTCTTTCTGTCTTTCTGTCTTTCTTTCTGTCTGTCTTTCTGTCTTTCCCTTCCTTCCTTCCTTTCCCTTCTCAGCAGACCCAGACTCTGCATTCTCAGTCTTGTAAGAGGGAATAATGTGAGATTTCACATTCTAATCTGGCCCTTTTTAAAATGCAGAAGCCCTGGAAACAACTGCATGGGAGCTGAGCTGGGGGTTACCCAGGCAGTTCTCAGGTCAGGGTTAAAACACAGTCATTTCTGCAGACTTTGTTCTTGGCCGTAAATTTTCAGCAGAGCTTCAGGTTCCTTTCAGTTTCCTTTGCCCTATGTGTGGTAGCTCTGTGCAGCTGGATCAGGAAGCTGGTTAAGGGAGAGGCTGGCCTTGCTCATGGAGGATGTTTTTGAAGGAACTGAGCTCCAGAAGTACCATCTTGTACAAGGCTTTAATTCTCACAAGACTGTTTGTCATGTTTGCCCCACAGTCCATCTCTTGATCTGTCCATAGACACAGAGAGGGGGGGAAATCATGCATGAAACGGTTTCTTTATAAGGCCATTAAACAGTGTCCTTGATTTCTTGCTTTACAAGGAATTACTGAGATGATGAATGATGCTCATGAGTATCTTTGAGATTAAAATTCTGCTTAGTGTGGATTCCACTTTTGGAAACCAGAAGTTATTTTCTCCATTGATATTGTATTCCCTACTGATAACCACTGAAATGGATTATCTCCATTTCAAATAGGAGAAAACTAATATTCTAAACAATCTGCCTTTTTTTAAGAGTGTGATGGAATATTTGTTGTGTTGTGATCAGCTTTGTATTTGTTCCTGTTCTGCTGCCTCTGTCACAGTTCATTTCATGGGGCTTTGTTGTAGGTTTTACAAGCAATGGGGTATCCAACAGGTTTCGATGCAGATGTGGAGTGTGTAAGTTCTGATGAAAAATCAGATACTGAAGGTAAAAATGAAACAACGTCTTCAATCTCAAGCAATAATAATACAGGCAATTCCACAGCTGACACCTCCACTACCCTAGAGGTGAGGATTGCACTGAAAGTAAAAAACAGGTGTGGGGGTTGGGGTTTCACTTTTCATTGGGTTTTGGTGTTTTGGTTTTTTTTTCTGTTCTACTTGTCAGAATGGTAAAACATAAATTTCTTCAGTTGGGAGACAATTTCCAGTGTGTAATCATGGATAACTCAAACCACATACATGTGGAACCCACTGAGAAATTTCCATAACATGGAAATTGAGTATTTTTAATGGAACTGCCCTGTTTTTATCCATGGCTGAGAGAATTCTATTGCAGCCTCATCTGATGTGCTGAGACCTCAGCTTTACCTTGCTTTCCAAAGAGTTACAGACATTTCTACTGAAACATGTGACTCGGGGCATGAGATTTCTTCAGTCTAGCTTGGTAGTGCCAGGTAGTGCCATAATTAGATGGAACAGCAAGGATGTGTGCAAGGCTGGGAAGGCCAGTGTCTCCTTTTGGTGTGAAAGCCTTCTACTTCAAGGAACTGGACACCATGGCCCCACCTTCAGATCTGGATTCTCTCAGGGTTGCAATTCCGAGTGCAGCTAGTGTCATGTTTAGTTTGTGCAGGCACCAGACCAGCCAAAAGGACAGCAGCCCTCACCAACAGAAATAAATGGGTGTGACTTCTGTGACACCATTGTTTGTCCTCCTGCCCTTCTTCAGAGCCTTGCCCTTTGCTGTGCCACCGCCACAGGTGTGCAGAGGTTTGGCTGCCTTTTGAAGAAAGGCTCTGAAGTAACCCTGCATGTCTCTCTAGGTAAGAACTCAGGGTCCCATACTCACAGCAAGTGGCAAAAACCCGGTGATGGAGCTCAATGAGAAGAGAAGAGGTCTGAAGTATGAGCTCATCTCCGAGACAGGGGGAAGCCATGACAAGCGCTTTGTGATGGAGGTGAGTGGAGCGAGGTGCAGCTGCTGAGGGGTTAACAATGGTGTAGCAATCACTTGCTGCTGCAGCTCACATTTTGTCTGTTCTGCCTTTTGCAATGCACATCTGTGGTAGTGATTTCTCAGGTTATGTATCTCATTGCTGTTGTGATGACTGAGCTGGGGAAAGGAATAGCCTTTCTACTTTAGGAAAATACAGTGAGAATTAAAACTGGACTCCTTGGGAATTCCTTGGAAAGCCCCAAACTTCATGACAAGGAATACTACAGGATATGGGCTAAATCCAACAGATATGCTGGTCCTCTTTGAGTTGTACTTGTAGTTCCCAGATTCCCAGTATCTGTGACACACTGGTTCCCAGGATCACCTTAGTATCCTCCTGCAGTTTCAAATCTAGAATCAATAAAAATTTGTCCCATAAAACACTAAGGATGTTTTTTTCCTCCTTAAGTTCCTTATGGGTGGCTCATCAGCTGAGTGGGTGCAGCGTGGTGTTCCTGTGGATTAATACTAGGCATAAACTTATGTCTTAATTTTCAGGTAGAAGTAGATGGGCAGAAGTTCAGAGGTGCAGGCCCAAACAAGAAAGTAGCAAAAGCAAGTGCTGCACTAGCAGCACTTGAAAAACTGTTTTCTGGGCCTAATGCAGCAAATAACAAGAAAAAGAAGATTCTTCCTCAGGTAAGAACTGCCACTTGCTTTTTGGACCATTATCCCATCTCTGGGTTGGTTTTTGATACAGAAGGCAGCATTCTAGTAAAGTGAGGTTAGCACAGGCTGGTGTTGCTGTGAGCTGGTTGTCTGGGGTTGAAATCCTAGCCCTGCTGCAGTTTTGTGGGTTCAGGAGGGTAAGGGAGATGTAAAACCAGTGCTGCAGGTCGAGGAAAGTTGTAAGGACGTGGGAGCAGAGAGAGGCTCAGAAGCCAGCAGTGTTCAATCATGTCCAAATCCGAGGTAAATAAGGCAGAGTCTGCGGGAAGGGACTGCCAGGGCTGGGCACAGGGAATGTGCTGGGCTCTGCAGGCAGTGACAGGGCCAGGGACTCACTGTGTCCCTGTCACTCACATCCCTTGGCACAGCACGCTCTGGTCTGTGCTCAGCCACCCTGGCACATCAGACATGTTTACAGAGCCCTCTCAAAGGGGGTGATTTAATGCAGGTGGCCTTGTATTCCAGCAAGACTTTCACTCTCTGAACTGCTATTTTTTGTCACTCTGGGCAGACTAAAGGGGTTGTCAATACAGCTGTTTCTGCAGCAGTCCAGGCTGTTCGAGGCAGAGGACGAGGTGCTTTAACACGAGGGGCATTTGTTGGGGCAGCTGCTGCTACTGGATACATAACACCAGGTAAGGCACCACACTTGTAGCAGATAGTTGAGTATTTGTCTGCTGGGGTGTTCTTTTTCATGTGTGTTATTCACCTGTGCAAGGGATTTCTTTAAACATCTGAGATGGAGCAGAAGGCTTCTTGGAGGTTTAAATAAATCAGAGAGCTGGAAAGCTGGCAGAGTGTATCCTTTATGAATGTAGAGCTCAAAGCTCTCCTCTCAGAGCACACAGTTATGGGCATAATGGCTTTCCTGGCTTTATTATTTTATGATTTGTCTTCATAGTTCACTGCCATGGCACAATTCCCAAAACTCTTTTCCTACCTAAGAACCTTCTGGATCATGTGCTGGTTAGCATTAGGAGAGCCTTTTCCAAGAATCCTCTGTGAACATGGAGTCAGCAGGCTCAAAAAAAAAAGCCCTCTACATGAATTCTGAGCTCCCAAAACCCCTCTACATGAATTCCACCTGGAAGCATCTAGTAGTAGCTTCTGTGGTGGCCAGAAATAAAATAATTCCTTTCCATACTCTGGCTGATGGGAAGTCATCATACACACTGCATTGTTCTGATTAGCAGAAACTAACAGAAAGCTTCTGAAATCCAAGGGCTTCTTGGTTCCCATTTCACATTTTCACAAGAAAATGTTCATTAAATGGTCACTTTCTCCATCCTCAAATTACTTTTCAAAGTGTGTTTTCTTTGTGACTCTATAGCATGTCTGAGGTTTGCGGGTGACATGTGAAAGGAATCCAGACATTGTTTTCACTTGTTACAAGAACCACAGATTTTTAAGAATGGGATGCTGGAGATGCCTTAGTCAAAGCAAATCCAGTAGTAGCTTCCAAAAAATAACACTTCCAGTCCTCATGCTCAGGTTTTCAGATTACAGCATGAGCTCTAATTACACCCTCCAGCAGCTCACACGTGCTAATAGTGCAGCCCTGTTGTTTGGGAGCCTTCCTCCCTGGCACCACTGGCAGCATGTCATCTTCATTGTCCCTGTATGGTCATGTCATTTTAAATATTAAAACCCAGTAATTCATTTTTAATGGCTGTTAACATTGTTTTTGGAACTGTCTGTCTGCCTGAGGAGCCATTTAAGAGACACTTTAATCTGCCAGGGGCATGCTTCTTGCCAGTGTGGAATTATTCCAGAAATAAGTTTAATTTCCCAGTTGCTGTAGTTAAGCTTTTATTTGCCTTGGCCTTCGCAGGTTATTTCTCTCCATCCCCTATTCTTCTCAGAAATCTCTTACTTTTTGGAGTGACACCAGCAGTCTCTCCAGAAAAAAAAACAAACAACAACTGTAAAGCCTTCATGAACTACTGACATGTAGAAACCATTGCTGGTGTTACCTGTGGTACTTTTTCTCTCAATTACTTCAGAATCACCCTCTGCTCTCTGGGGAAAAACTATCTGTTTGTGTGGAGGTGTTCGCATGCCTTCTGTGGAACTCTGTCTGTTAGAAATGGAAGAGAAAGCAGAATGCACAGGAGCTTTGCTGAGGGGGACGTGGCATCTGCCACAGGCATCCAGAGTTTTTAAAGGGAATATAGGAAAACGACTGTTCTCTGCATAGACTGCATCTGTGTTTTAAGAACATAAGCAAATGTGGCATGTCTGTGTCACACCAACTCCATGCTCTGACAGTGCAGACTTGAGGGATTTGGTGGAAAAGAAAATGCTGAGGAAATGAAATAGGGAATTTTAACTCCTTGATGCTGAGGCTTGAGAAGGTCCCTGGCAGCTTATTCTTCAGGCCACCCCATAGGAACATTTCAGTGCTTTCAGCAATACTTGTATGTATTGGTGTGAGTTTGGCTTTGCTGTGCTCCTGCTTGAGGCACAGGGTCCCTGCCCATGTGCAGGTGTGCAAACACTGACAGGCAGGGCAGGGAATGACCCCCTCCCTCCTCTGTTTCCCTGCAGGCTATGGAGCACCCTATGGATACAGCACAGCGGCACCAGCCTACGGTACGTACAGCCCTGTAATTAACATGTTTGAAATTATGCAGAAACTGTTGTGGCAGTCCAAATGTGGCAGTCTGAGGAGAAATTCAAAGAGATTTAAGCTCTTAAACCATGACAACACCACTTTTATGCCATAACCTTGTGGTTCTTTTTTGGTTGGAGTAGCTTTTTGCCTCTGCTTTGCCTGGTCTGTGGAAGGACTGCTTGTTCTAATTGCCTGTTCCCTTCATACTGGAACCCAGTCAAAGTAGTTCCCTTACTTTTTACAGCCAGTCTGTGCTCCATTCAAAGACTACCGAAGGGCCTATTTCAGCATCTCTGACCCAGATTTAGCTAAATGGCATTACAGTGGCATTGGTGAAATGTTTGTCCCCAAGTGTAAGTGACTTGTGGACAAAGCTCCCTTAATGCTGTCAACTCTTTGAAGTCTATGGGCAAATACCTCCACCACTGCTTGGGACACCAGGATGGGGTTGGGTAGTTGGTACTGGTAGCAATCAGTCTGTGAGGCAGCCAGGACACGGTCATTTGCCACAATGCTCTTCACTATGAAACATGTTCTATTAGGCTGGCAAAGCACTGGTTTCATGGAGATTGTTAAATGAGCTGATAACCAGAGAGCTGTATTGGAAGGGTTTTTCTTAACTCAGCTTCTCCCTCCCCACTGGCTTGTTTTACGCTGGACTAACAATGCATTCCTCTAACCGGCCCTTTTGGTTACTTTGAATGAGGTTTATGTGGCAATGGGAGCAGGGTACTTTGGAGTCAGTGATATGTCCTGGCACACACAGTGTGAGCCCACCAAGACAAGTCCCCCCAGCCTCTGCTGTGGCAAGGACCGGTGAGTCTGCTGCTCAAATCACCGCCATGTTTCAAGGCCTGGCATTTTTCATATGGGAAACTTCTGCTTTTTAGCATTTGTAATAAGTCATTCCTCCCAAATCTGTCTAACTTGGGCAATACCAACTCCCCTGGTATCATTATAAAAGTTAAAAATATTTTGAAATGTCAATTACCTGACTTTTCTAGAGGTATGAGCCTCCAGCAGGGCAAAAATGCTGCTGCTTTATGGGAAAAGTTTGCTTTGCCTGACTGGGACCAGCTGGTCCAGTTCTGTCCCGAGAGGGAGAATGGGCCCACGGGCTGTGCTCAGTGTGGAATTCTGCCCCCAGAACTGGAATAACCTCTCTGGTTTTACACCTGCTGACTGGCCCCGTGCTCTGACAGCAGGGCTGTCCCATGGAGTGTTGTCCTTTGTGGTGCACCACACAAGGAACAGCAACACGTTTTCTCAGAGAAAAATGAGAGGAAATTTAGTTTGGGGTATAGATTTTTTTTAAAACCCCTTGGTTCTTTTCAAGCATCAGTCTCAGAGTGCAACTAGGATTACTGGTATCTGCATGTCTGTGTTTTTACAAGCAGTGACATAGTGTAACATGAGGAATCCTTTCCCTGCTGAAGGCAGGAATACAACTGTTACCAAGTTTCCTTGCAGCTTTTCTTGCTTTTTTCATTCATTCCTCTGGGACTTTTTTTTCTTTGGTTTGTTTTTTTTTTTTCTCATTATACCTATTTTGAGAGCTGGATTTTAAGCACTTAGCTGTATATATGACATATCACTGACTTCAAAGCATTGTGTAATTGGATTGCCCCCATTTTTCACATAAAGAGTTTCTGTTCTTAATGTCTTATGATTGTGATGCAAAGTTCTGGGATAATGCTTTTTGGCTGTAAGGTAAACATGTCTCTTTGCCTTTGTAAGCTGTTGCATGTTGGGAAACTTCACTTTGATCATCTGGTGCTCTGGAATACCTGCTGTTGCTGCTTTGTGATTTCTAAATGGATACATAGGTTAAATACTAGAATTTAAATAGGCAAGATGAAAAAACCAAACAAACGTTTAATTGTGCAGAAGTTTGTGAGGCCACAAGAACTCTAAAATAATAATGAAATCAGGCAGATGTCAATCTTTCCAGATTTACTCCTTCAACACAGGAGAGGAAATGCAGAATAAGGAAGCAGATGCAGAATTTACTGTAGGTGCTTGATTTTTTGGCTGACCTACCTGGATGCTGACCAAAACTGCTGAACAGTTTCCCTGTGAGTTGTATTTTATGCACAGCAGTGCCTGTCTAGAATATCTGCAATTGCAACTGGCCTGTGAAATTACCTCAACATAGAACAAGCTAGTAGAGATTAATTAAGATTATGAAATAGAGCTTCAAGTCTAAATACACACTCTGCTTTTGAGACTATCACTTCCTTGAATTCTATCAAACACCAGGACAAAAATAAAGCAGACTTTAAGCTATAGCCATCTGTCTGAAATAGTGCAAAGTGGTGAAGTGTTACTGTTTATGGGACTCTGCACCCTGACATCACATTGACTGACTGATCTGGAAAAGGTTAATGAGAACACTACTGTAAAGCTCTTATCTGACTTTCTTGGCTTGCTGAACTTATTTGGAGTCCTCTCCCTTTCTTCTCTCTGTAGGTTTACCCAAGAGAATGGTTCTGTTACCAGTTATGAAATTCCCAACTTACCCCGTTCCCCACTACTCATTCTTTTAGCACATGGCAGAAGCTAATTCCTATTGATTGAACAACACAGTACAGTACAGAATGTTAGAAGAAAAAAAGCCTTTTTATCCTGTTTTCTTTGAACACATACTTGAGCAAGGTCATTTGTAAAGAAACATCTTTTTCCTACTTTTTGATTTTAACAAAATGCAAATTTAGTTCTCTAAAACTTGAAAAAAAAATGTTCTGTGAAATGTTACCTCATTTTCAAATAACTTATACCAGCCTTCTGTTATAGGGAAGAAGTAGAAGCTTAAATCTTAACGTTTTAAATGAAGTATCCGATTATGTAAAATTAAATTTGTGAAGGATGTATAGAATATAAAACACTGATCACAAATAAACTGTTTTGTTGTAACACAAGAGTACTGCCTGTTTCCTAATGCAGTCACACAGACTCAGTTAATGACCTGTATTTGCTGTAGGGTTATTAAATGCAGGGCATAGTTCTTTAAAAAAGAAAAAGAAAAATTTAAAAAAACCCCACACGATAGAAACTTTACAGTTAACATTTAACTTTGTAAATATTATGGTGTGTAATAAACTTAGTAAAATATGGGTTAAAATATTGTTTTATCTTATTTTTTATAGTTAAGCATCAGTACCTGAGTTTCCTTATAGATCAGCATACTGTAACTGTGATTTTAGACACAGTCTTAATTATCCAAGAAGACTTTTCACTCATACACAAAATGCTGAAAAACAGATGAAACAAAGGGAATTAGTCTGTCTCTGTATAAGGCTGCATTCTGTGAAACAAGTATTAAACAAGTATTAAAGGAAGTTCCCACAGAAAGATGCAATTCCAGGGATACACCTTACACCTGTATTGCCCAGAGAAAGGACAACAATAATGTTACAACCAGGTTCTTTAGAACTCAAAAACTACATATTTTCCTTTCTTTTCTGTTTTTACAAAAAAAAGAAAAAGAAAAAAAAATTCCACTTGTTCTTGTGGCCTTCTTCACTTTTAAGATTGTCTGCCCACCCTTGATTTTCCATCCACCATTTCTACAGAAAGCATTTTATTTGTCAATTGTATATTAAACCAAAGGTTCTCCTTTTCCCCCTTACATTTATAAGAATCTAAAGCAGCAACAAGGTCCCCATGAAAACTTGCTATTTAATTGTCCCAGTTCTTGTTGAGTGCTGCTGTGAAAAGTGACACACTTCAGCCATAGGCCAGTACTTTTTCAAGAGTCGGTGCTCAAACCCAGAGTCCTCTTTTTGATGAGGGTGTGTGCACCTGTCTGAAATTCCAGGAGAGGCCCCAGCTCCACGACTGGAGTCTCCATGGATTGTGGACTTCTGTGGGCTCTAACAAGGGATTCCAGTGGTCTTTATTAAGGTATCACCCCACAAATAAGCAGCATTGTTGGTTGCACTCTCTCCTCAGCCCTCGCCCGTTGCTTTTCCATAGGCTGGCTTTAGTTGCTGCTGTTCCAAAGATTTGCCTTTATCCCCTGTTCTCTAACAGACGCTGCTGAGGCAAGGGGAGCTGTATCTGTGTTCAGGGTGTTCTAAGAGCGGGTGCTTAAAGCAACGTAAAGTTCCTCCTCCCCACAGCCCCCTTAGAGGGAGAGAAATATCAGAAAAGCTGAATAAGGGGTGGCTTATAGAACAAGCTGCTTTCTCTGGGATTAACTGCAGCTGTTTTTCTTAAGCTAAGTATTTGTGCTTAGGAATGTGTTTACATTTCCACAGTTCTCTTCGGCCGTAGCTCTTGCTTCCGTTTGGTGTTGGTGGTACTTTAATAAAACGTGGAGGGTGAGCCTGGTGTCACCCAGGGAACACAGAGCAGGGGCCGGGGATGGAGCCAAATTGAGGTGCTCAGAAATCACTGACCTGTTTTGCTGGCCTATGGATGAAAGGAAGCCATCACGGAGCAGAAAAAGCATGGCTGATCAGAGCCCATTTTTGTTAATCAAATATTCATTAAAGGAATCTTTCCTCTGCACACATTTTTTTTACCCCCCCCCCCCCCCCCGTCTCTTTTGGAGTTCCCCTGATTGGCAACTGTTTGTAGTTTCCTTTTTTCTTTTTTTTTCTGAATCCCCAGTTTTGTAAAATTCCAAACAAAATATTCCTTGAACCAATTCTATACAATGAACATTTGTAAGCCAAAAACTTGTTCTTATTTCAAAGACAAGAAGGGCGCTATGCTCTTTTCCAACATGATGGCAGTCATTTCAGATGATTTATAGAAGTCATTTTTTATTTTTTGTCATTTGTTGGGAGTTACTAACCACATTGTAAACTTGCCCCCTTGCTGCATATTTTACATTTCTCTGCTTTACTGAAAATATGAATGAGCTGTCAGTTCTTTGTTTAGAAAGTGGTAACCTTGGAAGTATTAGATGTTTCAATACCTTCAAAGAATTCGAAGTGCCCATTTTACAATGAAAATTCCACTTGCAGCTGAAAGAGCAGAGAAATTTAAATGGAGCTTTAGCTTCAGCCAGTCTCAGAAATTAACGTGAGGTTTTTGCTTCTCTGCTCTTCTCCCACTGTAGGTGGTTTTTTCATTGACAGTCCCTATTGCCAGCCTCTCAGCATCGCACCTTTTATTATTCACTTGGGCCCTCAAGATTTCTTCTCTGACTTCTAGAACCATCAGGTTGTGTGGCTTCAAATGGCATTTTGTATATGTCTTAAAAGCAAGAAAAACATGGCTTGTTTTGAGGTTTCTCAACTTCAGACATGGAATCTGAGCTTTTTTTCCTTTTTTTTTTTAAAGTGTTTTTTTCACTTCTTGAACTTTACTCCATGAAAAGAAAAGCAATACTTAGTCCAAGCCACAGTCCTCTCTTTGGGTACATAGCAATAGATGTGTATATACTCCTGGTTATTTCTTTACACTAGAAGGGGAAGGACTGGTGTGTTGAGGGGGGAACCAAACACCAAACCAAGGCACAACCCGGGTCGAGTGCTGCTTCAAGCACTGAGATCTGCCTTTACTTTCACAATTGAAGTCCTTCAGAATTTTAGTATTTCACTGTATTTGCATGTTTCCTATAAAAGTTGCTACAGAGGTGTGCAATGGTCACTCCTGAAGCAGCAGTGCTTTGTACCATTGTGCATGTCAGCAGACATGAAATGTAGCAAAGTGGCAGAAGAAAAAAAGTAGAACATATTATTTTTTTTCCAAAATGTAACTGAAGTCTATATTCTCTCTCTCTCTTCTCCACATCATTGATATGAGGCACAAAAATGGTAGGCCTGAACTTGAAAATCAAGTAGATTGCTTTTGTGTCTCTTAAAATCATCACCAAATGATAGGAAAACAGTATTTGGGAAACATCCAGTTCAAAACCCTTTGCTGCTCTAAATTTACTGAGTTTTTTCCCCTCTTGAATATTTGTATGTTGATATTTTGAGATTGTCAATCAGCAATAACTGAAAGGTGAATGTTTTTTTAAATGGTATTGGAACATCTATATGTTGCAGCTTAAGACTTCTAAGCAGTTTTCAGCAGGTTAATTCCACTTTATTCTCATTCTCTCCGGACCTTCATAGCCATATGCACTTGTATAAAATAAGCAGAAATGTAGTGACTCTAAGCTGAGATCGTGATATAAAAGGTAAGAGATTTTATTTTCAGCTTAAAGAATATTTTTATTGCTTTTTTTCTAAAAATCTCATATACCTGTGACAATCTTGTATATGGCACATTTTTATTATGTCTTGTTAACTCAGTGTTTGAAGAGCTAATACATAGGTCTGAATACCAACTTTGTATTCTTAAGGCCAATTCAAATACTCCAGTTTCAGTTAAAAAAGAAAATATTAACTAACACTTAAGAAATTGTTTGGTTTTATCAACAGACTGTGATTTTTCTCCTGTGTAGCATAAAAAGCTGTGTTGATACTGCTGTGTCAGGCACTGCATTCCTTGCATCCCTGTGGACACGTTTGGGTAGGTACCAAAGCCAGGCCATGGCCTGCTCTGAATGCCACACCTTGGTTCTGGCTGTGTGCAATGGGTGACACAATAACCAGAGAAATTATTTCCCTGAATTATTAAAGCGAAACTCCAAATGATGAATGAACAAATTTGATGATACTGCAGTTAAAAAGGGCAGAGATCAAATTACATTAGGCCAAATTAATTCAGGAAGCAGCCAGGTTTGCTTCCCTCCTGTGAGTGCTGTGCAGGATGGGAGGGCAGACAGGCAGGGATTTATCTCTGTGTGAATCCTTTGCTTAGCCTTGGTTTCCTACAGCTGGAAATTAGGATACAGCCATCCATAAATAATTGTTTTTAGTTCTGTAGTAGCTGTTTTAACAATACTTTACTTAGATTAAAATGGGTTTGGATTATGACGTACTGGTGCACATGATATGTGTAGTTTTAAAGTACTATTTTTTTATTTGTCTTTTAAACCTTGTGTTATGCAAAGTTGCACAGTACAGTACTCCAGAAGTGCAGTACTTGCAGTACTTGAAGTTGCTGGAAACAACTCTTTTTATATAAAAATGGTTAAAAAATAAAAAAGCAAAAGGGAACAAGAAAAATGCTGATGTATTAGCATTTTAGGGTCTCAATTCAGAGATGAAAACATGAACAACCCCTGAGCAGTAACAGCTGACACTGGTGTCAAACAGAAAACCACTTGCTACAGAATACGTAGTAGTGCATCAAGCCCTAAGGTCTGCATCAGAACACTAACAGCAAATATAAAATATATTTGATTTTAATATTCAATCATCAAACTGACTAAGTAAGCGCATGTGTAAGTTATCCATTCCTCAGGACAGTTCTGGATGTAATTCATAGGCTGGTAAGAGGAAAAGAGCTGTTCAGTAGTGTCAACTTTGCTCCTGTGGGCAGGAACTTGCACCTGGAACTGAGGAGCTGTTCCAGGGCCTGGCCCTGGAAACACATAATCCTTCCATGACATCTGCAGGACAACTGATGAGCAATCAGAACGTCCTGCCTGTTCAGGGGGCAGGTTTCCATCTGCTGTTATCTTCAAGGTGCAAACTCAGGGCTGGATCTGCAGCTCACCTATAGTCCAGTTCCTTTTTGAGCCTGGCAGGCCCAGCAGTGCTGATCCTGGAGCAGCAGGCTGCTCTGCTCCTTCAGACAGGATATTATATGCATCAAGGTGCATAATAATGAACCTCTCCTGAATATTCCTCTCCTAAGCTTCACTGCTGTCAGCCTGACAAGCACTGTCCACTTCAAGGACTGATAATAAACATCTTGCTGACTCTCATTTGATCTGCTTCATTATGGACTGTGCTTGGCAGCTTAATCCATCTGTATTTCTTTCCAGCAGAATTGCTTTAACTGTGAATTTCTGTATTTTTCTGTCATCTCTCTTTTTAACTCTTAAAATCTAAGCTTTCCACTCTCCTGCTGTTTTTTTTTTTAATGATCTCAACTTCGTTGTATTTTTTTTCTAGATTTCTCTAATACCCTGCTGTTTTTAATGCAGTAAAGCATTGCAGTGTTTGTGTCTGAGATGGTCCCTTGCCTTCGCTGCCCCCTTTTTTGGTAGGAGAGAACCATTTTCTGGTATGTGAAACACACAGTGTACTTAAGACTCCTAAATCCTGGGTTCTGCAGGCACTTGGAATCAGAGATAAGACCCTAAGGTGGCACGATTGCCTGGGAACCCCTCTCATTGATCTGGAACTTAAGCAAAATAGCCCCATGTATGGAAGGGTCACAGAATAGGATCTGAAGTGCCTGATGTATTCACATTTGAGAGAGCAGCCAATTCTATCAGTAGGTTTTAGCCTAATATCAGGCCATTATCTGATGAGTAATTTGGGTAACATCTGTTTCATCAGTGTTTCAATAAGCACAGTTTTGCTAAGGCAGAACTAGAAACTCATTTCTTCTTGTAGGTTTCCTTTTAAAAGCCTCCTCACAGGACCTTGGTCTGAATTGCCTTTTCTGTGAGGTTGGAGGTCTGTGTTACAGCACTGAGCTTTGTCTTTCTGCACGTGCCCAAGAGCCAAACACATAAGTCTGGTTCTGTATGCTCTGTGCAGCTGTCCGTAGCGTTACCAATTCTGGAGTACCTTTTCAGTGGAGCAGAAATGGTATTTTACAGTTTGAATTTCTGGTTCATGGAAGAGAATTCTGAAAAAGTTCCTTTCAATTAGTACATTTATAAATAGCAGACCAGGGAAAGTCTGTGCTTATACACTACCCACCTTAACGCTAGTTTTAGCTAACCAGATGATCGTGTGTATTTTGGGAGATGGTGTCTGGCACTTAAAGGATTAAAAGCCAGAGATTTACAATGAAGAACTAACGTGTTTAATGTGTTCTCTATACTGGAAATGAATGGCATCATCATTGACTTTGGAATAGCACCCGTGAGCTTTTCAGGTCTGCTTCAGTCCTACTTTGCCAGCCACATGAGTTTCCTTCAGGCATGCTCTACCTAGAGAAGGGTTTAGAGTAACCAGGCTGGGTTGGAGGGCTTGGCTAGCTCAAAGCATGGTTTATGGTGCTTCCTGCCATCGTGTTCTCTCTCTGCCAGTGCTTGCTGTCTTCCTTAAGCACACATGCAGGAGCTGGAACACGGTGACCTTATTGCTGGGCGTTTCGCCAGTTGGATGGAGGGAGGCCAGCCTGTGCTCCTGAAGGGAATGTGGAACACGAGGCCTCGGTTGCCCAAGCAATTTCTGTTGGACACAGTGCACAATCCAACCCTCACAAAGGCATTTTACTGCCTGGCTAGGTGGTTCCTAATCTGTCTAATTTGCTGTCGTGTAGCCAGTGTGAGCTAATTAGATGATTCAGCAATTGTCATGGCTCCCCACTTAACGTGCTGTAAATGCTGCTGCCACAACTTTCACTGCTGTTAAATACCTTTGCTTCTGTGAATTCTGTCCTCCTGCCCTGCCTTTTCTGATCATCTTCTAGTATCCCAGTAAATAACTGATTCTCTCAAATTATGCAATTGTTACATGTAAGCATCTAGAATCTTAAAAACTTTTAATCAGACTGTGAAGCACTTCAGAGAAACTAGTTTTCCTACAAATATTTCAACTTATTCATGTGCCAGAGGACTATTTCTACTCATTAACAAAGATCAGAAAACTGCTCCAGTATCTCTCATCTCTGGAGACAAGGATTCTTTCTTTGAGAACACTTGCCTTCCGGTAGGAAATAAAGATTTAAAGAGTGTCTTAATAAAAGACTGTGCCCTCAAGCCCCTGAAAGAACTTAACTGGGGGAAAGTGCACAAATCTAAAATTATTTGAGGCTTTTTGCTTTCACTGAGCTATTGAGAAGAATTTCTCTGACAACAAGTTCCTCAGATTATTAGGATGTAGAAAATGCAGGAGGAGGGGCATGAAGATTTTTCAAGTGGTCTAAGAAAAATCTCTTGTGTTTGTTGGCTGTTTAGCTATGGGACATCATTGTCTTGTCACTTCTTTATCTCCAAGACAGTAATAAATGTGAGCAGCTTTAACATACCATCTCTGATCCAGTCCTGGCAATGTCCCTTGGAGAGTGCGCATGCCGCTCCCTGGTTTTTCTGCCACCAGCTCCCTGAAATAAAGTCCCTTGCTTCATTTGTAATTCTGCATCTGTACTTCTGAGCCAGTCTAGAGGAGGGATTCCTGAACATCTCTCCAGATCTGTATAAAGGACAACACAGTATTTCAGTCTTTACTCAGACATAATTACAAGTTTCCTTCTGCCTCTTGTGCTTCGTCTACTAAGATATGCTCACTCAGTATTAGAACTTCTTACCTTCAGCTAAATTCTAAGACAGATGCCTGTTACTTAATGAAAGGAAAACTATGTCCCAGCTTCACTGAGTTCCAAGCCACAAAGCAGCTCACAAAAAGAGCTCCTATTTCCAGTGGCTCTGGGAAACAGCACGGGAGCTCTGCTGCTGGGGATTCCTTTGGATACAGGACGAGATGTGTAAACATGAAATTCAGATTGTTGTTCTCAGTCATGGAGCTGACTAAGATCTCTCCTCTTCGGCATCAAAAGAATGAAAATGAGCTCTGTGCTGGGCACACCGAGGAGCTCTGTTAGGAATGGCTGTTGTGCCTCAAAAAACAGTAATTCAGCTCAAATGTTCAGCACACAGACCCTCCTGGGCTTCCTGCTGAACAATCCAGTGAAAAATGAGATATTTTATTGACTTGCTTAAAGCAGAGCCAAGAGACAGGGTAGCTGAATCTGCTGTCCTAGTACAGGAGACAGCTTGTCTAAGGGCTTGTTGGTTTAATTCCACTGGAAGTGGAAATTCTGCTGAAGTCATTTTAGAGCACTTCACCAGAGAAACCCAGCACTGAGGTCCTGTGCCTATGGACCACAGCAGCAGTTTCACGTGCACCTTCTTCTGAACATAAACCACTTAAGCTAGTGGTTAAGCTTTTGGCATTAGGAGAATTGTCATCACTAAACTGTTTTATTACTTAACCCCATAGTGATGTCTCCTTAGCTTTAATTGTGTCATCTGAATCCATACCTATTTATGTCCAGGTATTAGAGTGCTTGCTATTTCTGCTTATAGATATGGGATTCACTTGTTGGTTTGTAACTGATATGTGACATAATACAAAAGCACAAGTAGAACACATCTGTCTCTCTTCCCTCTGGAGTTTCCTAGGAGAAAGGGAGCTCTCCCTCCCAGACCCATCTGATGCTGCATAGGCAAGGCTTTACTGTGAGTGCTGTGAGTTAGGTAAGAGAAAAGTTCATCAGCCAGTAAAGTTTAAATTCAGTAAAGAGGATTTTTTCTCCAGATCCTGAGATGATTGCATGAACCATTCAGACCACATTGTTTACCTTGATGTTTTTGAGGAGCTCAATGTCCAAAAGTGGTATGGGGAGATGTGCAGTTCTAAAGCATATCTCTTATTTTGGATGTTGTTTTATCTTGTATTTGGTGCCTTAACTCTGTACAATTTAAAGTCATATATACTGTACCACAGGTAGTTTAGTAGTTGTGTACTTGAAAAGAACCCATCAAGCTTAGTCGATAAAAATTCTTGTACAGACTGAAGCCTTCTCAGGGGGAGTACTCTTCCATGTTTAATTAATAATCCACCAAGAAGTGAGAGTTATAAGAACGTAAAGAGCATTTAAAAATTTTAACTGCAGAGACTGAATTAATCTGAGACTGAATTTATCTGATTTCTAACTTCAAAGGTTTGGGGTAGTAAGATAATTAAAGCTGCAGTCACTTCTATGCTGTATAAGTAAACAACTTCAAAATGTTTTCTCACCAGCCAGAATTGCATGTTTGTGAAAACCTTTGGACTGTTATTTCCACCAGAATAAACAGCACTTAATTTTAAAAGGCATTAATTGAATGTAAATGACTATCCTTCATTGGTTAGTACAAGAGAGTTGGAATGAGTAAGAGCTGCAGTTAATTTTTAATTAATTAAACTTAAGCCTCATTCATACCTCTGACCAGGATCTAGAAGCTCCAGCTGCCTTATGCTGCTTTGCAGTTCATGAGGTGTAGTGCAGCATCAGCTTGAACACAGGATTTCTGAACACTTCTGGTTCTGGCAGAATACACTGAGGCGAGAGAGAGAAGATAACAACAGAAGTGAATGTCCTGCAGTTTTAGAAGTACAGCATCATAGATACAAGTCGGAGGGAAAGCTGCACTGCCTTTCCAAGTCCACTAAGAGTCTGTGGTAAAACCAGGAGGTTTATGTGTGCTGGGGAAAGCCAGCAGCCTTGTGTACTATGAGCAGGGAGAGATGGGATTGCTTTTTCAATAGTTAGTGAGAAATCAGCCAAGAGGTTTAAGCCATCCATACAACAGGATAAAAGCCGTTAATGATGTTGATACAGGAGATGAATTTATTTTTTCTGTTCAGTAAACAAGTCCAGGATTGCTGGTTTTCCAGAGGAGGAGAGCAAGAAATCCCATGGACAGATTTTGTTTCCTCCTGCAGCCCTACCTAAAACAGGGAGATAGTTCCAGGCAGTGTACAAGCCATGCAGTTGAATTCTGGGAGGGAAAGGAATAACAGTAATTTGCTTAGAAGGAATAGTAGTTAGTTATTTCTGCAATGCCCACAGTATTCTAGACAAGCTGCCTTTTCACAGTGGAGCATGGCAACAAGGGAAAGCAGATGCTGCTCCCACAGTGACCTGGGTAATGTACACATTTCAGGTCACCAATATTGGCGTAACTCCTTATGACAAAGTAGGTTCATCTTACCAGCAAAGTGTATTTTGACAGTCTATCCACTTCTATTTCTTAAGCTAAAAGGGAGTTAATCATAGCACTCATCTGTTTTGAAGGGCGTAGAGCAGAAGGTAAGTTTTAACTTCATACTTTGAAGCTGCTATGAATAGATTAACAGTGTTCCATGGAAACAACCTGATGTACTTTATTTTCTTCGAGCTTCATTTCTGTGTTCTTGCAAAAGCACAAGCTTGCGTAAGCGTAATCAATACAAAGTTACTCAGGGTACTGCATCATCTCTGCAGTGGACACTAACTGCATCTTAAGTCAACAGGCACACATAACTCAAGCTTAATTAAGAGAAACAGGCCATCTTGGCAAGTTTTGCTTTACTACTGGCACTGCTACAATTTAATGATCTATGCATACCGAAATGTGTGTATTGCTGCACTCCCAACAGAATGTGAGTCTTGTAAGGGTGTCCTGTAAAGTAACAGTCAGGGTAGGAGAGACAGTATTTATTCTTCTGTCATTATTTTCACAAAGAACTGTTTCTAAGCAGATGGAAAGTCATTCTGCTCAAAGGAGAATAACGGTGGGCTAGGGAACATTCAGAGCAGTACAGCTTTTGAAAAGTTAGCAATCCTATGAATTTAATTATGAAAATTCTGATTTGCAGTACAGATTCTTTCCTGTGTTTTTAAACTCATATCACTGTTTCCCTGCTCAAAATAACAGATAAAAGACAAGTGTAGTTTTCTAATAACATCTATTGTGTGGAAATCCACATACACTGGAAGAAAAGGGAGGCTGTACTGCAGAGGGCATATTCAACTACAGAGCCATTCTCTGGGCAATGCTGCATAATTTAGGAGTGGGTAACTATGCCTTCAGGGACAACATGACACAGAGCAGATGGTTGAAAAAAAAATTTACAGAAAAAAGCCTCCAAGCTTTGTCCACTCATACATTTACCCCTCCCTGCAAAAGGGGACAGGTACATTCATACACGCATATTGAGTTACCTGTCAGGCATCACAGAGGTCCTTAAGGACAAATGTTTTGGAGCCAGTCTCCTTTTGGACAGAAAAAGGAGGAAGTTGACTCTGTCTTCCAGTTCCAAGGTGCAGTGTCTTATTTCTCATCCTAACCCTAAGTCAATATTTATTGATCAAACTGACTAAGCTTTTTAGGCCAACCAGCTCTCTACGAAGCAATTCTGTTCTCTTGAGCCTCTGCAGGGGCCAGTAACTGGTGCTTAACTACTGCTTCTGCTCCGGAATGTCACCGTCCTCCAGCTGCCCCAGAGCCAGGCTGGGACACTTGCACTTCTCAGAGAGCAACACTGCTGGGGTGGGGGCTCTCCAAAGCACTGAAGTACTACAGCAGAGCAAGTCCCAGTGGGCTGTATGCTTTTTAAAGTTCTGTCCAGTTCTTAATGACAAAGTTGAGCATGAAACCTGTACTGCCAAATGTACCAGCTCCTTGCCGAGTAGGGCATCAGTGGGAAGCAGTCTCAGAAGTGGAGATTTTGAGGGAACGCTGGTGCTTTCCAAGGCCAACTCACAGGCTTTTTTTTTAATGGTTGAATTTCCACCCACCAAAAATCACCATCAACCAAATCAATTAAAATTGCTGCTAATTTGGGCTAAAATATCACCTTTGTGTAACCCAAACTACCACCATCCATGCATCTAAAGAATGTCTACGCAAAGACTCCTCAGGAGGCAGAGCCCTTCTGACAGGAGATCTGGCAGTGCAGTCTGATGTGACTTTTCTGATGATAATTACTTCTCCAAGACAAGGAAAATACAGAGGCAGCGCTTTGGGGCAGTGTTTCATGCTCAGCAAGTTTGTAAAGGGAAGGAATGCAATTCTCTAAATCACTTGTACTGTATTTGTTTCTAGACTTGAATGAATTTCACTTTTCCTTTGTGAGTCAGCGTATTAAACGTTAAAGAAAGGTCTATTTTTCTAAATCTCTTTCACCAATAGAGGTCTGACCTGCAGCCAAGAGATGGATTTATTTATCCACAGAGGATGGAGTGTTTATTTTTGAACTAAGATTGGATATGGCATTGAATAAAAAGAAGTATGACCTTTAAACTAGCTAAACCTTAAATACAATGAACGAATTCCACAAATGAGTAATATGGTGGACGATTCCACCTTTCTTCCCAATAAATCTCTCTCAAAGATGTTACCCAGAATTGAACTTCCAAATCAAGTACAAGAGATCCTTGTGGTCTAATTACAGACTACTTTCAAAATACTTCAGTTTTCTCCCAATCTGTAATCAGTAGAGAACAATGATGACTGAACCATTCCCAACTATAAATAAAGCAATTTCAAATAAAGTAATTTGGCAACAACCGTGGCTATTTATAGCACCAAAAGTGTAACTTGAACATTCGAATTTTCTAAATTTGGTAGCAGTTGAGTGGGAAGAAAAATAACTGCACAGTGAATTTTGAATTGAGCTGTATCTACTCACTAGCCAAAAAAGCCTGCAAATGTAAAGGGAACGCTCTTTGTACCTTCAGTTGCTTCCTCCTGTGCTGCTGTACCCCGTACACTCGGCTTCATTTGGCTTCTGTGCTGTGGTTTGTACGCCAGCCACTGTTACTGACTGTACACAACACGATCTGCACTGTAACCTCGGGTCATTGCCACTGGTTGTAACCCAACGCTACAGACTTCTCTGTATATAAAACCAGAACCATGTCCCATTTGCTTCCAATAGCTCCAATAAAGACTTATCTCTGTAAACAGGAATTATGGCCTAATGATTGGTTGGGGGGGTTGGTTACAGGGAACAAAGTGCCTTCCAAGGGGTTCCGGAAGCCTGGGATGCCAAACCACAGAGGTCCATTGCACCTGAGTCAGGTAACAGGCTCAGCAGAAAGGAGAGACAGGCTCCTGGAGGCTGCAGTGTCAGCAGAGATGACTTGGAGATGCAAACAGAAAGCACATTTATGCTGGAACAAGCAGAATGCATTCCTTCACAGAGGTGAAAGTGAATAGAGCATTACCTGATTGCAGCTTACGAGGGCTGCTGCACACAAGTACCTCTGGGGGTTTGCCTTGGAAGCAGTACCAAAAAAGCCCAGAGAAGGCAAGTTTCACTCCAAAAAGAAATCTGGACAATTTCCAGTATTTAGCTAATTAGAAAAACTGGATGTTTATTTTCTTAAAAGATAAATTACACACATAAAGAACAAGGAAAGTTCTTTCAAAGTTCTCTCCGCCCCTCTCATTTCACTGTGTTTCTTAAACACTAAATTCCTGTGGTCCAGTTTGTCCTCTGAGGTCCAAAGCAAATCCAAGCAATTTCCTTGGCCGGAGCCACTGAGGACAGGATTTGGTGATACCATGACAATTGTGTGGCTGGTATTGTTTGCTTGAGGTTGCAACTCATGGTAAGATTTACTGGAATACACACATATGTCCAGTTGCCTGGAGTTACAGAACCCAGCTGTACTCCAGAAGAGAACTCAGTGAACAGTCTTACTTTTCTTAGAAGTATTTTTCTAGTCTTGAAAGGCTGAATTGAAGTCTGAGTGTAGAGGTCATTAATCAAATTCAGAGGAGATCAGACTTGAGAAGGGATTAGAAACTGTTATGAGCTGACTATAATTGAGATTGCTCTTAATAAAATGAGATATATGAAATCCCACAGATTAGAATGTAGGATAACGGGACCAGGACTTGGTGTGACTTTTGCCCTCGACAGGCCAGCGAGCAGCCAGCCCAGTCTGCTGGTGTGCTGCAAACAAGTCAGTTATGCACAAAGAGCTACTCAGGGACAACTGTACCAAACCCAACACAACCACGCATCACTTAACATTTAGAGCTGTATCAAATATTTAGCAAGTAAGATCCGCAAAGAACTGAACAGAGTCACTTAAGAAAACATCATTAACACTTAACTGAAACTGAAGTTAGTTTTACCTACTGTATTAGCATAATGCCTGTGCTCATGCCTGATGTTAGCTGGCTCACTAAGAGGCCATTCCAAAAGCTCCCTCGGGATTATCATCTCTGAGGTGCTGAGAAGGCTGACAGCTCTTCGGCAACTGCTGGTCAGTGACAGCTCAAAGTGAGCTGGGCCCACTCCAGGAGCCACACAGGACTGGGGCTACACTGGTAAAGGAGGTTGGCACATCCTTCTGTTGTCACTGTGAAAATGCCTGGCATCTCCTCCTCAGTTTTACTCCTGTCCTGTTGTAGCTATGCCAACTTTGCTCAGGCAGTTACAGAGTATCTTGCTTGGAAAAAGAGGGGAACTGTGATTTGTGGCACAAATCCCTTCCCATCCTCCTCCCACTCCCTGCAAACCAAGAAATGCCCCAGTCCATTTACTTTTACCTCAGCAACCTGCAGTGCCTCTCACTGTGAATCTGCAGCAGAAAACTCCTTCCTTTCAAGCCCTCCCCAGCACTGCTTGACTGCCCCATCCCCTGCTGGCACAGCGCTGAAGGGATCCATGCAGAAGGAACCATCTGCTTAACAAGCAAGATGTCCAGCTCATCTTGCTGCAATCAAGCATCACCTTGGAAAAGTGTATTTGATTACAGAGGAAGCAGGAAAAAAATATTGACTGACTGATGTCCAAGCAACTAACAAGCCAGCCTGTAACTTCCATGTGCGAAGAACTGCTGCATCTATAAACCTGCCCAAAACAGCACCCCTCTTTCTGCAAGAAGTGTCACCTCCCTTAATTGCTCACGACATAATGCTGACTTTGGTGGTTTGCTGCAGGGTTGAGTTCCAGCAAGTCAGCTAGAAAGAGTTTTTCCCATTGGCTAAGATGTAAATTATCCTTCTCTTTTGTGACCCCAATCGTTGGTACAATCAACTGAAAGAAACTGGAGCTGCCACTGCTTTCAGGGCCCTGAATTCATCTTCACTTCAGGCTATATGTTCCAGCACATTTATTTGTAATGCTGTAAAAAGCCTGTGTGTACTCTTGTTACAGTTACAACAAAAGGCCCTTTCTTGCTTCAGGCGTGGACCTGAGGCAAAATCCTAAAAAGGCCTTTAGATCCCAAAAAAGGGTCACATACCCTGCACAAATAACTTTCCTCTTCCCCTTTGCTTAGGTGCTGGCACACACCAAAGGTGGGATTTCCTGCCTGCAATAAAGGCAGGCTCAGTGCTCTGCTGGTTCTGATTCATTCAAAGGGACCTTTTTTTTTTTTATTTTTTTAATCTGGGTAACTTTGGATTACAGTAGAAGAGAGAAGGCTAAACCAGGGCAAGATGACAAAATACAGTTCAGTAAATCCAATTACGTAGCCCTGCAAGCCAGTTCCACACAAACTCCTATACTGCCAATATTGCAAGTCTTGAGGTAGCCACAGGACTCCTGCATCCAAGCACAAAGCAAGCATATGGACAGGGGTTTGAGCTGCTCAGGTTTATCAGGGATTAAAGAATTACATGAATTTGAGAAAGATGCTGTAAATTACATTGTTCTCTCTGAGATCAAATGAATAAAAACTTGAATGAAATTTAGAACTTTCCAGTTACAGCAATTACTGGCCTCCTCATTCTGTCCCAATGATGGGAATGTGCAGCACCTGTAACTTCTAAAGACATTCCAAGATCAGGCTACTCCTGTAATGCTGAAGCTGGGGGGGGGGGGCATCCAGGAGCTCTAGTTTGCTGTTCAGGTCTACAAGCAGCAGCCATGTTGCCCACGATTGGCAGCAGTCTGGCACAGGCTCCCACAGCCCCTCTGGCTGTGGAACACCATCCCTTCCCCTCTGTGCTAGATGAGATCTTGCTCCTCAAGTGATTCCCTGTGGTATTGTGCAGCAGTTCTGCCATGCCATGAGTAGGTGGTGAGCTCAGATATACACTGCTCTGCCAGCAACCAGCCTTCATCCTCCTCCTCCTCTTTCCCACCCATTCTCTCCAGTACACCAGTATTAATTACCACCAAACCACTTCTCTCAGCTAGCAGAGCCTCCAGGACACAGAAGGCATTAGATCACTCCCCTGTTTTCTGGGCAGCCAAGACTTGTGCCAAAACCGCTGTGGTTTGCTGGGGTGTTCTGAAAAGAACTGATAAACCCCTTTGTGACAGCTGACAGTGACACAGCACTGCCATCTCAGTGAGTCCTTTACTACCTTTTCTCAGGCAGAGCAATTGAATAAAATCTGCACTGCAGTTTTCTTTTCCCTGTGTGGCATAAACTGACCAGCCACATCAGAAAACTGCATCAGGAGTCATTCCAGTGTCCCCTCCCAAGCGACATTTACGAATGTGGTTCCAAAGGCCCCCTTTCCCCATCACACTGCCAGCTCTGTGCATGAACAGACGCTCGCAGCAGGGAGTTTAAACACACAGCTTGGATGTTTTCATGGCACGCACTAACTGTGCACAGCACGAGGAGGGCTTCTGCTCAGAGCTGGCAGTCTGCAAATCTCATCTCTTCTGCACCTTCTGGAGCCTCAGAGCCCAGTGTGGCTGTGATTCCACTTAAACCCCGCAGCACTCCCCTAAAAATCTGACTTTTGTCACACAAGCTGTTGATTAAGATGGACCCCTGCAACTCCATAACCGAACCAGCCTGCTCACTGCCATAAAACAACCTGCACTTGGACTCCTGATCCCCTTCAATGACTGCCTTGGTAAGCAGCACACCAAAGGTGTGAGCTTGAGAGACCAACTCACCTCACCTCCAGCTCTAACTCAAGCCACTAAAGCTGATTAAAAAATACTTTTGCCCTAATGCTTTAACCAACAAACATTTTAAGTTTTTTGCACTCTGAAAAGCTTCTGTGATAAATTTTTGCTATAAAGTTTTCTACATCTCCTATCCCAACCATTATTAATAAACAGAGGATCATAGTGATTATCCGTAAGTTCTAGGTGTATTAGAAACACACCACACAGATTTACTTCCAAGACACTTCAGTTTTACTACACTTTCTCCTAGCAGTTCGTTTTTGTACAAGGACATAATACAACTTTCTGATCAGATTTGTAGGAAGAGCCCATGAATTACTTAACCAGCAGTCAGTGGTGTGATCGGCTTCTCATGCAGGTTCTCCATGGGGAGAACAGCTCACGGCAGCCACTCATTACGTTATAGATCAAACAGCTCCACTTTATTAGATCTCACGGCCTATTTCAAAGGTTTCCACCTCAGGAGGCCTCAGCTCAGACCTGCCTGTGACAGGCTGCCATGAACATCACCCACCTCCTGCTGAAAGGCTGCTGCTGCATGGGAAGAACTCACCGCCCGCCTCAGCCTGGGGCGTGTCTGCAAGGGGAAAAGAACAGACGGGACTATTTCAACCCCGTGTAAATTAAGGAGAAAAATTTACTTCTCCACAAGGGCCATTAATGCACTACAAGTTCTGTACAGGTTTTCCTCAAAGTATCACTCATCTCCAGCGGTTATTGTTTAGATCTAAAGCTCTGTTGTCCTCCACTGCCCTGGTCCTCTTCTAACACCGGCAGACTCTGGAAGAGATCTGGGGAATCTGGATGATTCCCTCAGGAAGCACCACCCCGCCCAAAGGCCGCTGCTCCCCTCCAGCCCAGCAGCTCCGTACCTTCTTCCCACCGGACAGCCCCCACCCGGGCCCGATCCAAGGCTCCTTCCCCTGGCACCGCGCCTCGCCTTCCCCGCCCCTCACGGTAAACAAAATGGCGCCGCTGCTGCCCCCAAGCCCAAGGGCTGCTCCTGCTGCCAATCACCCGCCAGCCTATCAGAGCTCGCCGCGGGCCCCGAGGGCCGCGCTCCCGCGGAAAGCGCGGGAAGCCGTGAGGGCGCGGAGGGGGCGCCCGGCGGGTTTGAGGAGCCGGAGGGTCTGGGGCGGACTTCGAGCCCTTCCTCGGCTCAATCCACCTCCGACAGCCCGGTTAACTTCAGTGAGCTCGGTTCCACTCATCCCCCGTTGCCTGAGGAAACACTTGACTTCAATGTTAACAAACACGGCTCCCGAGCAGAGCCCTCCTGCTCGTCTCACAGCCCGAATTTCTTACCGTGCCTGTGGTCAGATTATACCGAGGGAAAACCCTCAGTCCTGGATTGCACGGTCGTGCTTGTTAGTATGCAGAAAACACAGCAAAAACTAGCCCGTGTTGCTCAAATGCATTAGGATGTGCAGTGAGTGGTAAACCTTGACAGTCTTTGGCAATACAGAAGGAAAAACACTGCCCAATAAAGTAATGGGGAAAGGAGGAAAAATTAAAATAGAAAGCAACCCCCCGAGTGTCCACTGATGGCTCATTTCCAGGTTGTTTTTTTTTATTATTGTGGTTTTTTGTTTGTTTTGTTCTTGTTTTAATTGGGGAAGGCCTCTCAGTTCAGTTTGTGGGCTCGCAGGAGCTTCCCTGATCCATCAGGGCTCCGGGCGAGCCGCCCGCCTGCAGTGCTGCCCCCGCACCCGCCCCGGCCTGGAAAACCTCCCTGGATTAAACTCTTCTGGTAGGCACTGCCGAAGTGTCTAAAGTTAGGCTGGATGAATGTGAGCCAAGCTGTTGAACAGATGGGAGTGAAATCCTCCTCTTGATAACAGGAACTTTATATCACTGCCACAGATAAGAAGGGCAGCTAAAAAAAGTCAGGGAGGTAGTTATATAAATTTCAAGACTGCTTACCAGCAATGCTTAAAGGTAAAACTTTCCGATAGATCCTGAATATCCACTTGCAGCCGCGGACCCTGAGCTGCCAAGAAGTTCTGCAACACAAATGAGATTGTGACACCCGAGCTCCCACACTGAGACCACTGGAACTTAATGATACAGCACAAACACGCAAAGCATTTGCAAGCTGGAGCCTGGGGCACAGGAGATTAATCCCAGTATCAGCAGACTGGCACTGAGCTGGAGTTCAGTACTCAAACCCAGCTGAGGCACATGTGAACAGAAAGGTGATTGACTACCAGAAAATAACCATCCCATTAATGCCCCAAATGCTACCAAACACACTCATACCTTTTCTCTTACAGGGCTGTAAAATACCCGTGCTTACAGTGGCTCTGACTTAGTGTGGTTTTCTACCTTCCTTATTCAGAGTTTTTGAACATTTGCAAATACAATTTTCTCATCTTAAAACTGACCTGCTCCCTTGTCTTTCACACGTAACTGTGCTTCCAAAGAGATGCACATCTCAGCACTGGATCCATTCTTCTTAATTAGCTGTGGATATTTCAGATGGAGTTGGATGTGAAATACATTGGTAATATTTATTTCCAAGCACCAAAAACTTTCAGGTAGGCATCTAAAATAATCCATGACTGGAAACTGACTATAAAGTGTTTTGGATGAAATGCTGTGAAACAATTATGCATGTTCTGCATCCATACTAAAAAGGGAATATATGCTGCATGCCATTTGAAGGTAATGTTTATTTAGAGAGTGGAAGAAATCTGAAAAATAAAGCAGCTTTTTCTTTTCCTGAGTACCTAATTTTTGGAGGAAAGTACATTATTACACAATTCCCCAGTCCCTCTGAGGAAGACAAGTGGATGAAGCGTTCTTGGGTTGCTTCCTCCTGCCCCCTACTTACCTTTAAACTTTCTCTAAAGGTTGCAATTACTGAGAAACTGCGGAGCTGACCTTACCAAGGGATGCACCTCTGGGAAGACAAAGCAGCAGAGACCACACACAGTCACACAGTGCCATTCTCTTAAAGCAAAATATGGCTGGAAAAGTGACATCACAGCAGCCTACTCGAGCAGGGCTGCTTTCCAAGCCACCTTTGGTGGTTTTGGTGACAAGAATCCATTTGTTCTCCTGGTTATCTGCAGAACACAGGGCTGGGGAGTAGAGCTGCCCTGTGACCCAGTTAGTGCAGCCCTGAAGTCATGCAGGCTCAGCCACGAAGAGGACATGAACCACACTTGACCCCACAGAATTTGTTACTGATGGTGATAAGCATAGATGGCCTACATTTATTTTGCAGATTCAAGCAGAATTAGGAGGGCCATGGGGAAAAAAAATGTTCTATATTGGACATATTTGAGAAATACTGAGTCACAAGTTTCAAGCTGCACAAGGTCATTTCTGCAGTTTCTTTTTTGAAAGCAAACCCTAGATTTTATTATATAAAACCAGTGTTGGCAGCACTCAGAATACGCAGTCTTTTTTAGCAAAGCCCTTTGCAGCATGACTGTGGTTTCAGTCTTGGAGAAGCCTGCAGATGCTACTGCTTCTACTTTAAGAAGAGAATTAGCTTTATATTGCAAAATATTTAACAGTTTTCTCTTCAAATGAAATGAAACAACAAAACAGTTATACAATTTTACTAGTTTATATTTCAATTCATAAAGTATACACACTGCAACTATGCTACCACAATGTCCACGCATCTAATATTGATGGAGTTACAGTATTTTTTTTTTTGGTATTAAACAATAGAGATAATGTATGCAGTTAAGGAAAAAAGCTTGGACATAGCATGTTCTATCTTGTAGTTAACAGAGTACATTAGCTAGCATTAGTACAGTAAACAAGAAAAAGTTAGAAATACAAAATAAACCAAATATCTTTATATACAAACCAGTGCCTCTTATTGTTACCAGCTTATACTCACACTGCACACGAAGTTTATCCACTGATGCAATAGATACTTCAGCATAACACAAACCATTATAAATTAAAAAAATTACAAGGTGCAAAACTCCATTCTACAGCTTTCTGGTGAGAACTCAATACAATCCAAGGAATGAGAACTCCAAGCACGTTTAGCACCTATTAGTGCAACTGCATCGAGCGTGAAAAATGACCTACACCACCTCAGAACGCTACCAGGGAAACGAGTTGGACAGCTAGAGATGCTCACATCTACACTCACGCTGTGATTTTTGCCTCATATATATCTCAGTTTATTGTTTCTTTGTCCCATTCATACCTATGTGCAAAACTAAAACCTGGGAGCTCTGTCGAAGCTCCACAGAAGGCCTGCTACAGCCAGGTAAAAACAAACAAACAAAAAACAGAAACCTGACAAAACCCAGACAGACTCCACTGAATGTCAGACCATCCACATAATCCATATTATCAGCAGTCCTGGTGCTGGGCATTTGAATGCTGTTGATATGTGGATCTAACAATATGACACAAGTGAAACGGAAATTTGCCCACAATTCCGATTATTCTTGTCTAGCACTTCGACAAGTCTCCCAGCCTCCGGTGGCGAATTTGTTTGGCAGCCCATGCCAAAAAAACCCAGAGTTGCATAGAATTGATTAGTAACAGAAAGAAATGCCAAACACAGAGAGATGGATGCTGCATCTACTAAAACAAAGTGGGATTGCTCGACAGGAATGCTGAAATCATCCCCATTCATAAAGCAAAACATGTCACCTCCTACTCTCCATTTCCTACCTCTGGGGACTGCTTTCTGGCACTGATGTAGTTCTTGATAAATTTGTATTTTTGTTGCATTTTTTCCTTTTTTTTTTTTCTTTTTTTTTTTTAAACTTTGTTAGTGACACTTTTCCTTTCAAATAAAATATTAAAAAAGGTTATAACTGTAAAAAAACCTATCATATGTAAACTTAACAATTAGGGTTTGGTAAGTTCTCGTACCTAGTCTGTGAAAAGCCTCCAGCCAGACGCAGAATGGAGTGTTTCTCGGAAGAGCTTCAGTCTAGCTACATCACCTGTTAAATATCAGTAGTATGAACAACCCATGTCTAGCAATAAAACCTCTCTTGTGTTTCCATCCTCTTTATCACTGACCTATTGAAATCCTGACATGCTGTGTTTCTATTATATTTACATTCTGGTCCTCTCATGTCACAGAATTAAACATCTGGCCAAGGAAGGCAACAAAAGGTGTTGTGTTAAGAAGGTATGTTTGACAGAACTGCTTTTCAACAAGTCTCTTTTCCTTGGACTCCAGTCACTGTTTTTATAGAGCTTATTGTTCTGTTGAACCATGTTTTCTTTGCAGCTTGTACTTCATTCAGGGCCAGACCCAAATGGTGCTCCAAATCCTGCAAACAGAAGATTAATTTCATTAATTTGTTATATATTCACAGCACAAGATTATAAGAGTTAAACCTAGAAGGCTCTAGAACATCTACAAACTCTTGGCCACTTCAGAAGTTAAACAAGTCTTACATAAATTAAAACAGCACAATAAGATGACAAAGAGAAGAAAAAAAGTTTTGAAAAGCAAACAAGACTTGTGTCATTGCCCTTAGTGAAACATTCTGCTTTCTTCTGTACATCCAAACTCTTTAATTCTCTTCCATCTGAGGGGGAGCTATTCCCACAGGAAGTGGACTTTCTGCAAACCAATTTTTACCTTTCTGTGAACAAGTCGCACTGACATATCAGTTTTAGGCTAAAAGCACAATGTTGTCATATTTTACAGAAATACTTCAGGTACCTGGAGTGCTTTGCAATCGTGTTTTAAGAAACATGTCTAACATTTGTCAATGTTACTTCTTCATTTAGCACTGATTGTGAGATAAAGACATGCATGATTCAGTACTCTGTCAGAGCTTGGGCTCCTTCCAAGCAGTTGCAGGAGATCAGGCAGCCAGCACTGCACTGCAGACAGGCAGATGTCTGGAAGCTGTAGTGGCTGCTAAATACAGTTCATGCAATTTCAATTATATTGTCTGCATACAGCAAATTTCAGACGCAGCATTTGGTCAAATAACCCATGCAGGAAATAGCAGGTTATGGTTTCAACCAACAGGATCTGTTCCAATCCCTCTACAACTCACACACACATTTCTCTAGGAATGCAGACACGCTGTACAGACTGCAAAACAAACTTCCAGAGCATTACCTGTATTTTACATTCCGCCTCCACAAGCTGCAGCTTGGTCTGGGCCAGCTCAAGCTCCATTTCCCTCAGCTGGTTCTTCAGTGTTTCCTTCTCCTCATCTGTGTCCTCATCTGAACCATCCTTGGCCGTGCTGGCAACCTTCACACGGCCTTCCTTACTGAAGAACTGGCGGCAGTGCTCGCAGTCATCCACCTTTTGCTAAAGTAAACACCTGGCTGTGAGCAACATGCTGGGGATGTGATCAAAGCCTGCTCCTGCCTCTGCTCTGGGAGAGCAGCTCAGTGCCAGAGGAGCCATTAATGGGAACTTTTAGGGAGGCACAGCTGAGCAGGAGCTCCTGCCAGCCCCAGACTCATGGCTCTGGGAACACTGCTGTGTTATTTTGCTACAATAATGGCCTCTGTCCATCCTCCTTATTACTTTAAGGTAAAAGACATTCAGAGAATCTCTTCCAGAAAAAAAAAACCAAAAAACAAAACCCTCAAAAAAAATCCCAGCATCAACATTAGCATGTAACCACTACAGCATGAGAGGGCTCACCTTTTCTCCCAGATCCCTCCTTATAATCTTCTCTTTAATCTATGGGGACTCTCAGCCACCATTTTAGCAATGAAATAAATTGTGTGCCTGCTGCTATGATTTTGCTAAGAGATTGAAACACTGTAGAGTGTGGATCTATCTGGTCTCTTACCCGTATTTTCTCAATTTCAGCTTTATTTGCTGTTTGTTGCTTTTCCAGTCGCTCACTCAGCTGGGAACAAATCTGACAAGCAAAATTATGTTACCAGACCATTCATAAATGTAAATTCCCTCCCAAATGAATGCTAAAGCACAAGTAAATGCTGCTGCAATATTAACATGGATAGTCGAAGGACTCTTATGGAAGCTGGAAAAATTGGGATGCTGCATTAAACTGTCTCACTGTACATTTTCCTATTATCTACATATTCTTCTATCCCCACAGGAAAAGGTGCAATTCCAACACAAGTTATTAACAGTTTGGCCTTGCTAAAGGAGCCAGAAAAGGTTAGGAATAGCATGGCCCTTTTGTTGCCTTTAGGAGAAAAAGACAGGCAAGACAAAAAAAACTCTAATTCATTCCCTGAGACCTGATATGGGCCTATCAGAGAGACACACGAATTTGCTCCCTTGATAGCTTGTGATCGGAAGCTTGAATGCCAAAGCAAAGCCTTGAAAGAAAAAAGGCATCTTTTTCTCATTTTATTTCTGAGGTGCATTTGATTGCCAACAGGAAGGTGAGAGAGAAGCTTTTTTTTTGGCATGAGGTGAACCTTTGATATCCAAGAGCCCATTTGAACATGTTTGGCTGTAACTGAAGCTGTGGTGACTGCTGATCTACAAATACCCACATCACAGGCAAACAGGACTGACCACTTCAGGATCTTGGCCAAAGAAAATGCAAAACCAGCCACAGGCTTCCCATTTAGAACAGCTAAATTGTGTCCTCAAATGCATGGCACAGATGACATCGATTTCCAAAAGTCTCATAAAATACCTGAAAGCCTTGTACTTTCATAGCAAACCACATAATCAGGAAGTTGTACTTACCTGTTTGTAGTCACCAATAATAGAGCTGTTCTTTTTGATCTCTGACTCTGCCTTATCTAGTTCCCTACGACACATTTCCTTCAGCTGTAGGGGGGAAAAAAACAGCAAAAAAAGGCTTTATATAGTTGTAGTCTGAAAAATACCCAGGTGGTATTTCTTCCTTCTCTTTAACCTCACTGCTCTGCTTTACCCAGGGACCCAGAGTCCAGCTCAGCTCCCTGCAGGCAGGGAGAAGCCAGGCTTTGGTGGCCTTCACTGACAGAACAATGGGCTAGCCAAGGAAAAGGAAGGATTCAAAAAGTGCTGACAGCTGAAGTCCTGCACTGCCTCCCTGTGCAGCATCTGGCACAGGCTGTGACTTTGTGATTTCAACTTAAAAATTCCCCACCCTATGAAGCACCTGGCAGGAAAATGCCAAATTCTGCTTTGCTGACGTCCTTGACACCACAGAAGAGGGACAAACATGACTTAGAACATTAAGCCCTTCCCACACTTGTCACTTTTTATTTTTATCATTTCTGTACTGTGCAGAACAGTGAGAATGACAGAAATGCCCCAACCTGAGCAGATTCTTCCTCCAGGCGCCTCTTTTCTTCTTCTGCATCAATCAGCTTCTGTTTGGTCATTAGCAGCTCTTTATTGAGGGCATCTGCCTTCTCCTCTGCCTGAAACACAGAGCAGAGGCTGAGCAGAGGCTTCCCTGCTGTGCCTCCACCAGGACAGAGCCAAGAGTGCATCCATTCCAGTCTTATTAAGATTTGGTTCATTGTTATTAAAAACAATAAAACTTTATTCTGAAAATTATTTTTCTAAAACTTCCCATCTGCAATAGCAAAGCAGCAACACATTAAAGACATGTACCACTATACTCCAGCTCTTCAAAATGCCTCCTTGAATTCAGTGATTAATTTTAGCAAAACTGGAGTTGCTAAAGAAATCCAGTACCAGAAATAAGTTTCATTTTCTTGTCCAGTCTGGAAGTTGACCAATACATTCTGAAGACAACCAAAGGCACAGAACAGCTCACAATGTTCAAGATCAAGAAAAGACTATAACCAGCTCAAACCTAAGTTTAATTTGTAAACATTCAGCCATGTAATGAAAACAGAATTAATGAAAAATGCCTCTAGAACATTTAAAAAGCTCCCAGAACTCTATGACACTTCCCAATGGATGTGCTACCATCCCAGAAAATACTGCATGAAAAAACTGAGCTGCTCAAGCAAATGTAAGTCAGGTCCCTCTCTCCTTCCTTCTCAAGGGAAAGAAATGTCCCACCAGAAACCAACAGTCCCTTTTTACTACAGTTTTTTAAGTATAAAAATATATAGTTGAAAAATTTCAAGCTCTGTATAAACCACTAAAGCTCTGCAAAGTTAAGACATCTTTTCCTGTCTCATACACACAACACAGCACTTCCCAATAGGTGCATGGATTCTACATAAAAATAGATCAATAACTCAACTGATATATAAAATCTTCAGAAAGTAGCTGTACCAATTCCCTTCAAAGGAAGAAAATCAGAAAGTGAATTTTAGTCCCTTAAAGTCCTGCTGATCCTTTAAAACAGACAGCAAAGGCAGAGAGAACATCTTTTCATTACAGATGGGGTTTAAGCTGTTTTACAGTTAAAGAACACTGGGATGTAGGAGCCCAACAACAGTAGAAAAATGAAGCCTATTTTCTGATCTAGTGAAATGATACTAAGGAAATTCTTGTATTTCCAAATGCTTTGTTTTGATCTTTGAGGTTGCAGATTTCAGACATGCCATGGAGGTATCAGAGGAAGTGTGTTAAACAATGTCCTTTGGTACTTTCCTTTCAGGACCTCAGGCTGGCAGAATGAAACTTATCACTTCAGGATCCAATTAGAAGAATTAATCATGTCCTGAAGTAGGATCAAACCTAGCTATCTCCTCCCAGGGGATAACCCAAATTCTACCAACATCATCTGCCATCTTTGAATACAAGACTCATATATCAAATTAAGCAAATTTGCCTTATTTTCTTCCTCTCCCAGTTCTCAATTAAAAAAAAAAACAATGTAAAACTATAACCATGTCTCCTACAGGCTCAAGCAGACACAAACAACAGTTAAAAACTGATAGAAAAAGCTTCTTCAGGACAATTTTTGCTGGAGTCCATCTCCTGAATGCCACTGCTGGGCTATCACCAGTGTGAAGCTTCAGGAAGCTTCACTAATGAAGGGAAAAAGCCCAGGTAAGAGGAGGTGAACATACCAATGTGTGGGGAAAACCTGATTCTAGAACATTCTTCTATGATCCACATTTTAACACCTAAGAACAGGAAATGTAATAAACCCTAAAGTCCTGAACCAAACCTCATTAAAGCAACATTCACCCATTGGCATCAACATTTACTATTAATAGTTTTCCAACAGCAAGTTTCCAGGAGACCGTGGGAAACCTTAAATTGTCTGAGGCAGATCCAATGAAACATTTCAAAGCCTGTCAGTTCCTGCACTGTGCAACTTTCAGAAGTCATTTTCCTTTGAGATTTCAGAAATGCACTTATCTTGGTACAGAACAAGAATGGCAAAACATGAGCACTTGAACTCTTCCCCTCATCTCCCCATGCAGACTAAATGTGTTGTAGCCTCCCCTGTGCTAGAAATGCCAGTACCTTTCTGTCTCTGCATGTCCTGGAAAAAAAAAAAAGAAAAAGCATATCCTAATAAAACCTCCCACAACTGAATATGTAAAGAAGGGAGTGAGACAGCAAGCTGAAAAAAACTCCCGTAACACAAAGCAAACCTGAAGTTTCCTCCTGAGAGCTCTACTGATCTGGAAACGGCCCTGGATGAGGAGTTCACACGGGCAGATTCCAACAGGCCAAATGGAAACCACAACATTTTCAGAGTTGCCTGAGGTACCCAAGAACCTCATCCATGCAGAGCCAGACAGACTCAGACTTTCAAGTTTATCAGGCACTTTGCAAAACTTGTCTGCTGTGAAATTGTATTCATAAAAATCCCAGGAAAACACAAGCCAGCATCCATGTTATGATCCCTGTGATGGTTCAAAGACTTGACACAGCTCCTTCTAGACCTCCTTAGAGAAAAAAAAGCAACTACTCAAGTACAGGCTCTCCTTTCCCTCCAGTCATGCTGACTGCTTTTCAGAGTAATGAGTAATTCAGTCAGCACTCCAGTTTCCCATGCACCTCTGCCACAGGCCTATACATTGTCAGTGTTCAATATGGATGTGGAGGAGGGAATCCTGTAACACACAAACCAAGTACTCCATGGATCTCCTCTCCAGTGAGAGAAGCAGCAAGGACTTAGCCCATGTCTGTCCTAGGCAGCCTGAGGACATGACTTACATTGTCCAAGTCCTTCCTCAGTGCAATCTTGCTGGTGACCAGCTCGTGGGCGAGGTCGTCGTTCTCCTGCTCCAGTCTCATGTTGGCTTCCTGCAGGCGCCGGTTCTCGCGCTGGGGGGACACGGAGGGGCAGTGAGGGGCAGGGGCTGCCAGGGGAGTGTCTGACACACACACAGCAGCCTGTGCCCACACACCAATGCCCACCTTGCTTCTCCAGTATGCAAACACAACTCTACCTGCACGGAATTCCCTGGGACAAAACTACAGCCACGGTGTAAATGCAAAATGAATATGGGATTAGCCTGGAGAAGACACCGGGTATGAATAAGTCTGCTCAGCCGTTACTTGTTGAGCTACAGAAATGTTTTTGAAGCCTGCAATAGTAGGGGTATCATTGTGCCATCAACACCTTGCCAGGAGTTTCCTACAAGTACTGCTTTTATTGGCTCAAAATTGAATTTGCATGCCAGAAACAGGTAAGAGAGGAGAATCCTGGGAAAAATACTCTTTTTTCTCTCTCTTGTTACAACTCCCAGCACACAGATGGATACTAAAGAAAGTTTACATAAAATTTCTCTGATTACAACACGTTAATTTATTGTATCTATGTCTCTGTGTGTGTTATTGTGGTATGTGTATGCATACGTAACTTTACGTGTGTAATTTATCCCTATATTACATTTATTTGATAAAGAAACTATTTATAAAATTATATGATTACTGCAGTATACGTAATTTGAAATTAGGAAGAGGAGTAAAAGCGGGAGCATAACCATGGCAGGCAGAGTTAGAATCAGTCAGGCATTTTCTTTCTGCTCATGGCTTGTGGTGCAATCAGCACATTACACAGGCTCTACTGAACCTGTTCTACAAGCCCAAATTCATGCTATTCCTTTTCTTGCACAGCTGGGCTCACAACAACCCCATCCTGATCAACACTGCCAATAGAAAGACATTCCCTTCAAGTTTGTGGAGCTGATTCCCCTGTTGCATCCAAATTGGTCAAAAAACAAAAGGAGCTCAAAAAAGAGTCAAAGTAGCAACTTCCTGTTTGTTAAACCAGACTGGAGAAGGTAAAGCATTACCTCAAATCTTTCTATAGGATCCTCCTGCTGAGCCTGCTGCTCTCTCATGGTATGATATTCCTTTTCATATTTCTTCAGCTTCTTCTGGCTAATCTAAATTAAAGCAGCCCATTAGTTCTTGCTCAGGACATCAATAAAAGAACACGACACACACAGGGTTATGGAACAAGCTTCAGGCAGCTCCTGCCTTCTACAAAGCACAGCTCATGGCTTCACCCAGTTCTGAGTGTCAGACCCTCAGGTGTGGTCAAAAACTCAGTCCCACTCAATACAATGACAGCAGCCTCTTCCTGTGGAATACAGGGAAGGTTTCAAAAGGCACCCAGAGCATCCTGCCTGAGCTCCCTGGTGCTCCACACACTGCAGAGCTTCAGCAGAGCAGAGCAGAACAGAATAGAACCCTGTGAGACGTGCTTCATTTTTGGACTGGCCTGATGCTGAGCCCTCTTCAGCTGCTTTTTCAGCTGTAACATTTATCACCACACAGAAGCATTTGGTTTACTTTACATGAGACTGTAAATGCTGAAAGGGCAAGTGCAGGCTCAGCTGACATTTCTGCCAGTGTCACTCAAGCCCAGCAGAAAACAGCCCCATGCCCAAGCTGCCACGGTGTCTGGGCAAGCAGCAGCACCTCAGAGGCACAAGTGCTCTGTCCCTGACACACACAGCACCAGCAAAGCCACTCTCACAGGCCCCCAGACTCCCCTTCTGTGAGAAGGGACAGAAAGGTGATGCTGAATTCAGTATTTTGTGCCCAGAGTTCAAGTCCTGCAGGGACAGGGAACACAAGGGAAGCTGTAACAGATCCTGACCAGCATTTTCCTGGTGTTACCTGTGCCAGAGATTACAATAGCAACACAGACCATGCCAAGGTCACTGTGAGCATTTCACATACAAGATATTATGCATCTAAATGAAATCTCTAGCATTAAAAGTTGCACCAAAACATTTATTATTATCTCGGTAAACCAAGTAAATTTAAAAGCTATGGCTAAGATTTCCTCTTTAAAAACCCTTTTATGAGAAACAGGTTGAATTTAACACTCATAAATGACAGGCAGAATGGAAAACGTGCTTGGTTTCCCTGAAGTGTGGTTTTCTCACTAACAACCTTCCTGGGAAGGAGCTGCAGAAAGCGGTGGCCAAGCTCCCTCTAGTGAGAGCTGACGAGAAACACCTCTCTGCACTCTGAACATTTCAGAGATGCCAACCATTACCTGGAGTCGGTCCAACCACACCACAACTGCAGGAGTTATTCCTGCACCCCGGACACCCACCTAGAGAATGAACCCTTCACTGCCAATGGAGCCAATAGCTTGAGGAGATTGTTTCACTGCTCTGCCCCTGCTCAAACACTGCCCAAATTTTGGGGTTTCACACCCCAAATGTCCTGCAATGTAAAGTTAGATCCTGACAAGTGAGGCAAGCACCATGCCAAAGGAAAGGAAGGCAGGTACACCACTGTATTTTCATCTTCTACTTTTTAAGTGCATTAAGCCAGTTTTGCCTTTTATCGGTGATCCTGAGCAGATTTGTCATTGTCATAAATTCTGGGCACGGGAGGCCTGGGGAAGTCAGCAGGGATTCCAGGTTAGCAGAAATTAAAACTGATGTCCTACCTCATCTTTTCAGGGGCACAGGAGGCAGTAGCAGCTCTGGTAACACGTGCTGCCCAGAGAGGTGAACTCCCCATCCCTGGAAGTGCCCAAGGCCAGGCTGGACAGGGCTTGGAGCAACCTGGGGTAGTGGAAGGTGTCCCTGCCCATGGCACAGGGGGTGAAATGAGATGGGCTTTAAGGTCCCTTCCAACCCAAACCACCCTGTGATTCTGTGACTTGATGGCAACACTGAGGAGTGACTTTCAGAATTTGGTGCTGTCTCCAGCTGATGACTTCCTGACCTCCTTTCCAGCAGAATGCTGTTCTTATCACAATACCTTAGCCAGGCTACTTCTCCCTTCCTATAAATTATTTATTTTGATATCAGGCCTTTTTCTGCTCAAAGAAACACTTCCAAATGCAGAGCTGGAGATTTCTACTGACAGCAAAGGACTTATATTTTAGGTCAAGGAAAGTAATTACATGCAGCACTCCCATCAAGGAGGTGATACAGAAGTGTTCTGTGCTCAGCCCAGCAGTGTTTCCTCCACAACCTTCCCATTACTGCCCCCAAAGCACCCAGCACTCCAGGACACCACGGGCGGCCTTGCTACATCCACTCAGAGACTGCTTGTGCCACTCCACACAGCACTGGGAGCACAGGGAATTTTGGCAGAGTGGGAAGAGGAACAAATTGTTATTTGGAAACATAAAAAGGCAAATGCACTCATTATGATGATGTGAACCAGATGCATGTGGAACATTTAATCTGTGGATAATGCTAAATGATTAGAGAGATAAAACAGCTTTATTCGTGATTATTCTGTAATTTCTACATTAGTTTCACACAAGATATGCTTGAACTCTGTGCAGAACACTGGTATCCACACAGCTACTACACCTAGATCACAAAATGCCTGGAATGTTAACACACCAGGGAAGCTGTGTACTTCCACACTGACACCACAAAGAATTCCTCCAAGGAATTTAAGGAAAAAGGACACTTTGAACCACAGTGTATTTGACATGGTTCTCCACGATCACAGCCAATGAGGCTGTGAGGCAGGAGCTGCTCCCAGGCTGAGGCTGCAGCAGTCCCTCCCAGCTCACCTTCATGTTGCAGGCCAGCTCCATCAGCTTCTTGGCGTTCTCCTCGGAGCGGTAGCGCTTGGGCAGCTGCACTCGGAAGAACTTTAAAGCCCCTTCAAAGTCAGTCAGCAACAAATCATCCTTGGTAGTCTGGAGACGAGGAAAGAAACACCAGGAAAAGCCAGTTTTTTACAGTTATTGAATCCCAGAGACAATAAAGCCACATGCTTTGGAAACCTGCTGTAACATCACTGCTTCTTAACCTTCTGCAAAGAGTGTTTCTATTTCTGCAACCTTCTATTCCACACCCCAACAAAAGCACTGTGCTGCACAGGACATGCCAGATCACAGCACGTGTGAGACAGGCAGTTGTTAGTTCTCAAAAAAAAACCAACATATTTTTGTAACAGGCAGTTTAACTTTTATATGGTGGGTGAAGATGCATAAACCACAGTGTAACATTGTATACTTACTTTTAACAATCCCAATGCAACATTGAAGATAACACTTATTCCCTGGAAAGAAAAAACAATGACAAATTAATTTAATTTCTCAGTATTTACAAGCTTGGATAGGAATTTATTTGTTGAGTTTTGTTGTTTATCTAATTTCTGTGAAATAGAGAACCAGGATAAATGTGTAACTAGGTGTTATATAAATCAAAACCACAAAGAATGACTTTGCAAACTACTGGCAAAATATCTTTACTGGAGAGTCATTATAGAGAGCAAAACAATCAACACTAGTTTTACTGCCTCCTTAACAGTCTGAGACTCTAAAATTATGTTGTGCATTTTATTTTATTTCTTAATGAGTAGTTGGTCAGCTCAAGATAATTTAACTTCTAAAAGCACTGATTCAAATGCAGTAATATATATACACCAATATATTAATTTCTGGTCTTCACAAACTGGGATATTCATGCAATGAAAAAGAAAGTGACTCACTTTAGGACAGAGTCCCACAGCATCTATTCTGCCTCTACTCCTTAGAAAAGTTCTATTCATATTTCCAATTAAGTTAAATATAAACAGTTCTGAAGTAAGGAATTGCTCACTCCTTCTTCAGGGGTCCCACTCATAATCATGACACATTACTCATCTTATTTCAAGATCCTGCCTTTCTTCTTCCCACTAAGTTATTCTTTCACTATTACTTTAAAATGATGAAAAACTTCTCTGTGAGCACATTTACTATTTATGAATTGAAAATGTGTTTCTAAACAAACAGAAGTGATTTTCTCCATACCATCTGCTGCTTTCTATTCCACTGGCACATGGACAAAGCAAGCAGCAGACACAGGGAAAGGGCAAAAACATTGACCAGGAGGTTTGTGAATGCTGAAAGCCTTCAGTAAAGGAAGGCAGGAAATCAGCCACTTCACAGGAACAAGTGCAGATCCAAGAAGAATGGATGCATAAAGTTACCCAGCAAATCATTAAATAACTCAAGGATGCTTCAGGACAAAATGGGATTTGTTCACTGATGGTAATAAGTGCTGACTGTAATTACACTGCTCACCCACATACCACTACATACACTGTTCTAAACATGATTACAGACAATGTCTCAATATAAAGAATTTTGCTCTCTAAATATAAGTTGTGAAATATAGAGAGACTTCAAGTTTTCCAGGAGAAAGAACTTCAAGCTTGTTAGATTACCAGTATGAGAGTTATCTGGGCCATTTTATACACACTGGCCTCCATACAATAATATGATAGGAAAAGAAAAAAAAGTCATCATTGTGTATAACGTGACTTCAGAAGAGAGGAACCCACATATTTGTAAATCAGTTCTTCTCACACTGTACAGTCCTCTCACAGATTCACCAGTGCCATAGGGAATAGGAGATTATCATCTTTTATACACCTATTGATTCTTAATTTGTTTTTTTAACATGCTAAGAATCTTTATCATTGCAGAAATGTAGCACTTCTACATAAAAATATCACACGCCTTGCTCTGAGAGAACAGATAGTAACAAGGACATGAACCAAGATAGTGACAAACTGTCAAAAGCTGGGAGCTGTGCAAGTCTCCAATTATAACACATACCTCACATAGGAGTAAGTCAATAATATGGAAGACCATGTAGAGAGGGAATTTTGCAGTGAACAGGGTGAGGAACCACTGGGAAGCATACATGTGTGCTTCAAGGCTGATGTCCAGAAAGTGGTTGTACAGATCAGGAATGTATTCCTAAGAGTAAAACAAACAGAAGCACTGAAAGTTAATTTAGGGCGTTTTGGAACTGTAGCTGAACCCCCAAACTACAGAAGGGAGTTGGGTACAGTGACCATCAGTGCAGGGTCCTGCATCTACCAGGTGTGACAGGAACGGGCCTGGGGGCCTCCTAAGGATGCCAAAGGCTTGTGCTGGGGTGGATGCCCAGCAGGACCCTGGGATTTGCCCCAGCAGGGCCCAGCAGTGGCTGTGCTGACACCAGAGCCACAGCAGAGCCACTGCAGCTGTCAGGCACATCTGCCTGCAGCAGCACCACACTGCCCCCAAGACCTCTGCCAGAACACGGGGGAGAGCCCTCGCTCTCCACCCTTCCTCAGAGCTTACCAACACCACTCACCTTCCTCAGAGCTTACCAACACCACTCACCTTCCTCAGAGCTTACCAACACCACTCACCTTCCTCACAGCTTACCAACACCACTCACCTTCCTCAGAGCTTACCAACACCACTCACCTTCCTCAGAGCTTACCAACACCACTCATCTTCCTCAGAGCTTACCAACACCACTCACCTTCCTCAGAGCTTACCAACACCACTCACCTTCCTCACAGCTTACCAACACCACTCACCTTCCTCAGAGCTTACCAACACCATTCACCCCATGAGAAACAGCCAGAGCTGAACTGAGGCTCAGGTCCATTCACCCTTCCTGTGTGAGCCCACACCTGCATGAGGCGCTCCAGCTGATAGAACTTGCAGTGCAAATCTTCAAAGTTCTGTTTGAAAAGTTCCCTGAGTCCATAATCAAACATGATTTTGACCAGAACACTGAAAGCTTGCTCCTCGGGCATCTGTGAGACAGGAAGGTGGATTTAGCATCGAGCATTAAAACCTTTCACATCAGGTCAATCTGTCTGAACCCCCCTTCTTCTGACTGAAACTGCCACTACTTTTAAATCCAGTTTAAATGTAAACAAGAGTATTATCACACAAAATGAGGTTTAGTGTTGCAAATGGCATTTTAGTGGAATAAACCACTTCTCAATCACTCAACTAAAAATAAATCTCCAGACATGAAGACCAAAGCAGTTTCCTTGTGTCTTTGTTTCAGAACTCATCAGAAAGTGAATCTTACAGATGTTGACCAGCCTAACCCTTTGCCACACATGTAAAATGAGGCAGAAGCAGTATTACTAGAGGATGTTAAACAGGATCTTTCTCTTATTCCTTACGATGTATTTCCCTTTCCCAATGACATTATTACATATGATGTTTATTTATTAGATGACAAGAATAAGAGAGACCAGTAGCTGCTAACAGAAGTGCCATACCTCACAACTCAGCACTGCTTTGGGAAGGTTCAATGTCCCTTTCCTGCCAAAAACTGAAGAAAAACTCAAAGCTCATCAGTGTTTTGACATTTTCCCTGCCCTTAAAATTCAGTTTTAATATTTCTGTAGAAAAGTCTGATTTCAGGTCAATTGCTGGTTTCTATAAAGGACAGAACATCCATCTCAAGTATTCTATTATTAATCTGCAGATGGAGTTTATTAAAACAGAAAACTTTGCTGAAACATTCCAAACCGGTAGTGACGGACTCGCAAAAACTTAATTTCCTTTTCTGCAACATTTGTTGTTATTATTTATTTTCCCGAGCAGCCACACTCCAAAGGCTGACTTCAAAGAGAATCAAATAAAAAGAAACTTATTTGAAATTTAGTTTTTCTTTAAATGCATACATTATTCCCAGAAGCCACAGTATTGTTAAAGAGAGAACTCTGGAACAACACATGGCTCAGTCATGAGAGTGAATCTCTCTAAGGCAAGGGACCCTGACAATGAAAATCCACAAGCAAGCACATCTGTTTCAGTAAAAGCTGTTCTCATAGCAGGAAGCATTGCCCTTCTCTATCTGATTCAGTGAGGAAATAAAGAATTAATTGCTCATCTAGGAAATATTTCAGATTACAGTTACAAAGAACTAAATGGTTGTTATCATCAATCACTTGACTTTTGTTTCACAAGAATGGAGTTTACAATCTCGTCTGTATCCTCCCCTGACTTTACAACAGTATGGAAAATCCTCCCCTGAAGGCCAGACTTCCTCTTCCACCAAAAACTGCAGAGAACTCTTCATGCTCAGCCCTCTATGGCAGCAACAGCTGGGGAAAAGAAACCTCAAAGCACTGCTGGGCTCAGGAACACTGCAGGTCCAACTACCCTTGCAATAGAAACACTGACAAAAAGCAAACGTGACTTTGAAACAGAGCAGTCTATAAATACACAAATACAGATTGCTAATGATCTTGTATTTCCCAAGCCTGAGTGAATCTAAAACTTCTGCTCCTGACAACCACGAATCTCTCTCTAGCTCCTGAACACACTAGTGATTAAAGGATATCACACTGATGAGATCACTTCTATCAACAGCAATTAAGTTTAAAAAAGCATTATACAGTTTCTTTTAAAAACATGAAGGTATTATTGTATCCTTCCCTAACCTCTCAAACCAAGAAGCACAAAGACCTACAGGACAACAGCCCCCAGGCAGCACAGCCTGCACTGAGACCTAATGAACTGACATCCCTTCAATGTCCTAAATACTGCTCTGTGTATACAGGACATGGCAAACACCATCTGTATTTCCAACTGATTCCAACAGAAACATCTTATAAAAAGCTTACATCTGACCTTGAAACCCTGTAACAAAAACATTTACAGTGTTGTCTTATACAAATTCCATGCCTACTACTGCTCATGAGTGCAAGCCTGAATGGAAGGGGTCCTAGTACATTAACACAAGGGCATGACTGCTGAGTCCTTACAAACACCACAGCAAGTTTTAAGCAAAGTACTCTTCCCTGTCTAAAATCACTTTATTACTGACCACCATATAAGTGGAAATGTGCCCTGCAACACTATTAGCTCAGAAGTCTGTTCTAGACAAGTGGAACAATATTTATTGTTAGGTCTAACCCAAGTGAGGGTAAAAGTACCACTTACATGTAACAGCAGCACAGCAGCAAGGAATGACTGGCCTTGGCAGTAGCCAATCTCTTCATCATACACAGAGTAGGCCTAAAACAGGAATCAAGACTTTACTGGTACCTGTCTTCAGCTAACAAACACAAATAAAACAGAACACTGCATTGAACACAGCTCCATACAATTCCCATGGACAGAGTGCAGCCACTGTCATTCTAACAAAGGGAAAATCTGCATGGCAGCCAAACTGGGATACACAGAAGCAGTGCCTGCTTCCAGTTGCTGCAGCCTATTAAACCACTTATCTCAGTGCTTTTATCTCTAAATAGGTCCCACAGGGATGTTATGAAGAGGGAGAAACTCTAGGAATTCAAAAGAAAGTGCTGGAAGCTTAAACCATTCCAGCTGAGATACCTGAATACACTGAGCTGTCCATTTTTGCTTATTTCTTCCTTCTAATAATCAGCTTCAGTGCATGCCTATGGCTTTATAACCTTTATGGAGGTACACAGTCATCTCCAGTTACAGAATTTGGCCAGCTTGACCCAGGCTGACAGGTCAGGAATGATGTGAAGTCTTTGCACCAAACACTTCAGTGCAGAGGAATCCGGAAGGGCTTTAGGCCTCCTGTGTGTATAACCAGAAGCACCCCAAAGCTACAATGGAGAACAGCCTGAGCCTGGTGCCAGAGGCTGTGTCCATGACAGACAATGCTAACACATCCTCCTTCTTCTCAGCCAGCACTCACACTGCTGCTGATGTTGAATACAAGTTACTAAAACCAGCCCAGAAGAATCTGAAGAATACCTTGCATATTTTGTACAGGGAGTCCTGGCCATCTCCCCCAGTATCTTTAAAATAATCATGAGCAGGGAACGTTCGATTGATGTCTCGGGTGATGGCACTGTCCTGTGGAGACTCCTACCAGAAAAAGAAAATCAAATGCAAATTAAAACACATCAAAAGAATATAAATTACAATATGCTAGGATTGAGACTTGGGAGATCAGCACTGGGTTCTGTGCACTGTTGTAAATTTAACAAAACCCAGTGTACCCCAGAAGAGTTGGCAGCTGCAGATTACAGCTGGGATAGATTTGGGTACCTCAGCACATCTGGGGAAGTCAGAGAGAGGCAGAAGGAGCTCACACACACACACACACACACACACACACACACAGACTCCATTTGTGTTCCAGGCCAGGGCAGTGCAGATGCAGCCACCCCTTAGAATTCCTGAATGCCAGCACTGCCCAGGCACACTCCTGGTATCTCACAACTGCAGGAGTCCCAGGCAGCTGGAAGCAGCAGCTGTCCAAAATGCTGTCCCTGAGGTTCAGCTTGAGGAACCACTCCTCATCCCCTCCTCAGAACTCAATTAGAGAAAATAGATACAGGAAAACATGAGGGAATGCAGGGACAGGTCCTGTATGAGCTGGGATTTCAGCACGAGGAAGATGGAATTTTGTTCTCTACACCACTCTGACACCATCAGCTTCAGATGCCCTGGACATTTGAAAAGCTGAACAGTAAAAAAAAGAAGGGGTTTAATCTACCCAAATACCCCAAGTTTCTCCTAGGCAAATGGAAAAAGGCTAGAAGTAAAAGATGGTAAAAAAGTACACGATGTAATCAGTGCAAGGAACATTCAATACAGCTTGTAGTTCTTTTTCCTAAGAAAATGATTTTTCAAACAACAACAACAACAAAATTACCACTGTGTGCTTCATTTTCTCTTCTGATTTTAATCCAAGGTTAATGCTCCTCTCTGGGGCTTAACACAGACATTTCATTAGGAAAGCATTACGCTGCTATTAGAACCACAACCAGATTGTTTTGGAAATTATATCAAAAGTACTGTTCAGCATTCCAATTTGATAATAATTAACATGGTAAAGAGGTCTGTCTCATTATAAGGAAATCAGAAACAAACAAAATCAAATGCTTAATAAATTTCATATAAATAAACACCTTTTTAAAGACAATTATGCTAATGGATGGCTGTCAACTTCAGCTCATTTTGCAAGCAGGGAAAGACAAAGCTCAGAAACAATTCTGCAAACTTTAAACAGGTGAATACAGACTTAGTGACAACTTTTAGTTTCTTACAAATTTGCAAGACTGAATTCCAGTGAAGTACTCCCAGAAGCACAGGTTCTGGCCACTGCCAGCAGCATCTGTGGTACCACTTGAGTGAGTGCCTTTCCTGAGAGTCACCTGTGTTCTGCTGCAATGGCAAAATAATCTCAAATCCACTTGCCTTTTAATCCACTTATTAAACAGCAGAGACCAAAGCATCTGGTTGGAAACTCTTAAGGGAGGATTCTCAAACAAATCACTCATTATGGCTAAAGAGAACTAATTAGTGGCCTCTCTGGCTGTGCGTGACTTGCTCAGCTCTTGACTCCCATGTCTCAGTACAATTCCTCAAGCAATCCAACATGAGTTCCTGCAGCTGAAACACAGCTTGAGGAGAGAAAAATCAACGGAAATGATAAGGTTTAAAAAATGTTTTTCAAACCATGGCTTTGAAATCTCCCCATTAGTACAAACTGCTGCAATCCAAGCATTGTGTAACCTTTTCTTTACTCCTATTTTTATACCTTGCTGTGAGAATTGGCTCAATGGGCAATTTCTCATGCTTTCAGGGGACTGGGAACTGAAGGAAACCCTTCTGAACCCACACCCTTCACAAACTGGGATTGAAAAATAGAAAGCTAAGAATGACAGGAAGAAAAAGAAAGTAATAAAGAAAGCAGAGTGGAATCCAGCCATGAGAACTGAGGCAAATGTAGGGAAGATTAAAATTCTCATAACAGTTTGCTGCTTTGAAGGAAAGCAGGAAAACGTAGATGCTCAGACTCAATATGCCCTTCCTCCCTCTCTTTAATGCACTTTAAAATATTAGGGGAGTTATATCAAAACCTTCCTCTCCAGTTGATTTGAACAGAAACTACAAGAGCAGTTATGGAAAGCAGGATGCAGCCCAGCTGGGAAAAGCTCATTTATTCTGTCAGGCTGCATATAAAAGCATATTGAGTCCCACCTCCTAAACCTGACACATTTAAAAAATATTTTCCATATATGATCTTGCAGGGAGCATCCTAGGATCTGCAAACCATGTCATGCAGTTACAGCCTTGATCAATATATTCAGACTGAGACTGTTACTTTAGAAGCTTTTTCTGTAGCTTAAGGCACAATCAAAGACATGGAAGAGCTGGAGTTCCCTCTTCCTGGGACTGATCTACTTGCAGTTTTCAGCAGCTCAGGTTTATTCCTCCTAATCCCCCTACATAAACCCAAGAGGATGAAGAAGCTGCAGCAAAGAATTGCTAAAGGACATGATTTGTGATGAAAAAATGAAATAAGAAACCTCCAGAGAACAGAGGAGGCTGCCTGCTGGAAATGGCTCATCACCCAAAGATCAGCTCCTGTCCCACCAGGCTCCTGCAGAAAATCCCCCGGGGGTACAAAACAAACCCGGACCTGGACACAGGCTGACTTCAGAACCACCACAAAAATGGAGAAATGCAAGGGGACCAAACTTGAGGCTCCTCCTGCCCCAACCCCCAGAATGATTCCAACTGTGGAATTTTGCTCCCTGGTGAGTTATCTGACACACCCACCACCAACCCAAACCGTGCCTGACTCTCACTCTTGCCACAGTGGATCATTCCCACGTTCCAGTTATTCCTTAGGAAGCTCCCTGACTGCAAGAATTCTGCCACACGGTCAGAGATTACTGTGGGAAGGGCCTGGAGTCTCAGCCCACACTGGAATTTTCCTTGCTTTGCCAGGGTGGGACCAGCACATGGTGTGTTGTTGCAAGACATGGACAAGCCACCCTGGAGTGCACCAAGCCAGGGACAGATTCCAGCAGATCCACCATGCAGAGAGAGCCAAAATTCTGTGCAGCTTTCATGGGCAGCAGCAGGGGTAGTATTACCTGATGGGGTAAGTTATTTTGAGCAGATCTGTACATTTTAAGTACATTCAAATACATTAAATGGTCTTTTGACAGCTATTTTCAGTGTTAGCAGTGTTATCCTGTGCCACCAGGTCTATTTTGCAGGCTGATGGCATTCCTATAATTACTTTTATTAAACAATATTTATATTAATTTTTACACAGAGCGCACTTCCTGCATTTGTCTTTGCCCAAACCACTGGAGAAGATTTGGGTAGGAGGAATTACACCTGCTCCTGAGACCTCAAGGAAGTGACACAAACCACACTTTTAGGGTAATGTACTTGTTAACTTCCCACAAGGAGTGCTACCTGCAGGATGTGTTACCTGGAGTCAGCACTTGCCCAGAACATCCACAGATAAGGAGTATTTGTGGAAAAAACCTGAATAATTTAGACAAATTTGGACTAGTTAGACACTGCAATTGGATACAATAGTGCATTGATACAGCATAGTTTCAGGCCAAATATGGCAATATAGTGCAATTCTAAAAATAAAAGTGAATCCCTTGTGATATCCAGCCCTTTCGCTCTGTTCGTTTCCTTTTAGGGCTCAAGTTTCCCACAGGAAAATTAAAGTGAGGAGTTTGCCTACAGTGCCCTGCAGCATGTATGGATAAAGTATAAACACCAACCAGGCTGGAAGGTTCTCCTGGCCCTGCACTCACTACAAGACTGTTTAGAACAATCAAGATAAGGGAAAAAGCCCCACGCAGTGCCAAGGAACACACCTTTAGCAGCACAGTAACAGAACAGTCACCTGAGACAGGCCGTGAAAACAGGTGATGTATCATTTATTTCTTAAATGTATTTATGATCCATTCAGACCTTTCAAATAAAGTGTACAAGTGCATTTCAGAATAAAAAACTACACTCTTCACACAGCTCTGTAGAACACTACATTTCATCAAGAAACTTGAAGCAAAAACTTCCTATTAAACCACCCATGCATCCTTTGGCTACAATAATATCACTGATCAACAAGTACTGCTAGTCATTTCTGAGTTTCCCTTTAAAGAAAAGGAGCATCCTAAAATATGCCACCCCTTCCAGAGACCTCTCTTGAAAGAGAGAATACTAAATAAATTAGCTAGGCTTTTAGGCAAAACAGTAAGGCTACTTAGTACTGTTGATGCATGATCCATATATTTGGAGAACAGGCAATCCCAGGCTATGTGAAATGCGTCAACAGCCCTTGAAATTTTAGTAGTATCAAGATTACATCAATCCAGAACAAATGGCAGACAAAAATGTAACCAGTGGAACAATCACTGAAAAATGTGCAGTTTCTCATAGGATGGGAAGTGCTGATAACAGATTCAGGAAAGTGTTTATAAAATCCGCTAAGAACCACATTGACATTCTTAAAATTACATATTGTACAAAGCCCTAAACTCTGTGACTGCACAACCACTGCCCTGTTAAACTGCTTGTTTGGGGATACATATACAAACATGTAAAATACACAGACAGTCATTTGAAAGCAATCAATTTAACATGGCAGTGACTGTACAACTGCACAGCACGCAGATATATATATATATATATACATATATATGTATGTACATCTACAGCAAAAAGGAAACAAGCCAAGAGATGTATGACACAGCTGGGGTACACACCATCTCAAAAGGGAATAATACATTTCTTGGAGTTTTAATAGCTCATAGCAAAATTACCTCTTGGAAATAATTATGCAAAGATTTAGAATCAGATATTTACATGCTTCCGATTTATCTAGTTCCATTTAATAATTAAAAATATGCAAGTATTATTTTAACTCAATAACATTTGTATTTTTGGCTCAACTGTAGTTTTTCTTATTATTAGTCTTAGTTGAAAAATCAGCTACAGAAATGTCTATTAAAACCATGGGGTGGAAAAAACCCTCTGCCCTGCATTTTAACAACAGTTCTGAGTTGGCACAGAACAAGACAGTTCTGGAGCCCCAACATCAACTCCTCCTCAGCTGTCTTGTGCACAAGAACACCCTTCCCTTGTTTGAGCCAGAGCAGACCCAGCAGAGCCAAGGACCATTGAGGAGCCCACCCAGACAGTCCCCACTGTGTCAGAACTAAACCAGAATTAGTCTTGAGGGTCAGACTGCCTCTAATTCACCTGTTTGCTTTTCTAACCTGCTTTGGTGGAAGTTTCTCCATAGTTCTTCCTAGCAGGGGTTCCACACTCACAGCTCTTTCTCATCTTTTAATACAAAACAATTTCCAGCATTAAAAGGTGCACAAAGTTCTTACAAACACACACATACACATTCTCACCTGTGATTTCATCTACACTTGGCCTTTTCACTGACATTCAGGAAAAAACTATCAGTTAGAATACTACTTTGTGTAAGGAACTTCATTGTCTCCCAAACAAAACTCCTTCTAACAACCTCTGACAATGTCAGATCTCCACAGAACACACCAGAATAATCCTACTGGTGGCTTCTGCTGTACCAAAAAGGCGTAAAAGGTGCAAGGAGACAGGGGGGACACAAGGAAAAATGAGCATCAGAGCCATGGAGTGGTGTGGTTTGGAATGGAACGTAAAGATCATCCAGTTCCACCCCCTGCCATAGGCAGGGACGCCTTCCACTCTCCCAGGTTGCTCCAAGCCCTGTCCAGCCTGGCCCTGGGCACTTCCAGGGATCCAGGGGCAGCCACAGCCTCTCAAAACAGAGAGGTTTTAATTTAAAGTAAGATCACTCCACTGTATTTCATTCAGCAAAGCAACCTAAAAGCACATGCACGCACAGCCTCCCATGCTCGTGGTTTAATTGTAAACAGCATGTGAAGAAAACAATTAAAAAAGGTACGAATACAATTCTGAAATCCCTGAAGAAAAGACATACCCACGAGTATTAAGAACAGTAAAAAAGCTCATCATTAGCAATTGCAAACGTGTTTCCATCCTGTTGCATTCATTAGAGGAATACAAAATTGAATCTAGTGTTTACATGCTAGAATTACAATAGAAACTAGATTTCAAAGATTACATATGGAGAGAAATGTATCAGCATAGGAACCTGCAAAAGACTGTGCTGTACAGCATTTCTAAAGACATGAGTCTGTCAAGACAATACAACGATTGCAAATCCTTTCAGGCAGTTCAAAAGTGTGGCTGGAGGTAATGCTGCTTTCTGTTCTCTGAAAGGATTAACTGCACCAGTATTTTTAGTAGGTTTTAATGACAATTTAACCTCAAGAAATACGTAACCCCTCAAAAACCGAGGTGATCAGAAACAGACAGGTACCTTACAGCCCTCAGGTTTTATTTCTTTGTACACTAAACATCAATTCATTCGACAGCATTTACAGAAAACGTTTAAAAAAATGTATTTATGAAATACTTTTAATACTCAGTAATGCTAATATTTAAAAATACTTCACAGTGTGGTACTAATGTAACTTCATAAAACAAGCAACTTGAGTTTGCTAAAGCTCAAAGCCTTACATTATATTAAAATAGTCCAAAGATCCCACACACACACACACAGAATCACTAGCACTATAAATATACCTAAGCCACTTTAGTGCAAAGTCTGGTTTTGCTTCCCCTGACAAATCCCTCTATATTCCTGCCAGCATATTAAAACGTCATCCTTTACTAATCTAATTATTGATTTTCAAGGATTCATTTACAGTTGAAATCCCAGAAGAACTTTTTTCAATTTACCATAAAAGTAATGACTTGGTTTATTAAGCATTTGATTGCTTGGTTCACGTGGTCTGTGTAACACTGAGAACAACTCTCATATGCACAGCAAGATTTGAGTTCATCTCTATGAGGAGCCACTCAAATTTATCTCACCTTTTAATGGAAGGATGACCATCAGAAAGAAGCCAAAGCTTTGAATTACAAAATTGCTATCCTCATCCTACAAATTCCTAAGTAGAAGTCAGAACAGAAAGTCTGGACTGCCTGCTCTGTTCCAACCCTGCTGTGCTGCACATCAGGCCTCATGCACAGGCAGGTGGAGCCTTCCCCAATCCTTCCTTCCAAACATGGGTGTCTCTCTAAACCCCTGCTCCAAACATTATCTAATGCAATGTGCATCCACTCAGCACTTCTTAAAACTTCTCAGCCAATAAAGCTACTGGCTACCAACCCAGCAACAGGTCTGTCCCACAGGGACCTGGTGCCTCCTGGGCTCCCCTGGAGCACAGCCTGCACCTCCTGTGATCAGCTCAGGGATTGCAACACTCCCCCAAAACAGCTTCGGGACAAAACAAAGATGACTTCAACAACTTTTGTTTCTCAGCTGAAACAACCACAAGATCACCAGCGTGAGGATCAGTACTGACTGCACAGATTGCTGAAGGACATCTGAGATATAAAGAAACAACCTGGACCAGGACACAAGAACATCACCTCTGTATATGTTTCAGTAACTGCTAAAGCTCAGGAGATGCAAATGGGATATGGGTGAGACAAGCACCTCCATCTGCAGCCACACTGAGAGCAGACAGACTGGGGCTTGTTCTCTACTCTGCAATGGGCTAAGAACTGACAGATGACAGAGTTCAATATTGTGTGGAGAACCATCAGCAAAGCTGCCTCTATAAACAAACATTTCACCTGTCTAGAAAACTATGTTACAGGACAAAAATCAGAAAAGCTGACCAAACAAAGTATATCCCACCAGATGAACTCCCTGTGGCTGGAACACCTCAGACAGAGAGCAGTGACACAGACTGACATCACCTGAACTCAAATGAGGGGCTGATCATCACCCCAGATCTGCAGGTAATCCCTCTGGGGTGGGTGTGGGGACCCCAGGCTCAGAGCAGCTGCCTCCAAGGAGCAGCAAAGCAAAAGCAAGAAGGTTAAACTCCATATTTAAAAGAAGTGTGCACTGTAAAGACAATGACCCACATTAAATACTCCATTGTTTTGACCAACCTCCAGCAGGTTTCCTCTCTTTGTTTCCATCAATCACAACTTTCAGTTTCTTTCTCTAAACACAACTGCACCTGGTCCTACACTCACTAAATTTTAATTTTGAAGACTATCCCCTTCCAAAAACGTAACTTCAGTATTAAATGCCTTTGCTTATGTGCAGAAACACCTTTCGAAGCAGTACCTCTGCAAAGCACAGGCAATAATGGAAATACAGCTGAAGTAAGACATTGGCCTAGAAGCCAGAACACACTTCTCTGTAGTGAAAATAAAACATTCTCCCACCATCCCAAAAGAGGGGCTGTTTCCTTTGATGGAGACAGTCTGCAAAACCTGAGCAGCTGCAGCCTCCCCAGGTCTGGCCTGAACACAGCCCCATACACACAACAGCATTCACTGTATAGGGAATATTAAAGATGACATTCGGATAAACTTAGATTAAAATCTGAGTTTATCTTGAATGACACCACAGGAAGGATGTGTTGTATTCTGCAAAGTCATGGAAGGGAAGAAGAAACATTTCTAAACCAAACAGTAAAATAAGGGCCAAGTCAGGAAAAAGTTTCAGCAGGTGCTTCAAAAACTCAGAACCAAACATGTGCTAAAACAACAATAAAAAAGCCTTCCAAAACCTCCACCTCCTCTTATTAAGTTACCTAAAACAGATTAATTGGAAAAATTTTAGAAGGGTCTTTTGTTTGTGAAGTCTGAAGACAGATTCCTGTGCTCACATACTGGTTCCTAAGAAATATTTTTTAAAGCACCAACCTGACTTAGAAGTTCTGTCAACTTCAAACCCTGATGTGAAGTAAGATCAGACTGAAATATTTCAGACTTCCTGACTCATGGAGTTACTGCCTTGATCATCACAGCACTTGGGAACACCACAATAAATAGCAAAAAATTTGCATATTGAATTTGCACACTGACTGTTTCCATCTCGTATCGCACCCAGGCCTTGGAAGTGTCTTTTTTCAGAACAGACAAACTGAAATTTAGGGTTCTCAAACATAAAGCCTTTATATGAGTGGGGGGAACAATGCCATTGGAAATTCTCTGTCTCTTTAAATTCTCTGTGCCCTGGTACTTTGTACCCCTTTCTTCCTGTCAAAGACTTGTGACAAATATCCAAAACTGCCCCTTGGTGCTCTGACACTGAGCCATGTCACAATTCCAAGTAGCAGAAACATATTTCTGAGTGATAAGCTTAAAAACAAGTACAAACTCCCCAACAACAAATAAAGACTGCAGAAACTGGTAACATTAAACAAAACAAAAAATTAACGGTAGATAATACCAAAACTTTTGTTTGACACAAAAGACTTCTGCTGAGTTTAAAAATACTGTCTTTTGATTGAGATCATTAGAAAAGTAGTATTTCACAGCTGTTTTCCCAGTATATTGGGAAAATGACAATATAATCACAACCTAAACTTCCAGTAATCTTAAAAAAAAAAAAGGACTTTTACATGAAGCAAATTACCATCTTACGAGAAGCTGAGTATAGAAATCCTTCCCATGGCACTGAAAAAAGCCACTGAATTGCATCTTGCAAATTGAACCTTCCAGCAGCTTAATTTGAAAGTGAGGCAGATAACTCTAATAAAAAATAAATTTATAGTCTGAGATGGAACTTCAAAATTAGTTCATTTAATCATATCACAACTCCATTTTTATGAAGATGCAATTTGATTTCTGTCCTCTCCTCAGCATGGCATTTATCTGTGCAATGCTCTCACCTCTGATTTCCAAAGCACCCAAACAAAAACAGAGCCAAAAGTGGTTTCATTTCACACGTGCAGGATGTAAATGACCCAGCTGCAAAGTTTGCTGCCTGACCATTCCTAGCATGGATCGTGATGGGAAGGACCCCTGTGCCTATGCTGGGTGCATGACAAAAGGTGTTCAATGCACTGCTGAGAAACAAAGTCATGTGTGTATAAATTCTTCTTCCCACCATTGGCACAGTGAACAGAATTTACCTCCTGCAATTTCACTGAAAACAACAAATTCAAATGTTATAAATATTTAAAACATCTAAACACGTACTACATCAACATTAAATTAAGAGCAAAACAATGTAATTCAAATTTTAAAAGTATCAATAAATTAACACAGAGACAAAAAGAGAAATATTTGCCACTAAAACTAAGCTACTGACTGAAAGTGTCTGTATACTTTACAAGTGGATGAAACTTGAACGCATCAACTGGCTGCAACTCCTCTCCATCCTAATCTCTTGGAGACTTCCAGATTCTGATCTTCACCTCTCAGAAAAAACGTCTGAGCTGAGGAAGACTTGGAGATGTGTAAGGCAACTGAAAACAGCCTGGCTGTCAGGAATGTTAGAACTGAACCTTTGCTGCAAGAATGCACCTGCATCTGGATCAGCCACCACGCTCCAAGTGCAATTCCAGGTTCAGGGCTGAAGGAGCAACTGCTTCAGCTCCAGTTAAATCTCTATGCCACGATTTAGACCCCTTACCAGTTTCAAAACCTTTCAAAATTCTCAAAAACTAGCACACAAAGCTCCCATTTAAACCCTCTATTTAGCCATAAAAAACCCCAGAAGCAACAACCTTTGCTTTCCAGCTTCCACTTAAACATGAAACTGCCATTTATAGGTTTTCAGGCCCCAGCAGATTCTTCTCTTCTATGAAGTTTAATCAAATGCTATTTCAATGATACACTGCATCATTTCAAAGACTTGGAAATGTTAGATAAGGTGAAGATTCAGAGAAAGGCTACGGGCAGTTTACCTGAGAGGCTGTTCCAAAAATACCACACACACACACACTTTGATATTAGTGACTAAAGCCCTTGAATTGTTCCCCAAAGCCCACCTTTGCCATCATACCCACAGAGCGCCCGAGACAATCAGCCACGATGTGCTGCCAGCTGATTATCCCACTTCTTGTGCAAGTGAGTCACCCCAGCCCCGTGCTCCCCCCACGGCTGGCTGTGGATAACCAAAATTCCTCCTGCGAGGGCTCTGCACGGATCCAGCACCAGCCCCTCTCTGCTCTTTACTACAAAGGGAACAAGAAATAGTGGCGTGAAGGCAGCAGGGGCTGGACAACCTGTGCTCTTAAAATTTCAGATGAAATGAAGAGGATGTTTATCTTGAGGGGTTTGGACTGACTAGGGATGAAATATGCTGGAAGCTGATCAAGATGCCACTTAAATGCTTAAATAGCCCAGGGCCCTCCAACAGGAGGAGGCAGCAGGAGCAGGGGGTTCTGCCCCATCCTTCCCTGAACAGGTACACACACATCCAGGAGAGGAACTCAAGTGCACCAGCACCGAGTGCTGACAAATACATGCCATGCCAGGAATGCTTCACCCTGCTGCTCTCTCTCCTTCCCCGTTTCCTCACTGGCAGCCCCTTGAGACTGTACTGGAGCAAATGTGGATGGGCAGCAGGGCTGGGCTGTAGCAATCGTGGCATGTGATGGGGCAGAGACAAGCTGGTATCCTCCAGGGCAAGGCATAGAGAGGAGAGGCCAGGGCTCACAGCACAGCAGAGGGTGGGGGAGCTTGCAGGAGGGAGAGTATTAAAAATATGATCTTGATCTAGAACAACATAGACTTGAAACCATTTAACGAAAACAGAGCCTTCCCTTTGGCCAAGAGAATTACCCCAATTCTAAAAATACCACATTATTTTTCCCTATCCTTTTTTCATTCCCATTGTGACTAAGAGCACACCAGCTGTACCAGAGGAGCTCAGGGAATTCCCCACTCAGCAGCCCAAGGCAGTGATGGGAAGCACAAGGAAGGGCACAGAGGGCATCATGATGGTCGGGGGCACAACCTGCTCTCAGAGCACAAGAGACAGAGGGACAGCCCTGCACCAGGGACAGGGTGACACTGCAATCCCCCACTACAGGAATACTTGGTTCACGTTCATTCCCAAAATGGCATCACTAACAAGACAAGGATATTCTTTAGGAAAAACTCAACAATTTGAGGACCATTCTGCCTTCTCAACAGCATGACAGTACCCAAACCATTTAATCTAGGCTAGCTTGAGCAAGCTGTGGTCAATGAGATTTGGTTCCTCAGATATTGCCTTTGTCTGACCAGTTAGGTATGCTTTTGCCAACAGGATTTAGCTCTTGCTATATTTGAACCATCTTTAATCCCATGAAGGCTAAAGAAAAATGTCTCTGATTTAGCTCTGTGCACTTATGAATAACTCAAATACTACAGTTAAATTTACAACATAGTTCCCTTAGCTGTTTAGAAGACAATTGTTTTCTTTCCTTTCCCCTTAAGTTCCAGTATGCAAAATATCAGAAGAATTTAGATTAAAAAAAAAAAAAGGACATGTTATTTATAAAGTTGTTCTTGAGAAAATTTCCACATACAAACCCGCAGCATTTCTCCACTGGTTTGAGAACAATTTTCACATATTGGCATAATCCTTGAGTGGCTGCCACAACTCTGGTATCATAAAGCAACACGTATTTTCTCTTAGCTTATCAAAACACATTTTATTTAACTGCTAAATTTAGTCTGATCCAAGTTTTTCTTCTTACTTCACAGCAAACAGGAAAACGCAGATGCTGCATTCTGATCCAAACATGCATCCTACCAGGGAAACAGGGCAGGGAAGCCAGATCAGCCCTAAGAGAATGACTGCCCAGACCACATGGCTGCACTCACGGCTCATTAACAGTTCACACTGAAACGTTCACATTGTTCACTCCTGTTCTACAAGTCCTGTCTAGGTAGCACTGAAAAACAAATTGTTTGGCCCCTTCTGTTCTGACGCTGGAACGTTATGTCAATATACTTTGGCATATATTTAAAAAATCCCTGTAATATACCATAGACTGTGACATTTCCACTTCAGATCTATCATTTACATGTGAAGCACGAATCTCCAAAGAGCCCAGTAAAGCTGTAAGAAAGGACTACATTTTGCCGAAGCTCTCAGACACCCACTCCATTCAGTCACACCAGCTGGAGAGGTAAGTGTCAAGATACAGCTTTATTCTTTAAAATGAATGTGGAGGTGAAACTCCACAGCCTCCTCCACTGCAACCACTTTTTAAAGTGAAACCACAACAATGTGCTCCTGATCCTTCTATGTCAGCAGCATTTCTCAGAAACCTTTTTGCAAATCTGGGTATCTTAAAATCATATCTAAGTTATTCTGCAATCTACCCAACTGTCCCTGCACTTCCCAGTCCAGCTGACAGGCGTCCTAGACATGACATCCATTGGAAGATCTTTTGCTCCTAGAGGTAGAGGAGTCCTTAGCTACCCTCTGTCTAGCACACGAGGCACAGATGGCCCCCGAGAGACGCTTCAGCCCCTTCTGAAAGACACTGTTGGAGAGACTGTAAATGACACAGTTGCAGAAACTGTTGCTGATGGCAAGCCAAGTGGTCAAGAAGGACGCGACACGGTTACTGTAGACATTGGAGCTCTCCAGCAGGAAATAGATGATGTAGGGCAGCCACAGGATGTAGAAGACGCTGGTGATGCGGAACAGGACCATGGCATAGCGCTTGTCCGGGCAGGGCTGCGCCTCCCCAGCCTCCCCGTCCTGCGAGCTGAAGCGCACCCGCCGCTCGTTGATCTCCTTGGTGTGCTGCTGGCAGATGCGGAAGATGTTGAAGTAGGTGAAGCAGACGATGAAAGCGGCCGGGGCGTAGAGCATCACCACAATGAAGAGGGTGAAATAGGGATCGGTGTTCCAGGAATTGGCACACCACTGGAACACATCCCCGTGATATCCAGGCTTTCCCCAGTGAAAGGAGGGTAAGAAGACCAGGCAGGAGTAGAGCCAAATGGTCAATATGCAGATTCGCAGCCTCCACGGGGTAACCAGCGTGTTGTAGGTCAGGGGCTTCGTGATGGCAATGTACCTGTCAATGCTGATGCAGGCCAGGGAGGCCATGGAGACGCTCTTCAGCACTGATACCACATAACCAAAGATTTGGCAAACCAAGGACTCACTTAAAACAATAGGATAGTGCAGCAGAGACAAAGAAGGCACCAGACAGCTCACACCCACCAGGAGGTCAGCATACGCCATAGTCTGGATGAAGTAGCTGGTGGTGTGGTGGTTCAGCAGAGGTGCACAGTGAAAGACAAATATCACAATAATGTTGCCCGAAATAATCAGCACCATGAGGAACACAATAATAACAACTTCCAGGAGGCAAAAATTGATGGTCTCCAAATAGCTAATGGCCAGGAGACAGAAGGGCCGGCCACTCTGGTTGCCAACCAAAGAGGAGTTCATCTTGAGCACTGCAGTGATCTCTACTTCATGCTCCTGCCTGCTGCCTGCAGCCACTCCAGGCAGCTGCTGTCATTGCGGCTGGTGCTGTGTGTGCAGCAATGTCAAAACCGGAGCTCCAGTCCCCAGGGCTGCTCCAGATGCTGCTGCTGTGCATTGTCTGCAGCACAATTCCTCTTTAAATCCGGCTCCCCGCCGCTGCCGGTGCACCGGGACCCAGCGGCAGGCATGTCAGCAACTTCCCCGGCGCACCGGAGAGAGCTGATACTGGTGCCCTCCTGGGTGGGCTGCCGCGCCGAGGGGGGATGAGGGGCTGGGGGAAGAGGGAGAGAAACCTCCACCGAGTCAGGACGAGAGTCCTCCCAAAGGCTGACAGAGAGAAGGGGAAAGTGTTTTACAGAACCGCCTCTCCCCCGCGCTGCCACCTCCGCCGCTCCCCTCCTTCCCCACGCCCTGCTCGGCGCTCCCCGCCGGCCCCGGCTCCAGCCCCGCTCGCTCCCCACGCCCCGCCGGCGGCAGCGGGAGGAGATGCCGCCTCCCCGGAGCCCCGGCAGCCGGGCGGGGGGATGCGCGGCGGGGAGGGCGGGGGTCCAGCCCTTTCTCCGCTGGCTCCATTTTGCACGGCGCTTTTGTTCGCCGCCTCTCTCGGCCCCGCCGCCGCCCCGGCCCCGCCGCCGCCGCCCCCCGCCCGGCCCGGGGCCAGCCCGGCCCCGCCGCCCCGGCCCTACCTGCGGCAGGGGAACAAAAGCGCGGAGCATCCTCGGGCGGGCGGCGTGCGCTCCGGCCGCGGCGATGCGGAGCCGGGGGCGGGGAGGCGGGAGGAAGGGGAGGGAGGCGGCGGGAGCGCGGGGGAGGGCGCGGCGCGGCGGGGACCCGGCGGGGAGCGGGGCCGCGGCCCCGGCCCCCATCCGCCCGCCCCGGCGCGCAGGGAGCCGGGCGGCGCCGGCCGCAGCCTCGGGAAGGCGGGTTCGAGCTCCGGGGGCGCTCGGCGAGGCGGATCCACGGGCGGCCGGTGGCGGTGGGAGCCTCACCCGGCGCGACCCCGCCGGCCCCGGCAACGCACGCGGGTCCCGGCCCTGCCCGTCCCCGCCGGTGCCGCAGGGACGCACACCCAGCGCGCAGCCCGCTCCTCCTCCTGCACCCCTGCTCGGCGAGCGCAACCGTCCATCACCGCCCTGATTTCACGCGGCTCGTCGTCACTTAAAGGCTTTTCCATGCCAGCCCTTTTGGGGAAATACCTATTCTGGAAGAAACGACGCCCGAAACCAAGGGCAAAGCTGAGAACGATGTCCCACCATTAATCTAGATGCTGTTCCAGGCAGGCAGGCACCTCCCTCCACACACAGAGATACAGAGAACGCAAAGGCACCGCTGTCCCTGACAGACCCTGGGACACCAAAAGAGAAAACCCAGCGACATTCCAGCCAGCAAAGATGCGAGACATTCACAGCATAGCACTTAAACTTGTATTCACACCCTAAGTTAATACCATCAGACTATTTAACCAGAAAAACCTCTTTGAAGGCAGAGAGGCATAACAAGGTACAGCTCTTGTTTATTGTTTGTCGACAGCTTCAACTGACAAGCTGGAAAACATATTCCCAGGTCTGGAGGAGCTCATTCTCTGACCCTGGCACCAGACTGCTCCACTGCCACTGCTTAGGACAGGCCCTGGCTACAGGAATTTGTATTTGAATGGATCAAACCAGCAAAAAACTGGAGTAAACCTCTCCAGCAATTGAAATCATTTAGTCAGACATTAAAGTGTGCAACTGGCATCCTTACCAGCTTAAGTCCACACTCAGAATTAAACCAATACCAACAAACCCAAGGCTTTGGTTAATCTAGGCTAAGTGTTGGTCATTCTGCAGAATACCTAATGGGAAATTAATTGAGACCAAAGGGGTGGATGTCAAAGCAATCAAACCGCAACTCTCAGGTTTTTAGCTGACCAGTAAGTACAAAAAACATTTAATGATACACTTGTGTTGGCCAAAAACCTGTGCTGGGCAACAGCATGACTTGGCAGATTTTTAGTTAGTCTTGTACAAATGCCTGAAAACAAAAATTTGGGGGTTCTGCCCTATCTTTAACCCAAAAAAAGATCTCCTTACTATTGTCCACCTTTAAAAAAAATTAAAAAAATATGATGTTTCTACTCATGGCAAGTGAAGTACTAGAACTGTAGCTAGGAAACATAAACTTTGAATTAAATTTAGGCCAGGGTATTGTGGATTGACAAAAAACAAGCTATGATTGAATTACTGCTAGAGAAATGATCTCCTATCTTTCCAAAGCAGAGCATGATTTACATACCGATTGATTCAAATAGTATTTCTGGATCCCTGGGCACAAATAGACACATTATAAACAGTATGTTGATACATTGAATTTTCTATGTCAGATACATAAAACAAGGTAGCACTGGAAACACCGAGCCCAACCAAAACAACATCTGGTTGCTGAAACTTTTAAACAGAAGATGCACCATGAAATCAAGAACTCCCCAGTGTCCAGGTTTTTATGAAAAGCTTAACGCCCTCAGAGCCAAGGTATTTCTGTAGAAGAGCCGCGTCTGTTTTTTCCTTTAACTGACATTCTATTGTTTCTCTGAAGCTGAGAGCAATGACTCCACCGAGGGCTCTTGCCAGCTTACTCCTGCTTGCTTAAAACACCCAAGCCAGCAACAGCTCCACCTCCTCCTGCCCCTGCACCAGAAGCCAGCCCAGAAGGTGAAGCAAACTGCACCTGGAAGGTAACTGGGGTGCAGTGCCTGCTCCCCAGCTCTCTGGTTGGGTGCACCACCAGCCCAGCACAAGTGAACCACCCCTAAAAACACCAAAACGTGTGGCTGAAGTCCGTGAGACCGAAAATACTGCTGTGGTGTAGACACTTCTCCCACTCTACACCATGTACAGCACCACCTCATCTAAGGCAATGAAAAGTACTCCAGAAATTACTCAAAGTTACAATGACAACTCCTGGGAAAACTGCTGCTTGTGAAAGATAATTAAACTTTTATCACCCTGTGATCAAATTAATCAAACAAGGAATCTCAAGGTTCAGGCACACTGACAAGGCTACGTCACCGTACACTGTGATGCACAGACACGTGGTAGGTTCCATTTCAGCTGACTGCACACAGTCATGGCCCTCTGTCCTCCTGAAAATCCAATGTATTCCTTTTAATTTATAGGAACATATGGAAATATGATGGTGATACAAGTGGAAAATAAGTTAACCACCCACAGCTAAGGTTCTGTCACATTTTATGCTACTGATGACAACACAGTCAGATAACGGCAGTGACATTTTAATCTATTTCTTCATTAAAAACTAGCATCATTTGCACCAAGACAGACAAGTATATTTGGTAGAACGTCTGTGTTCTATAATCCTTGTCTCATGGAGACAAAAAGGTGGGAAGATGAGAAAGTGGGTAGCAGAAGTCCTGCTTTAAGAAAGACTGCAACAAATTAAAAATCACTTACCAGGCCTGGGATTTCTCCCAGAAATGGTGACCCTGGGGTAACACTCCAGGACACTCCTCCTGACACCAGACTATTATTTTTTATTTTATTTATGCCACAAGATGTCCCTCTCTCGTTGTAATTTTCTTAATATAGTGTATTTATCTGGTACAACAGTTCATGGCATTTTCCTTTCGACATTACTTCCTCCCACACAGACCTATATTGAAAAGCTTTTTATTTTCTCCTCAATATTGTAAATGTCAAGTTTTTAATGTTGCTGTTATGAAGAACTTCTCCACTGACAGACTCAGTAGTTGTATTAATCCTTTCTAAAATTTGTCTGTTGTAGCTGTTGTCTCCTTTGCTTTGTATCGTAATAATTTATCTTTTTTTGCATGTCTGGCTCATATTATGCATTTTCTACTCAACACCACTTTCCATCCCCCTATGCCTGTCATGAACATGCAGCATTTTTCCTGCAGGTGTCTGTTAACACCTGGAGTGAGTCCTCATGTGTCTTCTGCTCCTTTTCAGTGGCTGGAAGCCTGAAGATGAACAGCCATAACTGTGACTGCCAAAGTGCTACCAGGACCAGATGCCTCTCCCAGGGATTGTCTAGATCATTTCACCTAGAGCTTGCTTTCTGTCCCCAGTAGGGACATGACCTTAATTCACTGGGCTGGCTTTCATCCACACTCCCCACCACAAGCATGGCAATCTGGAGCTGCTAAAAGCTTTATTATTGCACACAGATGGTGTGCAAATTCTCAAAAGTCATTTCTGGATGCACCATGATGGTGAAACTTCAACCTTCCTGCAATAACAAAAGTGCAGAGAACAAAACCCCAGCCAGTGTGTGACAAAAGAAAACAGAGCACATAATTAATATAAGCTGTCATGATGACTAGAACACAAGGAGCACACCTTGAAACACAGTTTCAATGCCATTTTTAAGTCATATTCAAGAAGAGAGGTAGACACAGCTCTCCTGCATGGTAGAGCACAACAAGGAGACATTTCCTTTTCAATCCTTCAGTAGCCACAACTCAACAGTAAAGAAAAACCTGTCCTTGCAGCAATGAATTTACAAATGAAAGCAAAAACCAGAGATTACCCAAGCCTGCCCAGGAAAGCAACCATCAGAAAAAATCCTGGGGTGCTGCATCCAACATCCTGTGCACAAGGGGAAAAAAAATCTCTGAAACAAGCCAGAAGGTTTTGAAGTAGCTGTCAACACAGATCCTTATTAATTTGGGACTGTGCTGCTGCATGGGGTCATGAAAAGCCTGGCAGAAATCAAATGCAGCTACAGGAACAGAGAAGAGAGAAGGGGCACTGCGTTCTGAGCACTCACACAGGTTTCCTGCATCTCTTGCTCACATTCCAGGTTTTACGTGGACTCCTTGTGCTTTTGCATTACACCACAGCAGATATTCTCACATAAACACCTTCAAGGGATGGTAATGCAAATAAATAACTGTAGGCTTGCCAGAGAAGAGTTGGCATCAGTGACATGCAAAACATGGCAAAGCATTACAAAGATGGGAAAGCAATATAATATAATGGACCCTTGTCTTCATATAATTAACGATTTTTTTTCCCAGGAACATTTACTCCTATGCATTGCTGCATACTGACTGTAACTGAGCTGCTATTTTAAGTGCAGTAAGAGTTAGTCACATTAGAACTCCAAAATTATCACATTTCATGCCTAAGAAAGGCATGAAAACAAAAATTTAAGGACAAAGTGCAGCCCAGCATTATTATACTCTTGGCACAGACTACATGCAAAGGGTCTGCAAATGTTATATTGCTGGGCCCTGAATTCATGTTCTCCTCAGCCTCCCAAACAATCCTTGCATTTTTTGCCTGCTTTCCTCTTTAGTACCTCCACACAATCACTGAGAAATAACCCTATTTAAAACCTTGCACTTCTTCCCATGCCTGCAGACTGAAGAAATCCCAATTCCCCTGTGAACCAAGCACACATTTCTGTTCTCAAACACCAACCTCTGTCCTTTCTACAGGAACAGTCCCATGTTTCCATATTTAAGTCACAACAAATCAAACAAACAGCCATGGCACTGGGCTAATATGGCACCTCCAGATTAGGGAAACCTCATTTTCATTTGCTTGAGCTGGCTATGGCAGCATGCTGGTGATATACTACAGACTTCATGAAACTACAGCAGGGCCTGCAAACGGCCAATCAGGACCCATTCTCTCTTAATTTCTTAATTAGTTTCTGTGCTGAATGCAGGCACAGCCAGTGCTTTTGAGCAGAACACAGCGCAGGACCAGCCTGCTCTGCCTTACACTTGAACTCCAGGGATGTTTCCAACATGAGATGCAGGTTACTTTCTTTGTCTCAGCCAAATGCAAACGAGTGGAAAGGTTTCACAGGTTTAAAAATGAAATGTTACACTATCCCCTTCCAGCTGACAAAGATAGTAGCAGAACGTGTCACCAACTGTGCCACAAAGACATCATCTTTTGCCTCCTGATACCAAAATACTGAAACAGAGGAACAAGTTAGGCTGACAACTACTCACCAGGCAATTAAAATAACACAACAGGATAGCTGTGATCACTCCTTGCCAGAGCACTCAACCTCCACATTACTTATATGATTTATTCACCACAAAATCCAAGTTACAGCTCTACAATGCATAAACCAGTATTAAGGAATTTGGATCAAGTGTTTTCTATATTCACCAAGTATATGAAAATACTTATGGCAGAACATTTTCAGCTGATCTAACATGATTCATTCACATCATGTAGGATACTTCCCGCATGACTCCAGCAGAAACTGAGTTTAATTTCAGAAGCCCTCCTGCCCTCAGAATAAGGCCTTTAATTGCTCCCTGAGAATCTGTGCCATCAGAATACAGATATACAAAGGCTGATTCACTTGTTTTGCTTTTTAACTGGTGAATAATTAATTTCTGTTATATTTGTACTAAAGCTGCATCATTAATAATTTCTAATACAGTCCTTCTAGACTTGCATGTTTGATGAAAGCAATAAAATCCAATGTAGCCATACAGATAATGGTCAAATCCAAATCAGCACATCATTTTTCTGGATAATAAAGAGACGTTTCATTTTGTGAGCCATTTACTACTTGAACTTTGAGAACCACTGAGTGATGTCTGTACACACAATTCTTATATCCTTTTCCTACCTTACTGAGGTCAGCATTCAAGACGAGAAGTCACAAAACTGCTAATGCAAAAACATCCACATTGTTCTGTTTTCTTTCTACTAAAAAAGGCTGCAATTTCTGCTAGTGTTGGATTTTTAGCACAAACACTGAGACAACACAACAAAATTCATCTTCCGTTCGGAAAAGCCAAGCAAGCAAAGAAAATTAATTTGTCCATTATGAAAGCAATTAATAGGATACTTATTTTTTTACAAACGCAGAGTGAAACAGGACTATAAAAGGAAAGCAGTGTAATGCCACCAGGGTTTTCATTGGAGAACTGAATCACTCCTTGATACATTCGGGTGCACTCAGGAACCCTCAGGCAAGAGAGTACACTTGAAACCACTGTATTCCCATTCTTTAAGGGAGGGAAAAGAGCTGAAAAAAAAGCAGGGTACCTTTGTGATGAGGATCCTGTACTTCTCCACCAGGTGGTCGTTGTTGTGACACCCTGCCAGCAGCTGCCACACCTCGCCCCGCAGCGCCTCGGGGACCCCGCTCCGCACCAGCGCCGACAGCGTCTTGGGCCGCACGCTCAGGTTCAGGTGCCTGCAGAGGGGAGCCCTCAGTTACTGCCCCAAAAAACCACTCACACCCGGGGGGAGCATCGCACGTGGCACAACTGCCAGGCGGTCCAGATCTCCACGTGAAATTCATGTTGTGAAAAATAAATACCACTTGGAGAACTACTTCCCAAACTATTTTCTCGATTCCCATTAAATTATTATATATACATACATACATATATGTAACATTCAACAAACCAAAACACTCCATTAAATACTACAGGACAGAGGTCTCTGTGTTTACATTCCAAGTTCAAACTACCCCAAAATGAGCACTTTGCAGAAGCCTCCACTGCTCAGCTGCCCACAGCCCAGCAGGGGTGACCTTCTTGGGGAGGCAGGGACAGAGGAGTCAGTGAAAGCTCTGAAAATCAGCTCTCCTGGTTATCTAACTGCATCCCTGCATTAGAGCAGCCTCCACTGCAGCAGCCAGCCCCAGCTGAACAGCTCCTTCCAGCAAGACCACTGACAGCTCATAAATTACAGCACTGCAAGTTGTAAAAACTAAACCTACATGTAATTTATGCACTTGCAGCATGTTAAGCTGAACGGCCCATTTGTGGCTTATATATAAAAATCCCCAAAAGGCATACATCTTAAATCATAGAAATTACTATTTTTCTGCAGTTACTAAAAAGCAAACTTTTGGATAAAATGATCAAGAGAACTGAAAGACAAAGTCAGGCAGAAAAATTAACTTGTGTCACATAAACTGCATTATGTTCTTAACAAAATGGCATTTATTAATGTTTGTAGCAGTCTAACAGATATGTGGATTATAATTTTATTTTTATCCCTATTGCCTTTCTCCAGTCTACAGTGCTCTGACACAATAATCTAGAGACTAACAAGGCAGACATTTAAATCAGTATTTACTGCACAGAACCCAGGACCATCGTGTCCTCCTTCACTGTGCTTTCTCTAAAACAAATAAACTAAAATAAAAATAATATTTATATAGTAGTTACATTTGTATCAATATATAGTCACATCTATAAACATATCTTTATAGAGCACTTCTTATGCTTTTACAATATGTAAGTATATTTATATAAAATACTTCCTAGATACAAAATACTCCATGTCTTTGTGAAGGCCTATAAAATTGCTTTGCCTTAATCTTAGATCAGAGGAACTACAACAGTAGTTCCAATGAATTCAGTCATGAGGCTGTAGACTAAAGGCTACACACTACTGGATTCTTCCAAACTATTTTTGAAATGAGAAAATTGTGTGACTCAGCAGTTATGAAACATCAGCCAAATATTCTTTGGTATCACAAAAAACCAAATATTTAGTTGCTATACAAATCTAATTACACAGTTCTAAAAAACTAGCATGAAACTACCTGAAGTCTGATTTTTATGATTTTCAATCCTCTTATGTTAAAAGCTGGAGGATCATTGCTTCCAAATACACGTTTTTAGTTAAGAAGGAAAGCCCTTTAACACATATTAAAGTTGTTGCCAGCATTAGCACAGAAGCATTTCATATCCTCTTAGAGCTGCCAAAACATTTCCAATGGGAGTCAGGTGGCTTAATTATCTCTGAGCCCTTGGAAGAGTTACAAAAAAAAAAATCAAGTTGAAAGAAACTTTCTCACAGCAGCAGATGCAGAGAGCTCATCTGGGAAAGATGTTTTTCCAAATCTAGGAGAAGGAAAAGGGATCATGTATCATTTTACCACAGCCTTCCCCTCTTACAAACGTGTCCACTTAGTGCAAAACCAAACTGGGAAGAAAACTACTCATTCAAATAAGCAATAACTGCAGAAAATACTAAATAATTATGATCTTAAAGAGACTGTTGTCTAAGTGGTCACATCAATACTTTTTCTCATTTGAGCTGCATGACTGACTCCCATCTCTGCTGTCCTACACCCTAGATCCAATACCCCACTCAACCTTTGACTTACTGTACAGCCCTTGCCCTGCTCTCATTGACTGCAGGAAGCAAAAAGCCACAATTAAAGCCAGAGTCAAAATGAAGCCTGCTTGAGCTCAATCTCATGCTGCCCATCATCCCCCTGTGTGGGGAAAAAATACAACCTAATAAAACCCCTGCATTTTACAACAAGCAGCATCACTTTGGAACTGCTCAGGCTACTTCAAGTCTAATAAAAAAATCCCTCATCAAAGGAGGATTGTGTTGCATTAGCAATTGGACTGTCAAAAAACACTCTTCTTGTACACTGACATTTTCCAGGGAAAAAAACAGCAGAGCTCATGTACTTCCTTCTTGGCAGGCTCTGGAGCCTTCCTTTAGATAAGGGAGGAAAAACATCTTCTCTATCCAAATCCAAATCTCCCATTTCTTAAGCTACAGTCACTAAGATATGACAGCTGCAGGAAAAATTGGCTGTGAACCCAGTCAGAATTACAAAGAGGAATGGAAGTGATCTGTGCAAAACAGACAAAGCAAGAGCTGCATTTTCTTTATACTACTTAGTTTAGGTTTTCCTTTAACAAAATCCCAAGGAACCTGAAGACAAGTAGAATACTCATTTTAAGACAGAACCAATTAAAGATAAAGCATAAGTGAATTTCTATACATTAAGCATGAATTCAAAAATTAAAATATTTAAACACCCTCTAAAGAAATCAGTAAACATCAAGCCAGAGAATAAGGGGTGTTGTGGGGATGGATAGAGAACTAAATCTGAACTAATCTTGTATCAAATAGCCTCTGGAAACAAAAACTCCAAGCAGAAGGAGTAAACAGAATGAGAATATTCAGAACTGTAATTTTCAGAATGTTATTTTGCCACTTACCACTTGGACAGCAGCTCTCCCCACGTTTCAAGGATTTTTTCTGCACACTCTTTGGAAACATCTCCAGAACCACTTAAGAGTGGCTCATCATTGTCTGCCAAGAGAACAGAAGGGACACTTCAGCCAAGGCCACATGGAAGGCCAGCAGGAAAAGTGGAAAAGCAGAAACCCAAGTTATCTTCATTTCAGCTCAGAGCCGTAAGGCCAGATGTTTCTATACTCAGAAGTGGTCATGGTTTGCTTTAAAGGAATTTTTTTAAAGCAGAAGAAGTTTTTGAAAATGCATTAAGTTTCAAGCTGGGCAGCTCCTGGTACAGCTTCATCTCTCACAGATGTCTGACTAAAACACTGCCTGCTGACACTTCCAAGTAACACCAGCTTCCCTTTCTGCTCTCAAACCTGTTCACAGCAGCTCAGGGAGAGGCAGAAGCTACATGATAAGCCCCAGTTTTTAGGAGCCCAAATACAACACACAGGAGGCCTGGGCTGAGAAAAGCAGGGACACTGAAGTGCCAGAGGAGGGAGAGGCTGACCAGGAATGCCAGGACACTGGGTATTGAATCTTGCAGTATTCCAGTCAGGCAGATTCTGACTGGAAAGGGTCCTACATCTTTTATAACCATGTTATATTCACCAACTGCCCTTTCTCAAAGTCCACAAAGCACAGGAGCTTCTTACCTTCCTCTTCATCATCCTCTGGAGGAGATGGGATCATGGAGCCCTGTGACCCTGACTGGGGCAGGCGGAGAGAGGGGCTGGCTGTGGTTTTCCTCCTCTCCCTCTCTGACTCACTTTCCAGGCACACAACCTCATACAACGTGTCCGAGTTGTTCTTCCTGTCCTTTTGTTTTATCTAGGAAACAAGGTTCACTTTACTGAGGAAGCTACACAAACGGCAGATCACTTCCTAAGGCTCTGCTTTCTCTTTCTGGAATAGGAGAGCTGAGGAACAACTTCCATCCCATTCTACAGTGAGGAATGTTCATACCTGGAATACACTTAATGCAAGGTGCAGGCTGCCAGTGCTTCTGATGCCCTGAAACGTGCTGGGAATGTGCTGCACCCAAAAGCACAAAGTACCTGTCCCAGGGAGAAGTGTCACTCAGATCTGCCATCCACGGGGAGCTCATCTTTCCAACCATAACTGAACTGGACACAAATGCACTGATTTTTAAAGCTACAAATGCATCTGTGGTCTAAAAGATGAAGGTTTCTCACTATGCAGCAACTTTGCCTTTAATGAAGCAGTAGAGGAAAAGTGAAAGCAAAACCTTTAAAATTATGTCAAATTATCCTTCAAAGAGAATTTATAAAATGAGCTAAAATAGAAAAGGTTTCTGGGGATGGTGGCAAAAGTAGTCTTAAAAAATTTGTTCACATTTATTTGAACAATATGAGATGAGCTTTAAGGTCCCTTCCAAACTAAACCAGTCTGGGATTCTATGATTTTCCCATGGCAATGGTCTTTAGCAAAACTTCCAACTCTGCATATGCATTACTGCAGGAACACAAATTGCTGAGTCCCAAAGTCTACTCTGTGGCCCTGTTTCTACATAGTTTTCAATGCTTTGGCACCTTGCTCTCCTTTTAAGAAGGATTTTTCTTTGTGAAGAAAATTTTAATACATTTTAAGGACTTAGAATTTTTTTTTCCTAAATGAATACAAACAGAGAGCAGAAAAGAGAAGGTGAAGAAAAGAGGGAAATAAGATTTATAATTATACTCCACACTAAGCTCCCAGTGCTCAGTTTTATTCTTTGGAGCATTAAAAATGAAGAGAAATACATAAAAACTAAAAATGACTAAATCACTAAATGTAATTGGAGCAAATAAAATCCCTCTGCTTTCACCATTTCTGAATAAAGAAACACTGCCCAAGTAAGATAAGCCAATTCTACACAGCTGTATTTTTAATAGGCTAATCATGACTCCACAGAAACAGGTTTCCCTTCCAGGCTTATCAGGCAGTACATTCTATATTTGTTGCTTCCACTACAAGTTTTGATAATCTTCCATTAGTAAACACTGGAAGTTGGATAACCCGACAGTGTCTGTGGAAAAAGAATTGGCCAAGATAAGTCACAATGTCTGTGAATTTGGTAAGACAAAAGATCCAGAATTAGCTCAGTAAGATAAGCTTCCTTTTAACTGCCAAACAGAAAAGGCACCTTTTGGAAGCTGTAGAATATTTATAGCCCAACAGCCTCAACTGTTCAACTTCTCCATGTTCCATCTCAAAAATATTCTAAAGAAAAAGACTGAGCTCATCCACTAAGAATTTTTCCACCTTAAATTTTGAAGGAAAAGGTTGGTTATTTTACATAGAAAAAGAATCCTTGGTGAACTTCATCTTTGTTAATACCCAGATGCCATTCTCTGTCAGCACTTAAAGGCAAGTGTAAAAAGAATGAAGAAAAGCCTGTTGCTTAACTCAAAACCTCTTTAAATAAGAACACTTATCAAGAAATCAAGACTCCAATACTGCTTTCTTTTTTGGGCTGCACCCAGAATTGCTAAGCCCAAGAGAGCACGTACATCCACATTGTTATTTGCTTTTATACATCTCCAGTTCTTTAAACAGGACTTTCATTTCAGAACAATAATTTCCAGAGCAGAAGAACAGCAGCCACTTCAAGTACATGACCTCTATAGTGACTTTGACCTTCAATTTACCAGCCTCTTATTTTGAGACTAAACTATTGCCTTGTACTGTTATTAGGAATATCCTGGACAGAAATAATGTTTCCATTTTTAGTAGATGGGTAAAAAAATAAGTTGGAAAAAACAGTAAATTTTTTAACAAGTTCTAGGGATTTTTTGTGGTTGCTTGGATTTTTCTTCCCCCAGGGCAAACTTGGGGTATGTGTGAAATCTCTGTTTCCAACCATGCAGAAGGGGAAAATAGACTATGACAAAATACATTTTCTTTTGGAATTTTATGTGGATGTTTGCTCATCTCAAAAAATTTCAAAAGAAATGTTCAATTTGCATGATAGAATAAGTTTAGTGATATATCAGATACCATATCACTAGGATGACAGTAAGGAGGTTTTTTTGTTCTCTTAACCCTTAATTTTGCACAATTACCTCTCTATTCCCTTATGGCAGCAAGTCTCAGCATAACCCCAGATTGAAGATAAATCCTCTGCTCCTTTTCTGGCTGTGGTTTGGCTGGAAAATCCATAAGCCTCTCTGTAACTTCGCAGACTCATCAAAGCTATCAAAAAAGCTATTTCAGGCTCTTTATGGGAACTGCAGATAGCCAGCAACAATCAGCACAATAAAGGGGAGCTTTTCTAAAACTGAAGTGCATTTATTTTACCTCTTTGATTCAGGAGGAAAAACGTTGCATTATGAACATTGTATCAGTAAAGGTTTTAGCAATCCTAGGGAGAAACAGCCTATTAATTGTCAATTTTATTTCTTTATTTTTAATGCCTTACCTGTTTCAATTTTAAGAAAAAATTTTCAGTTGAGCTCCGTTTGCTGAAGGGCCAGAACAGCCTCTCATTAGGTGAGCAAACTCTGATTTTAGTCTCCAGAATGAATCGAACGGGCTCCTGCACCTCAGTTATCACCAAATCCACAGCAGTGGTCATGAACAGCACTTTATCTAGAGAGAGAAAATGAAGCAACAATATGAAAAGAAGTATTTCAAATAAAATATTCCATAACCCCTTCCCCAGTAACAAGGAAGAACAAAGGAAACTTTCCTTTTCAGAATCCATTTCCCCTCTAATTTAACATCTCAAAACCCTAGAAGTTTCAAAACAGGGAAATTGGATCACTAGGCACTATCCACTAGAGAGTAAGGAAACTGCAGCCTTCAAGCCAAGAAAATGATCTTGCTAAAGAAAGTAAAAATTCTGCTTTTTCAAATCCCACTGAAACATACCCAAAGCCTTCATTAAACATTATAGAGGATCTGTGCACTTAACTGCACAGTGCAGATCTCTTGCCATCCAGCCTAATTACACTACAACTCATTTTTTGTTTTAGAAGTTACTTAAGTGTTTAATACCATGATATTAAAGGCATTTAAGACCATCTCAGCTGTGACATTCCAAAAATTGACTACACACACTGATGCTCCAACAGGAGGCAGCAGGGCTCAGTGACCTATGAGATCTCTCTGGCAGGGAATGATAAATTGTGTCCTTCAGGCAGGATGGCATGCACTCCAGCACCAGATTGTGCCCAGCAGCTGACTTTCATGACTTTGCCCAGTCAATTCCCATTAACTTCCCAACCTTTGGCACACAGCAGTGACAAGAGATTGAAAAGAGGATAATTCAGCTGACATCTTAAAAGAAGTAATGACAGTCTCTTTCAGGACTCGAGAGAGCAATGCAATACCAGCTATTTTTGGATGACAATTGGAGTGGTTTACTTTCCTTTTCACAGGTATAGAAATCCTTCCATTTGATTAAAAATTTGGGTTTGGAAAAATCTGAACTGACCACGAGACACTGAGCAAAGCAAGTGCCTGCAAAAGTCATTTAGTGCAATTCTCAATGGGATTCTTAAAAAGTTCCAGTGGTGCACAGAGCACCTGCATCCTGCCCCACACCTGCAGTGCCTCCTACTAGGACACAGTTCCTACAATGTTTTACTGAGCACAGTTTGCTTTCACTTGTCTTTATTTTTTTTATATTTTAATGTGGCACTCAGCACCCTACTTTCTGAGAATATATCTCAACCTGTGAAAGTCTTTTGTGGGATTCTTCTGAAGAGAAAAGAGAATGGATACAATGCCCACTATGGAAGTAACTTGCCTGCCTAGGAATAACACCTTGCAACATTCATACCTTTTGGTGTTTCTTCATTTACAAACTGGAAGTGTGGAGACTTTTGATTCCAGCTCCCAGTGATCACGTAGGATTTCCCATCAGAACTTTTACCCATGGACTCCTAGAAACAAGGTTAAGTTTATGGTTTTTTGTTTTTTTTTAAATTAAAGAAGTTTCTACGTTATGTACTGCCAGCCCCATGAAAGAACTACTGCACTGGCAAGGAAAGGGCAAGTCCCTGTGACAGAGTCTACAGCAGAGATCATCTCTGAAGGAAATAACAGAGTTCGCCCGCAATCCTTGGTGTCCATAACACAGAAAGGCCAATTAACACTAATTATTCTATTAGTACATGGCATGACCAGTAGTTTTGGAGGTGGCCATTTGACAGCAACTTTCAGCTCATGGAGGTGTAGATGAGAACACAGTACATGTTATTCAGTCATTAAGAATCAAAGCAGCATTTTATCTAATGTTCAGCTCGTCTGTCTTCCCAACAACCTTATTTTCTGGGCAATCCAAAGCCAAACTATTCATGTAGTATTAGACCTTTCTGAGTACTTACTATGTACTGCATAAATACTAGCAAATTTGTTGTCACTCCACACTTGTGAAGTCAAATGATCTCTACCATTCCTTTATAGAGAAAAGTGAGTCATAAGAACAAAGCACCCACTGGTTCTCAGTGTTACATTTGCAGCTTCTCAGGCCTTGATTCTCACACTGATAACTATGCTGTAAAACTTTCCATGTTCAAAGCACAGCACTTTAATATTCAGCATGTCTAAAAATAGGATTCCAAGTTTCTTATTTCAGGCCCCTGAATGAGAACAGTCATGACTGACTGTAAAACTGGACAAGTCCCTTGACCACACAGCAGGTCACATTCTAAATGAACATTCAACTGCCCAGAGACTCACCCTCAACAGTGGACCTACAGCATCAATTCCCATGAACAACTGCACAAGTGTTCTCTGTCCATCCTGAGATCATGCACAATCCCAACCAAAATTCTTCCTGAACTTTGTTGAGATCCTTACCAAATCCAAAAGGTGCATGTCTCCACTCCGAACGTCTTTCCCACGGCTAAGGAGAAGGCCAAAACATCTGCAAAGCCAGGCAAAAATATGTAACTGCAAAAATTAGACATGCTCATAAACAAACCATTAACATTTCTTATCTAAGTATTTGCTGTCATACATCACAAACAGCCCATGAATCCACTGACAAACATCAACATTCACATTTGAAAGCAGCATCAAGCATGTCCAGCAAAACAACACCAAGTCAACAGCAAAAATGTTGAGCAAGATTTCAGAGGCATATTTACAATATTGTTTTACCCTATTTACAGCAGCCTGGAAATTGTTCATCACCTTCGTTTTAAAGAACAATTAATAAAGTCACTGCCAACAACACTTGGCCTGCAGTCTTCTGCCCTTCCTTTGGTGGCTTTTTTTCATTTTGTTTAGATGTATTTGCACAGAATTTACCCTTCAGCAGAGACAAGGATCAGATGAAACACAAGGACCTCTTTTATAATTTCATTTGGGTCTTTTCACAAGGATTTTTGGCCCACACTGGTATGTCCCACTTCATCCTCTGGTTTAGCACACTCAAAAGAAGTATGCCACTAAATCACACAAATGGAGCATCCACAGAAAAATTACTAACCTGCTCCCTCAGAGGCAAAACACTAACATTAAACAGATAAAGAATCTTTTAAGAATTGATGACATTACCTTTCAATAGCAAGTTCTTTATTCGTTGTCTGCTGCACATAAATCACTATCTTCTTATCAATCCCTTGGCGGAGTTTGAAGCATTGCCTGTCCTTGTCTTTGGGAACTGCACTGTTATTCATCAGGAAAGGAAAAAAAACATCTCAGGGGATCATTTATCTGCATTCCTTGCATATACCAAACCCAGCACCAGACACTGGTGCAGCTCCTTACACCAAAGCACCCAAAATCTTTCTTCCTTGCCTGCTATGATCAGTAACATGAAAGAAATAGCAACAGATTTAGGTGAACACCAAAGACATAGTGCACAAAATAAAAACTGGGGACTTATACTGTGGGGGTCAGCACTGTGAGACTTCCACCTGATTTCAACACCCTTTAAATATTGATTCCCCATGTAACATACAGTATTGCCTACAAGAAACTGCATATTGTTTGCTCTCACAAGGGATGTGGCTGCTGGGGCACATGACACCAACGAGCCAAGGAGTGACCAACCCTCAGACTATTTCCCTTCTGTTTTCACTGGAGAAACCCTTCTAAATGGTGCAAAAAGAGGGGGAAAACATAAAACTACACCTCAGTGCCAATCAAACACTGAAGTCTCAGCATCAATATTCCCAGCAGCACAGTGACAACGATGCACTTTCAGTTGCAGCAGCAATTTTGCTGAGGACAACTTAAAAGGCATTCCAAAGGACTTAAAGACAGTAGAAAAAAACAACATAGAAAAAGCACATTGCAGGTAGCACCAATGCTCAGTTCAATGACCAAGATTACCTAGTCCAGAGGGTTGTCACTGTATTAACTCCCAAAAATATTTATGTCTGGGATTCATTTAAACTAGAATAGGAAAGTTTCAAAACGGAATTTAGGGACCACCTCAGCCTCACACTCTCTCTTCACTCACTTTCCAACAGAACCATACGCTGCACAAAAGAAGAATCTACCTGAAATAACCTTTCCCATCATCTTCTTTGATTTCCAGGGACACGGAGAAGGTGAAGATGTCACTGTCTGGAGTCTGGGGGGTGGCAGTGGCTGACAGCGGGGTCTGTTTGGCGGAGCGCCGGAAGGCAGTGGCAAAGCTGTACAGGATTCGGCTCACCTGCAGCCAGAGTGCACAAACATCAGCTGAAACCTGCCTGCATTTCCACTAATGCACAACTCATCTTACACCAATTATTCAGTTTTAGCATCTAATTAACTATGTTTCTATGCTTCTCAGGATAAGCTGTTAACCGTGCATTCTTATCCCATGACTAAGGTTTGCTGAAGGATGAATTACATCGCTTCCAAAGTGTCTGCAAAACTTCACTTAAATTTCAGTAATAACATTTACATGTACAGAATTTGACAAAAAGCTTGCACTTACAGCCTCTTGGATTTCACATCGGAAGACATGAATCCTGAAGAGTTCTGCATTGTAGTGGCTTTCAGTGAAAGCAAAGCAATCACTTTCAGGGGTCCCATCGTGCCCTCGTACACAGAAAAGGATTTTATAGATTGGATAATTTGCTATTTCTGTGTTTGTCTGAGGATCTAAAAGTCTGTTAAAATAGAGAGAGGGGAAAAGAAAAAGCAAGCTTGCACCTTTAGAAGAATTATTTCAGCCAGACCCAACTTGCAAGCTTTAACAATTTCATACCTCCTAGAGAAAGTACACCACAAAAACTAGCTCCTGACTGTCACTTACTGCAAAACATGGCCACAGTAATGATGTTTAAATTGAACAGCACAAAAAAATACAATGCCACGGATGTTTCCACCAATAATTTCCCTATGGTTTTCAGGGATTAGTCCTCAGAAAGTTACACTAATATTTGGCAGTGGACAGACCCAGCTCTACTAAGCCTCGTGTATCACACCTTTTCCAAACTACATTCCAGGCTATTTTCAAAGTGTTCAATAACCTATCCCACCGTGGCTCTGGGGACAGCTTGGATTATCACAGTACTTCTTGGCAGACTGTTTAGTAAACAAATTCAAAGGATCCCTTTTAACAGATATCTATAAAAACCCCCTTCTCCCACTAAAGAAAATCCAAGCTGCTCAAGTCTCCTGCCAGGTAAACCATCAGCTTGTTTGCTTTCCGAAGGAGCTAAGACGAAGGCAGAGCCCCAGAGCGGCGAGCCCCGTACCTCACGGTGCCTTCAGAGACGTTGGGCACGGACAGGGTGACATCCAGGGAGATCTGGCACTGGCCACGCAGGATGGACATCATGCGCAGAGCCTCCACCTCGCTGCGCGGGGCGTTCACCGAGGCACAGCCCAGGTAGGTGAGCTTGCTGAACACCACGCTGTCCTCGTCTGTCACGGGCGTGAACGGGCTCAAATCCTCGCAGTCTAGGGCAGGACACGAGGGGAATGTGAGAAACAAGGCAAGTGTCAGACACTGACTCCCCACCAAATAGGAAGAGCTAAGAACAGAAAAGCCAGGCCAGGTCAAAACACCATAGGAAAGGCCTGTATTGATATTTTATATAGCCAGGCAAGTAAGCTTAATATTTGTGCACACATCTCAGAGCTGGTATAGCAGTGTTTTCAGAAGATGGGACAGCTCAGCAGATACCTACTCTTGCATCAGATATATAACCTGGAATTTACTGCACTAAGTGATTAAAATGTGAGACATGGGGAAAGGCTAGTGGCCACATCTGTACCTAAACTCTCTAAAAAACAAGTTCACAAGATACTGCCAGGCATTCCCCCCTTTTCTTTTCTAACCTCCTTGGGATGGTTTCACTGGCAAGCTCATTTCTGGTTTCTGGAGTCCTACCACCGACACGGGGTTAATGGTAGAGGATGCTGATGCTTCAAGGACAACAGGTTCTTCCCCATCTCCATCAGTTCTGACTTCTTCTCCATGGTCCCGGTCACTGGACTGATCTTCCATGGGTGGATCCATCAGCACGTCTTCGAGCTCCCGCTGAAGCTGCTGTTCGCTTCCATTCCCCACAATCTGAGAGCCACAGAGTTGGGACACAAAGAAGAAGAAAAGACTGTTCAAACAACAAAAAACACCCCTCAGGCACAGGGTCATTCATACGGCTTTATATTTACCAGCCAAAGCAGCAGTCAACAAATTTAACCCAGTTACAACCATAAACACAAACTGCAGGATGCGAATGCTCACCAGCATGGATTATATCCTCCCTGCTCTACCAAATCTAGGAGCTCAAAGCAGGAATTTTCTAGCAAAAGCGAGGAGATGACTTTCAAACTAGTCTTTAATCACCAACTACAAAGAATACCTTAGACAGAGAAACTTACAGATGCCCACAGTATGGGCTATAACAATTCTCAGATTAGTACCAGAAAGGGACAAATGTAATTAAATATATCACATGGTTCATGGGCAAGACAGCAGGGTTTCACAGGAAGAGAAGCATCTGGAACAAGATTATGCCATCATGCTGAGGAGACATAACAGCATTGCTTTGTTTCCTAAGGCTCAGCTGCAGCCTGGCTTTGAGCTCACTGAAGTCAACATGAAAGCATGAAGCCACCTCAACAGTGTGAAATAAGGTCCTAAAGTGGAAAGGGATTGAAGGCATCCATTTCAGGAAACTCTCAGAAACTGCTTCTAGGGAAACTTTCTGTCCATTCCTCTGCAATTAACAGAGAAGTGACCCGAGTTTACAGAGTATTTACCAGATGCCATCAGCAAAAGGTACTTGTTTCTAACACTTCAGCTGCTGCTGGTTATTCCTGCTGACACCAAAACTCAACCCTAGGAGCACTTCCATATTCTTACTTCTCTGCAAACTCACTGGTTTAAGGTGCTACGTGCCAGCTAATAAAATCCAGATGCAACTACCCCCAAAAGTAATAACCTAGTGATTGCTTTGCTACAGAATCTAAACAGCAACAACAAGAGCTATTTATGCTCTTGAAATTGATGCAAACAGAATGTCAATTTTTGTACAGATTAAAATACACTCCTGTGCTGTGATCACCTGCCCGGTGCAGGACAGGGTAACTGCCTTACTCAGCTGCACACCCACAGATGGAGGTATCTGTAACCTCCTACTAGTTACAGAAATCCACAGATTTTCATTTTTCTTCCAACAATTTTAATATTAATTTGCATCATGCATTGTGGAAAAATCTTGGGTCATCGAAGGCAGAAGGCTTTCAAGTATCAAGTTTATTATTTAGGTCTTTGCAGGCATTCATCAGAAGGATGAGGATGATGATGATGATGGAAGATGCACCATGTTCCTTTGCTGTAGGGAGTTTATATGTTTTGCAACAAAACAGAATTAATTAATTATAGTGTCCTCTCAGCCCCTTTAAAGGCTATATATTAAAAAACCTAGAGTAACTTCCAGTTTACAGAACCTGTTCTCTATGAAAGCTGAAGTTAAAATTCATTCTGGTAAAACATTGCAGCTGATCAGTCAACAGACTTTGGTTTAGGAAAGGAAGGTGAAAAATTCATATTCAGTGAGAAGCACATGTTGTAATGGTATTCATATAAAATGCACGTGAAAAATATTCAATTCTATCTGGATTAAAAGCCAAAAAATCTGAATGGTGATCTACTCTATTTGATAAAATGATCAGTATGAATAAGATATCTAGACATTACATCTATAAAACATGATCTTGAAAATAAAATTTCCCAAAAATAGTAGTGACAGGTAAAACACAAATCCAACTTGTTTACAGAAAAATGGCATGTAAAAATAAAAGACCCCATCTCACAGATATTCTAAAATATCATCATCAAAACCCCATTTAAAAAGCAATTTAAACTAATTTCTCCAAGAAAGCTTTCCTTCTCAGCCCAGACTACCCTCAAAAAGAAATTTAAAAGGCACAGTAGACTTCTGGACTAGAGGAGCCCTGCTGTTCTCAAAGCCCCAAAAATCCAGTGCAACAAACCAGCAGCCTGCAGACCCAGGCCTAAAACACAAACCAAGGTTAACTTCACGTCAACCAAAATTTCTTATGCAAGTATCTGGATTCCCCCATCACGGGAACAGGGTACATGAAGCTGTAAAGGTGCCTGAAACCCTACTGCAGCCCCAAAACCAGAGCCAGCCTGACACACAGCAGAACCAAGGGCAGAAGGGAACAACAAACAGATACATGCACCTGCTCAGTGCTTGAGGCTGAGCAAAGAAACCATCACCCTAATCATGGCTTTCTCCCTTCCTCACAGAACTCAAAAGTGATTTTACCTAACCTTTAACTAGGAGGTAGAAAACTTCCTTTAGCACACCAGGGGATTTATCAGAACTGATTTATTCCCTTCTCCTGACGCATGTGCTGCTGGCCTCTGCTGGGAGAGGTCTCGCTGTGCCGGGGAGTTCACAAATCCTGCTCTACACTGTGCTCCAGGAGCAAAGCTCTCCTAAATCCAGCCCAGTCCCACTGCCAGTGGGCACGAGCAGACACAGGAACAATACTGGAAAGAAGAGACAGCTGGCAAACTGTATTTCTGGAAAACATTCACTGACAACCCCTTTTTAAACTGAACCAAGTATTTCAGCACTGAGAAAAGCAAAGGACATTTATGAATTACGACCAACTGAAGACAAATATGGCTCTAACTACATTCAAAATAAATATTTCCCTGTCTGGACTCGAGAAAGAAAAGAAATGCCAAACAAAAACTTGCATTAACTCAGTCCACAGTACTATTACCTAGAAATACGACATTATCAGCAAATTTGAAACGAGAGCCTTAGGCCTGATGTACGAATTTCAGAGCCTGTCACATTCAGCAAACACAAACCTGAACTTCCAGCACCATCCTCAGACTGTGCTCAGTAGCAAATGAAACATCCTCAAACTGCTTTTCTAAAGAAACAGAACACCAGAAAGAGACACCTGCTCAAACAAAAAACTGAACTCGGTTTCTGCTTTTCTTAGAGGACACACCAAAGAAAATGGGGTTTGACACATACAAATTAACTTAGTTATAAGTACCAAAGCAATTGCTTCTGCCTGAAAAAAAAAAAAATCACATTTGTTCCTACAAGATACATAACCTCAGTTCTCATGCTGTACTGGTAACATTAATTTTTCATGCACTACTGAAGCACTTTCAGATATCAGGGTGACAACAATTTTAACACACCTCTGACAACCTCCACTACTCCACTTCACTGGCAACTGAATGGCTATTTGCAAGGTGAGAAAAAAAATACTAAGAACAAAGCCACGGGCTATGGCAGAATGTCTCTTTTCTTGCAGAACAATACCAAAATAGCCACACTTCTGTCCCTAAGAACAGCTATAATGTCTTCCCATTTCTTTTGCTTAAAGTTTTCTCCTCCTTAAGCAGAAGGAAGGAGGTTAACAGAAATTCTCCTCTATGGGAGAATTGAGAGTCCACACTGAATGCTTGTTTAAGGTAGAAAATTCCCATTAATCACTCAGATTGCAGCCAATATCCAACAGCACACGCTCTCCACACTGGGATACTGAAAAGCTCAAGGTGAATCACTTTGTTCAAGGTTTGTGCTCAGTCCTGGCACCAAATTCATAAAGAACCTTAAGACCTGCAAAGCTCTGTGGCATTCAGAGCCAAATCAGAGAACAACATAACTTTATTTTACAGCTGATGATCAGGAGGCAGCAGAGCTCATGTTCTTCCTTCCTCATCAAGAGAAACAGCACACCTGTAGCCAGCATTTCATAAACCACTGTGGAAGCAAACAGTGATACAAATAGCTCCCATGTGGAGCAAGAAGCATTGCAGACTGCGACATTTCATGCTTCCAAATTTTCCTGGGGGAAACAGGATGGAACAGAGAATCTGGCTGACAGCGTCTGTCTCCTGGGATCTCAAAGGATGCTTCAGGAGCTGATTACAGAAACTGCCACAGAAGCATTCTCAAGGTAAGCACCACTGTGAGACTACTCTGAATTCCTAAGTATCGATGCTGATACTGATCTTGATGCTGCTGGCATTTGCAGCATGGAGAAAGACAAGCACGAGGCTACAGCCTTTCAGCAGGTTTCACAGATCACCAGGCTCTGTGCTGAAGAAATGCTCATGTTTTTTAGACTATTCTATGATGTGACTTCTTCTGCAACAATCCTAAAACGTAAGTGAACTTTCTTGGCAGATTAAGCAAAAGATCAGTCTTGACTGACAGAATTTATTTGAAGTCTTGTGTAAAAGAAAAGAGCCACTATAACAGCATGTCTTGCCCAAGACTCAAAGGAACACAAGAAAAATAAAGCAGTTGGGAGGTAAAAGCAAGATGAGCAAAAGCATCAAGAAATGTTTAATAAAGTCTCTGTTACAACTACTGCAGAGGAAAAGAGGAGCACCCAGTCCAACAGGCAGAACACAGGATTTCTTATTATGTATAAAGACATAGATGCAGCTGTAGACAGACATCAGTTTCTTCCAATGGTGGAATATCTCCTTCCATCTCCCATAAAGAACACACTAACCTGACTCACTCCAGGGAAGATCCAGTTTACAACACATTAAAGTGATGGAATTTGGAGTGATTACCTTACTTGTGCCACTTTTCTTAAAAACTGCTGAAATACAAATTGGGATGAATGTTGCTTTAAGTAGAAAAAAAAAAAAAAAAAGTAGAGGGTGACAAGGGGCTCTTTTCAGAACAGCACTTTTATAAGTGAGAAGATGTCAGTGCCCTTCGAGCTCTCACAAGCCTTTCACACAGAGCTCGTGTTCTCTGATTCATGCCAAGTTGTTAGTTATAACTACTCTTCCACGTTTCTTAAAGAGAACATTTCACATTGGGGAAAACTTCAATGCATCTTTGAATTAACAGATACGCTCAAATCCACATATGCTAATATTGCTTTCCACCTGAAAGCTGTGATAAAATCACAGTTCCATGTTCTTGACAATCACTCTGTTTCATCCCAAGCACTTCAGGAAGGATTCTGCAAAGTGGGGAAAAAACCCACAGCTAGTGATGGAGAGAGCTCTTACTCAAAAGCTAATTACCACCTCTGACATTAGCAGTGAAGAAATTACTGACAAAACTGGTTCTTGAATAAGTTCTCCCTTCTGTCAAGTTTTCCACAATAAAGAAGTCCCTCTTTAAGCTCTCTATGGTTAGTTTGATTTAGAAGAACAGGGAACAAACTCAGGTTATTGGTTCTTACCTTCAGTCCTGTTTTTTCATCATCACTACCATTATTTGTAGATGGTGTTTCATCCCCTTGCCTGGAAACCAAGACAAAATCTTCACTGTTAAGAGTGGATACCGAGTCTGAAGAGACACTGATTTTTCCAACAGAAGCCTTGTCATCCATGACTTAAAAAGGAAGTTCGATTCATGAATGAGATTAAATATGTTATAAACTCCTGAAAAACAAAAACCATAAAAATACTTATATAAAACTTCATGCTAAAATGCTCAAACGTTTCTTTTCAGAAACCTGATGACTAATTACAAAAACTAACTCATCTAACAGCACAACCAAGCTCCAACTCCTATCTCAGTGCACACACAAAGCCCTGCCTTCGTTTTGCTAAGCAGCACATGATGGTTTCCACATCTCACAAAAGGAAAGTTAATAAAACTCTTTGCAGTATTTCATGGTTATGTCAGTCACCACTTTCTACACATCACACAAAACAGGGCCCTGGAACATACACTCCACTTGCTGACAATTAAGGCCAACACAATAAAGTCAATTTACTTCCTTCAGTTAATACCTGCCTTCACCTATGTTCACAAAAAAATTACTTTTTTCTATCAGAGCTCACTCTATGCTGCAGTCGCATTCTTTTCCCCCAAACAAGAGTTTGACCTAACTCTTGGTATTTTGCTCTGAAACCTTGGGACATAGAGTGTTTTATGAATCTATGCTGAATCTTCTGTACTATAAGGAGCAATAAAAGCAAAGACTTCCAAGAAGCAGGAAGAACAGCGTAGGCTGGATGAGTACTGAGAAGCAGAGCCAACAGAGGATTTTAAAAAGCTGGAACTGGCACTGAGAGGCATTTGAAGAAAGGAACAAAAGGTGAAATTCAGCTGCACACCTTGAACTCCCCAGCACAGATTCCCAGAATCCACAGTTCAAAACAGACTGCCATGATAAAAATGGGTGATTAAATTTCCCAGAAATCCAAATATACCCTTATCTCAATGGTTCAGGTCTTTACAAACTTCCAAACATAACCAAACTCAAATGCTTTTTCAGCCTCCAGTTCTGCCTTCCAACCTGGAAGCACCATCCCAACCTGTCTTCCAAGAGTGCAGCCAAACAACAGAGACCTGGCACGGCCACAAGCTCAGCTCAGCATTCCTGCCTGAACCAGGAACAATGCCCCAGAAATAGCAAAGCCTGCTTTTATTCCTATCAATGCCCTCCCCACAGCCACCAATACAACATGAAATCTGCCAGGAGGACAATTTCTAACCAATTACCTATCAAGTCACTTCATGGTCCTGGAACATGTTTCAGAGAAGAACTGAAGCAGAATGTAAGAGGAAGAATGGATGTGGTATGGTCATGAATGACAACACACCTGTGGTTATTTGATTTCATTTTCAAAATCATGTGTGGTACTTAGATATCTTTTTCAAAACCATTTTAAGACCACTGACTTTCAGTGTGAATTACTGGCTGAGAAATTTTGAGAAGTTCCACACACCGTGTCTATCTGGTATTACTCACATGTGTCTTAAAGGCAGAACAGAGTTCTTATTTTTAAAGATGCCTTTGTCTTAAGAATTCATATTAAAACATTTCTATAGAAGTCTCGTATTGCACCATCTATATAACACACAGATCCCTGAAAATACCTAAATCAAAGATCTTGAAACACAGACTAAAAATAAGCATCAAACACTAAATACCCCTTTGGCTTTACTGTTTTCATTCAAACAGAGCAAACTCATCTTCCACACTGACAGCGGGAGTAGAGAAGCAGGCTTTGATCACAAGCAGCTGTAAAGATCATCCAGACAAGGATCAATTTAGCACTTTATTTTGGTATAGTGTGTCTGTCTTGAAGTGCTAATTTCTCCTATTTCCCATGTGTTTCAATCCAACACCTTTCCCAACATTACCTTCAATTCAATAACAAGCTTCCTGGCTGGCTTAGCGTGGTGTAAACAAACCCCACGCGGATCCTGGGGCACAGCTGGCCCAGCCTAACCCCACAGCAGTGTCACAACACAAAATTGCAACACCAGGACATCCCAGTCAGCCCAACTCTGCCAGTCTAAGAGTGAGCAGAAGTCTCATGAAATTACACAAGATAGGAGAGCACAGGAAATGGGACAGTGGAGCAGGCAACTGAGAGAAGTTTTGATGTAGCAGCTAACAAAGCTCAGATACCCAACTGTGCTGGAATCAGCCACAGAGGTTCACTGGATTAATGCGCAAACACTTGAAGTGTAAAAGTAATCTTCAAATATTAAAATTTTGCCTGAGGTTAACCAAAATTTCTGTATCCTCACACTTTGCTTTGCATGGATTTAATTTCCTCTGATCCTTGTTACCACTTTGCTCCATATAGGTTACCACATGGATCATTTTACCTGAATCAGAAAGCTCACAGTGGCAGAATCTCCACTAGAAAGCATCCAAGCCCATTAAACTAAGGGCCAGCCTCAAAGGGCACACATCAAAGACCAGCAGAGCAATTACGTGTGGCTTAAGACTGCTCTGGAATCAAATCCCAAGAACAAACCAGCAGTGACAGTGCTCTTTAGCAATAGACCCAAAGCTTTCTGCTCTCTTGCTGCTCTCTCAGCTTAGGACCAAAGACCTCAGCCAAGCACAGAGCTCAAGTTTTGATGTTCCTCAGAAAGCAAATATCTCCTCCCTTACAGGGAAAGAGGCCTTGGTTTGTTTCAGCATAAATGAAATACAAGCTTTTGAATTCAGCACACTTTAGCACCTGACACAAAAGTACATCACAATAATGTAGTGTTTGCCTAAAGGTGTCTTTACACCTCCACGGGAGATGGAGTGTCTGGGTAAAACACCAGCATCTACCAACCCCTCTCCTTGCTCATCTGTGTAATTAAATGGGTGTTCTGGCCTCTCCTCACACAACAAATTATTGGAGAAAGTGGCAAAATGAGAAAGTCAACATGGCTGGCTCTTGGGACACTGCTTTCAAATTTACTTTAAATCCTGGTTCTCTGTGAAATTCCCCTTCACTGCTGTTACACCTTAAGTCTCTACTCAACATAATGTGCACAGGAACAGCAGAGACTCCATTCACCATGCTAAAATCTTAAACAACTGGAAAGCAAACCTACCAAAATTTCAGATTAGTTACACACACTTATAAAACATTTATCCTTTACCTGCCCTCCCTTTCCCAAGTATTTGACACCTGACCTGCAACTAGTGATCAAAGCTTTCCAAGTTCTGCCAGAACAAATTTAAAAGAGCTTAAAGCAACCAGTATACAGAAAAAAGAAAACCAGAAAACCTTCAATTTTACATTACTGGAAAAGGTTGAAGCTTGAATGCCACCCTGAGACACGTGCAACAAGTGAAGAAAGGCACTCGTAATTATGGCTGGTCTCACTCCATTTCCAAGGAATACCCATTTTCTGGTGCTTAGAACATCCATAACCACACAAAAAGACAGAGGGTGAATGGAAAAATCAATATATCAGGCATGAACTTCTTCAACCTGAGAGTCAACAGCAGATGTAGCATCCTTAGCACAGAATTTACAGGGAAATACAGCACAAAAATAAGTTCTGGATTTCCAGGGCAGAAAAGAGAATAAGCATGAGAACAGGTAAGCAAACCAGAGAGGAAAAGAGACTTTTTTTTCCCCAATTCTTATCTTTCTCAGCTTTTGTAACTCAGCAGCAGTTCCTAAAGTGACTCCACAAAGTTCTAGTACGTCTGATGTGGAATGCACGAGATAAAGAACGATACAGAAATATTAACTAAATTACTGAAGAACAGCAATTCTTTTGCCTTAAAAAGCAAAGTCAGAAAGATTGGCGTGCAAAATAAATTTATATCCTCTATCCTCCAAAATACGAAACCACTAAGCACAGTGTTAAAAAACATGGAAAACAAGAAGGTGACATGCAGAAAAGACACAGAGGTGACTGAAATACCTAAATATAATGTATTTTCTGTTTCTATTCCTCTGGCTTTATGCACAGCTTAACAACAAATCCAGTATGGGTCAATTTAAAGATAAAAAGTTCTGCTTTCTGAGTGTTCATCATTAGCATCTTAGTGTGGGTGAACAGTGGAATTTGTGGCAGAGTTCAGAGGCTTTACAGTGGACTTTGCAGAGCTGTGTTATGACAAAGAACCCAGCATTCTGAAAGACTCTGAGCTCCTACAGCCTTGGACAGCTGTGGGTTTTTCCACCTGTACAGCTCACCTAATGCACACTTGTTGCTTTAAAACACATTGCAACTCCTGAAAAAAAAAAAAAAAAGCCTGGAAAATGCTCCAGTTCAATGCCTGTGTTTTGTCACAACTCTGGGAAAAAAATGCAACAAACAGCAAACAAGCAACCAGTAGCAATCTTTTTTATTCTCACGTACCACATGATTGGTCTGCTTATTCATGTCTGATCTTTACCCACCTTCCCTGTGTAACACATATTCTCAAATGCAACAAGAAGTCCTTGGCATTCAAAAAGCAGGAAAGCCAGAGGAATACTGCATATGAAAATACAGATTTAGGATGACTAAAGAGTAAATATTAAAAAATAACAACTACAAGTCTAACTTTTCTGTTGATTTTACAACACACCGACAGCCACAGATGTTCCCACTAATTTCAAGAGCCAGAAAGAAAAAAGATACTGTTATTTAGAGATAATGGTGTCTCTAATTCCACCCCTCTCCTCACAGATCTCAGGAAGACAAGTGAATCATGAGGCATCAGACAAAACACAGGAGTTAAGCTAATGCAATCTTTGTTAACAATCCTTAACAGGTTGATAGCTCAAATTTGGATTGAAAGCAAAATGATGTTGGCAATAGGTATCTGCTCAGAGAACAAAACTCTAATTTTAGGCTCTTGTAATCAGTAAATTCCCCATCCCAGAAACAAGCAGCCTGTCCTGGGAAACTGCAGTTTATAAAAGAAATGCTGACACTGCCTTAGCCAGCCCAGCACAGGAATGCTGCTGGAATGAATTAACTATGCACAGTTGGTTCATCCACGCACTGCAGCTGACACTCCCCCAGCACCAGCCCCATCCCTGTGCTGTGCAGGGATGGACAGGACACAGCACAGGCTGGAGGCTGGGACGGTGCAGCCAGCAGCCAAACAATCTCTGGGGATGATGCTCTGTGTACTGCTGGAGCTGCTCTCTCGTTAGGACTCAAACACAAATAGGGAGCTACGCTCACCAGACAAGCAGAGCGCTTTAAAAATACGCTGTGGAAGAACCGAGAAAAAAGGAATTACATTTAGTGTGTGCTACTAAACACCGTCTGCACTTAGGGCTGCAAATTGGAAGGAAACCCCTATGCCAAGCTCCATTTGTTAATTTGTTTACTGTGTACACAGAAATAAGTTTGCTCAGGTCCTTGACCTTTTAAGTAGAGGCCTTTAAAAAGAATACAGTATTTCTGCCAGTCAATCAGCAGTGGTCAGTTCCTGTAATAACACTAAGCAGCCAAACGTCTCAAAAATCCTATTGAATTGGGCTTTAACAAAACCTGTAAATAAGACAAAATTTGGAATACAGATCAAGCCATACTTGTTATGCCCTATCTGTTTTCCATCTTGTATTCAAGAAATAAACACAATCCTTTTCCTCTACAAAACTCTCACATGATCTTTTCCTTCTCTCCAAACCTCTCCAAAATACTTTTTACTTCTTCTCTCCCCCAAAATGATCAGGGAAATACACATAAATCAGCAAGGTAACTTCGAGCAGTTAGATTTCCATGTAATTTTTGCGGATAAGTGTTTTTAAACCAACTTAGCACAATCTGTTTATACTTAATTTTCACCCCTAACTGACACAACCAGTCCTTAAAAATTATCTACTGGGGACGTTTTAACTGAAACACTTCCTTGACAACAAGGACAAAACCCGCAAAAAACCACCGAGATTACGGTACACGAACCAAATAAAGATGCCCGCACGTAATGAAATGCCACATTTTAGGATCCACCTGAAAGCGACAGGCAACAACCGACACCCCACGACACGGAGAGGGAAAGCGGGTGCCCGGCCGCTCCCTCCGCCCCAGTCCCGCGCCGCCCGGGATGGGACGCGGGGGGAAAGCCGCCGGCTCCGGGACGTGCTCGGCGGGGTCCCGGGGACACTGACGCGGCTCGAGGCGGGTCGTCCCTGTCCTCTACACCCGCAGCCGGGGAGCACGGGCCCGGCCCGACGCCCTCCGCCTGCCCCAGGACTCGACCCGGCCCTGCGGGACCCGGGGCCGCGTCACGGCCCCGCTCCCACCGAGGCCGCGGCCCTTAACGGGCAGAGGGAACGGGGAAGCACCGCGCTGTTGAGAGACACGGCGCCGGGGGCGAGGGAGGGAAGCGGCGGTAGCGGAGCGCAGAACGGCCTCCAGCTCCCGCACACCGGGAGGGAGCGGCGGCGGGGCAGCGCCGCGGGAGCGCAGCGGGGACGGGGCGGACGGGGCCCCGCGGCAGCGCGAGCCGCACCTACCCCGGCCGCCGCCGCCGCCGCCGCTCCCGGTGCCGGGCCTGGGCCGCCGCCGCCCCACGTGACCGGGCGGAGGGGCGGCCCCGCCGGTCCTTCCGGGCGCGGCTCTTCCGGCGGGCGGACAATGCGGTTCCGAGTCGCGGTGCTGGGCTGCGGTGGCACCTGTAGGTCCCGACGGGCCGGCGGGGCGCGGGCGGCGGCCCCGGAGCGCGGCGCGGAGCGGCCCGCGGCTCCCGCTGCCCCCGCGGGCCGCGCTCGGAGGGCGGCCCGGCCCGGCCGGGGGCGCGGCGGGGCTCGGGGCCGCCCGGGGGGCGCGGCGGGCGGCCGGGCCCGGCCCGGCGCTGGGGCGGCGGCTCACGGCGCGTCTCCTCCCCTCTCTAGGTCCGTAGCCGGAGGCAGGAGCGGCCGCGGGGGCCAGCGCGGGGACGCGGCCCGACGCTACAGGTACCTGCCACTTCCCTCCTTCCATCCCTCCCGCGGGGCCGGGCCTGGCGCGGACAGCGGCTTCCTCCGCTCTCGCAAAGGGCATCGCGTTTACATTGTTTCGGGATGCTGCGCGGGCTCCCGGCTGAGCTGTGCTGGAATATTCTTTTCCCGGACCTCTGGAAGTAGATGTGAGGGGCCGGGGCGATCCGCGGTCGGTAAAGGCCGAGGAAGCACGTGCTTCCAGCGGGGAGCTCTCTGCACGTCCGACGGGAGCTTGCCTTGGTCTGCCACCCTCCCGAGGTAGCGGGTTTGGGATGCATTTGATGCTCTTTGCTCTTGGAGATCAGTAGCAGTTGAAACTGTGTGCCAAGGCAAGTCACAGCTTTTCGGTCTACAGTTTCTCACGATGTGGCTCTTGTAGTCTGCCAGAGATAGGCTGAATGGCTGGAAAAGCTGTGGTTAACAACACAGTTTAACTTTAGCGTGGGTGCTTTAACTGCATTCATATTGTATGAATTTCCAAGGTGCAAAAGACACTCACAACTGGACCTCCCTCTTCACTGTCCAGAGAAAACGTACAAAGAAGCATAAATGATAATGCCTAAAATTCACTGAAGATACATCAGGATGATCCATTCCTGTCATTTATATTTGCCAAAGGCTGTTGCCTCTTAAAATTAAACTTTCTGGCCTAGAAACGGGGTCAGTCAGGCAGTGGTGAAGGTGACTGAGAGACTGGGTTCTGCAGTTCTGCAGAACGATGCCCTCTCTGCTTCCAAACTTTCCCTGGTCCCTGTTTTTGGAAGTCTTCTGAAATTCTTCCCTAATTTTTGCATGCCATACACTGGAAGATACACTTGATGGATGTGATCAATCAGAAGGTCATGTCTCCAAATGCTGTCTGAACTGCAAACTGAAAAAAACCCTGATTATTGACAAATGCTTCCAAAAATATTCTTTGAACAGTTGTCTTACGTGTTCATTCATTTCACTGGGCACAATGCCATTCCTGTGTGTACACCCAGCTGACACTTCATGCCCCAAGAGAGCAGTATCTGCTTTTATCTATAAACTTCAAAGGTTCCTTTCGAGCTTTATGTGGTGTTTGTAATAGTTGGGAGGTGTACGTTTTGCTTTGTTTTGTAATTTTATCTAACCAAATCTTGCATCATTTAGTCTCCTGTTATTTCTTCACTTCCTGCAATCCCAGTGCTCTGGCAGGATTGTGTGAGCAGTGTTTCATGCAGAATCAGTGTAGTCTTATAAATTCTTAAAGCAACTGTTGAAAGACAAAAGAACAGTACTTGGCTTATGGAGGATCCACTGTTCTTCGTTCCAAGTCCTATCAAAACAAGAACAAACTTCCTAGAGAAGTGATCTTCCAGAGAATAAGACAAGAAGCAAGGCTTCCTGTATCCCCAGGTATTCGAAACAGGGAGCCTAATGGAGGCCATTGCAAAGATTTTTTTCTGTAATCTTAGGAAAAGTCAAAACAACACACAGCAAACCAACTCCTGCAGAAAAATTTGAAAGACAATCTAATGTGTTAAATCCAATGCTGCAAAACCCAAAGCTTGCTAAAAATACAGTTTCCCTTTGTATCCTAACTCTTTAGGATATTGCTTCAGGAGAATTTCTGTCATAGCACCTCTAGTTAATATTCAGGCTTCATTACGTTATAAAGAGGTAAAAGTTATTGTAGTGTGAGGTGTAAATTTGAACTTGTTTTTACTTGTAATGGACTTCAATGTATACTTAAGATAAAAAGCATAATGGCTGATAAACACCCACTTTATATTATTATTTTACTTCTTTCTAACCTGCCTTTTAGAAAACAAAAAGTTCTCATTGTTTGTTTTTTTGTGCTGCTTTTCCTTAGGTGTGCCAAAATGTCAGAAAGATCAGATATTCTTCATTTCAAGTTTGACAACTATGGAGATTCAATGTTACAGAAAATGAACAAACTGAGGGAAGAAAACAAATTTTGTGATGTCGTGGTCCATATAGACGATGTTGAAGTTCACGGGCATAAAATTGTCTTTGCTGCTGGCTCTCCTTTTTTAAGAGATCAGTTCTTACTGAACGACTCCAGAGATGTAAAAATCTCGATCTTGCAGAGTTCAGAAGTGGGGAGGCAGCTGCTTCTCTCCTGCTACAGTGGCACTCTGGAGTTCCCTGAAATGGAACTGGTGAACTACCTGACTGCTGCAAGCTTTCTGCAGATGAGCCACATCGTGGAACGGTGCACTCAGGCCCTGTGGAAGTTCATCAAACCCAAGCAGCCGCTGGAAAGCAAAGAGTGCGAACAGCAAAGCGACTCTTCTGAGCTGAAGGAACATCAGGGGGACGATGACTCTCTGCAGCAAGACTCGCCTTGTATTCAGCCTTCAGAAGACAGCATGGACATGGAGGATAGTGATATTCAGATCATCAAGGTGGAGTCCATTGGGGAGGTAACAGAAGTTAGGAATAAGAAGGATCAGAACCAGTTTATTTCTTCTGAACAAACTGCACTGCATTCTTCAGAGCCTCAACACTTTCTTATCAACTCCACTGTTGAGAACAGGGCAAGTGAAATAGAGCAAAACCACCTCCACAACTATGCCCTGTCGTATGCCGGCAGCGATAACATCATTCTGGCCTCTAAAGATATGTTTGGGCCTAACAACCGAGGGATAGACAAAGGCCTCCAGTGGCACCATCAGTGTCCAAAGTGCACAAGAGTATTTCGGCATCTGGAAAACTATGCTAACCACTTAAAGATGCATAAACTATTTATGTGTCTGCTCTGTGGCAAGACGTTCACTCAGAAGGGCAATCTCCACCGGCACATGAGAGTGCACGCAGGCATCAAACCATTCCAATGTAAGATCTGTGGGAAAACGTTCTCTCAGAAATGTTCCTTACAGGACCACCTCAACCTGCACAGTGGGGACAAGCCCCACAAGTGTAACTACTGTGACATGGTCTTTGCGCATAAGCCCGTTCTGAGGAAACACCTTAAACAGCTGCACGGTAAAAATAGCTTTGACAATGCCAATGAAAGAAACGTGCAAGACATAACGGTGGACTTCGATTCATTCACTTGTAGCGCTGCTACAGACAGTAAGGTCTGTCAGCAGGCTGATGCCAGCCAGGTACTGGATGCAGGGAAGCTGCCTCAGGCTGTGCTCAGTTTAAGAAACGATAGTACCTGCGTCAATTAAGCAATTAAAACTTATCCTGTGTAGGGATCGTGACTGAGAGGAGCAAACCGTTGGTTTGGCTTCTTCCCTAAACTAGTGGTGTGCCCCAAAAAGCTACAGATGGTTGGATTGCAAAACCTGGCAGGTCTTCAGCCATTGCTGTTAGTCTTACTTGATATTTTCTGTGAATAGCAATCCTCCTTCAGGTTTCTGTCTATGTCTCTACTGTGGATTAAGGGGTTAATTATTTCATTTCTCTCTGATTAGGAGACTCAAGACTAACACCTTTTGAAAGACTGTTGCTGTGGGCTGCAAGTAAACCATCTGCTGTGCAGTTAGAGGCCTCTCTGTGTCTGGGCAGATGGAGGAAAGCAAAGAGGACAAGTGTGTGAGATAACCCGATATTTTTTTTTAAAAAGCACTGGATAACTGAAAACACTCCATATACTTAAATTTAAACTTACCTCTTAAAATTACCTTTCTCTGATCTTACCCGTAGACTCCTGCAGTTGAAATGAAGTATTTTTGTGTCACTTTTTTTTTCCCTTTCTAAACTTATTTCAAGAAACTTCTGCTGCCAATCAGTGCTCTCTTAAAAACTCTCAGGGTTTTTAACCTCAGCATGCATTATGAAAAGATGAAACCCGAAATGATTTGGCAGGGTTAGCTGATCATTGCATAGAGCTGTTCAAACAGAGGATGAATTGCAGCTCTGGAATGTGAGAGGCTGGTGCCTGGAGTGCAAATGTGACCTGTTCTTACGCTGGCATACCTGGGATTTTTAAAGGGCACTTACCAGTGCATGTACTGAGACAGGCGTAAACACTTCAAAGCTAAAAGTTATCCTCCATCTTCCGTAAGTTTTGCATCACAAACCACAACAGCTGTTGGGTTTAGAGCAAAGCTGGAGTGGAGTATTACTGCTAACACTGTGAAAAGAATCTTTTTAAAGCTGCAATGTGTAACAACTCCGTAATTTCTTTTTGCTTTTTTCCCCCTTAGTTCTTGTTTGTCTCTCCTTGATGTCTAATAAGGGCCACGTGTCACTTAACTTTAACCAGAAATACCTGCTATAAGAACTTAACATAAAGCTTTTTGATTTCTTGGAACTTTTTTGAAGTGACCATTAGTGTTTTACAGATCCTAGGATGAGGTATAGGTAGCACAATTTCTATAGGTTAATATATCAGCTATTGACTGTACTCAGCAATACCTCTTGTATACCGCCTTAAACATCAAATGTAGCGGGAATGGCATGTTAATTGGGATTCTGGGATTATACCATGCTGCTTCTCAAAAGTGCTGTGGAATTATCCGCATCCCAGTCAGGCTGAAAGAAGCTTAATTTATCTGAGGCACACCATTCCCAGTAGAACAGCACTCTTAGTACTGAAGTGTAGCATAGACTAATAATCAAATGGCTGATCCTCGGCAGAGAACTGCTGTTTGTGTTTGGAATAAGGATTTCTTCCAATGCAGCTCTTTTCCACAAGGTTTGCCGTGAGGCTGAGATTATGCTTCCTACCTAAACGTAGTACTGTTGGTGTGTTTGAGTGAGGGGTGGGGGTGAAAGGCTGCTATTGTATGGTTAAAAATGTTAAACAGGTATGACCAAAGGTGTGTTAGAGCAAAAAGTGTTGTGTATGTCATTATAAGAAGTTGGTCTTGCTCTTCAGTTGTGTGTGTGTAGAAGTCAGGATTTGCTTACTGATGGACATTAGAACATGTTAATGTTGCAGAACATTTTCAGAAATCCACGAACTTTGAAGCAGAAAGAAAAGGTGATTCTGTGAATCAGTTTTTGCAATTGAGTTCTTGAGCTACTGTACTTGACTGTTACATGAACTCTTACATGGACAGCTATGAAGTAAGCAATGGAAATTACATCAGGGCATTCATCTTTCAAGTTGTAGCAAATATATTTAGGCCTAAAGTCTAACTATTTGAAACTTTTTTAATTATTGTTCAGGTTGCTGGGGTAGAAGATAGGTTTGCATGGGAAGAACTGTTTTCCCTCTTGAAGCTACTCACTTTCAGAGTTATTTTGAACTAAATTTGACTGTGACAGTTGCATCTGACACTTGCATTCTGTCTTCAGGCAGAATCTTCTGTGTTGTTCAAACATTTTGATAATCTACTATTCACTAAATGGAGATAAGTTATAGTGCTATGTCAAAATGAAGATAGACGTGGAGAGCAAGAGCTTGCAGAGCCAGGTCAACGTGCTGTGAGGTACTAGTGAACAATCCAAGGCAATATGAATATGGACACAAAAAAGAAAATGGTCTTCTGCCACAGAAAGGAATAAAACTGCCAAATGCTAGAAAACGTGGCAGCAAAATGGACAGTATTGAAAGTTTTGTCTATCTGGAAAGTTTTGGTTTTTGTGGAATTATGAAGCTGTAATGTTACTGAAAGGAGAATACAGCTTGTTGAAGTAGCTGTGGGTGACTTGAAGCTGATATGAAGAGACAAGGGATTTCCTAAGAAACAAAAAAAATCATTTGGTCAAGATACATAGGTGTTCAGTCCACCCTGTTACTGTGGTGATTTGGACGTCTGAGAAGGCCAAGACTGCTGGGCTGCTCGATTAAAGGCTGCTGTGGTCATTTGGCAAGAGCACGGCACAAATAAATAGGAAAAAGCAGAAATGCAGAAAACTTTCTTCACTGAAAATGGACACACCTGTTGGATGAAAAGTGACTTTTACAAATGTCTGTGCTTTTGGCCTGGCAGAAGGGTGCAGACCAAAAGATTTATGCAGGAGATGGCTGCGTGACTCCAGAAACACTGGAGCTCTGAGGGCAATACACCGATGCAAAGTGTGCTGGTGGTAGAGTTCATCTAAAATTTGCCCCTATATGGAAAGGCAAATGAAGAGTATAGAAGAAGTATTAGAAAAGCAAAATCTGGCTAATGCTGCATCTCTGAATTACAGATTAAAATGGAGTGAGAATTACGATAAATGGAATATGCAGAGGCAGCTCAATTATAGAATAAGATGAACTTAATTGTCCATGTATGTAAAATGTTGTCTTCATTGCAATGTCCCGGGTAGTGAAAGATTAGATCCATTGGTTGTTGCTACTGATGCTGCATATTCAGATGAGGACTATGGCAGTTATCATAAATCTGTGTGTTACTGTGTAGAATACCATTTGCTGGTAAGTGGATAGTCTCACAATTTAATGTGCTGTACAACTTCCTGCATATCCTAAAAATAACTGAAGTCTATTACAGAAGTATTTTAATAACTCCTCAATATATTAGGAATTTTTTTAATGTTGGCATTTTATTTATTTATATTATATAGAAGGAATTTTTAGAATTTAGATTTGCCAGAGGTTTGGGCTCACCACTTCTCTGAGTGATGGTAGCTTGTGTAGCATGTGTTCCTGCAGCACATGCTGCAACTGCACAGCCTCCTGCATAGATCAGGGATGAGTCTTTCCTTAATTTATTTTTCTTTTAGAAGACATGTTTTGCAAGTTAGTAACTGATGAATTTGAAGTGTCAGTCTTTCTCTCCCCTAGCTTTTTGGCAAAACTTAGCTGCCGCTGAACTTTTGTTGAAATAACGTAGAAATTGTGTGGGGCTGATTATGGTTTTCGAGTCACTGGGAGGAATAAAAGGAGGGAAGAGTCAAAATGTGATACAAACTGAAACTGTTGAGAGAACTCTAAAGTCACGTTAAATGTTGATTTTTAAAAACAAAGAGGGGGACATGGTGGTGCCTCCCGACTTGGTAAGGGGTGAGAAGGCAGGACGGACGCCTTTCCTTTGAGATTGTATAACCCATGGACTGAGCATTAGCTACCTCTTCACTGACTGGGCAAAAGTCTTACACTACGTGTGATAACCAAAGCAGGCGGGTCGGCGGCCGCCGGGCGATGTCCCGCGGCCGTGAAGAAGCCAGCAGCTCGTCCGGAGGCGTTCGGGGCGGCGGTCCCCCGTTCCCCCGGCGCGTCCCGGCTGATGGCGAGGAGGAGCCCCGGTAGCCGCTCCCCGGGATGCCTTACGGGGGCGGACACGTCGCTACCTCTACCGAACGGTGGGCGAGGCGCGCCCCGGTGCCGGTGCGGTTTCTCCCAGCGGCAGCCGCTGTAGCAGTGCCAAGTCTTCTAATAAACGTGCTGCTAACTGTGTCTGCCGCCGCCTCTCATTTCCACCGCGGTCGCGGCGCGCCGGGGGCGGGCGGACGGAAGGGGCGGGCGGGGAAGCGGTTCCGGGGCGCTGCGGCACCGGCGGCGGAGCGGTACCGGCGGCGGGGAGCGGTCGGGGAGGGAGCGGGGCGGAGCGGAATCGCGGCCGGCGGCCCGGGAGCCCCGGGATAGCGGGTCCTGCCGGCGGCAGGGGTGGGCTGTGCCCGGCGAGACGCTCCGGCGGTGCCCGCGGGTCCCGCCATGGCGGCGGACTCGGAGGTGCTGCACTTCCAGTTCGAGCAGCAGGGCGATGCCGTGCTGCAAAAGATGAACCTCCTGCGGCAGCAGAACCTCTTCTGCGACGTGTCCATCTACATCAACGACACCGAGTTCCAGGGGCACAAGGTGATCTTCGCCGCCTGCTCCACCTTCATGCGGGATCAGTTCCTGCTCAACCAGTCCAGGCAGGTACGGATCACCATCCTGCAGAGCGCCGAGGTGGGCAGGAAGCTGCTGCTGTCTTGCTACACGGGCGCGCTGGAAGTCAAGAAGAAGGAGCTGCTGAAATACCTGACGGCCGCGAGTTACCTGCAGATGGTTCACATCGTGGAAAAGTGCACCGAGGCTTTGTCCAAGTACTTGGAGATCGACGCGTCCATGGAGAGCGGGACCCAGGCTGCTGAGGGGTGCCACTCCTCGGATGCTGAACTAAGGAGCGGGGATGAGGTTTTAGATAAAGATTGTGAAATAATCGAGATCCCTGAAGACAGCACAGAGAATGAAGAATACCCTGTGAAACAGGAGGATGGGGATGACCCACACCCTGAAGCACAGAGCTTGGTGTCAGAAAGGAAGGACACAAAATCCCCAGAAATATCAACAGTGGAAATTGGATATAAGGATGATGAAATCTGTATCTTCAGAATGGATTCCATGAGTGTGGCAAATGCAGAAAATGATCATTTTCCTCAGCCTTGCACTTCCTCTAAAACAAATTTATATTTCCCAGAAACCCAGCACTCCTTGATAAACTCTACAGTTGAAAGCAGGAATACAGAAATGTCAGGAAATCACTTGCAGGCTTTTGTCGGTGACAATCCAGAAGGAACTTCCAGTGGGGTGAATGGGTTCCAGAGCCTGGAGGATTCTGGCAGCTCATGGCGGCACCAGTGTCCAAAGTGTCCGAGGGGCTTTCTGCACCTCGAGAATTATCTCAGACATCTGAAAATGCACAAACTCTTCCTGTGTTTGCAATGTGGCAAAACATTCACGCAAAAAAAGAATCTAAACAGGCACATCCGGGGGCACATGGGGATCCGGCCCTTCCAGTGCATGGTGTGCTTGAAGACCTTCACGGCCAAGAGCACGCTCCAGGATCACCTCAACATCCACAGTGGGGACAGGCCCTACAAGTGCCACTGCTGCGACATGGACTTCAAACACAAGTCTGCTCTTAAAAAGCATTTGACTTCTGTTCATGGAAGGAACAGCAGCGAAAAGCCAAACCTGAACACTATTACAAAAGTTAAAATAGACTATGATTGATAGCTGGGCAATTGTGGAGTCAGACTCCACAAAAAGCTCCTGGCTAGTGAAATTCTAGATGCAACTCCAGTTCCCGATCCCCGTCTAAGGGAGAGAAGCACAAACAGGTGGCTGATGATCCAAGACAGGCCTTGGAGCAGGTAACCTGCCTGCTCTGTTAAGGTTGCTATTGCTGTCAGTGAAAAAAGATGTTTCCTAGTTGAAAGTAACTGCAAAATATGGAAATTAATTCATGCTTCTCTTCTGTTGTACTGAGCATATCCTGGTCCCTCAATGATGTTTTATTTTCCTTGTTTTAAGGGCAGGAACTGCTCACTTTCAAACTATTACTGATACTGCAATAAGCTGAAGCCTGAGCCAAGGTGTTGGTGACAACAGCTGAGGAAAGGGGGTGTTTGTATTTATTCAGCAAGTCAGTTGTTCCTATCCAGTTCCTGGATCATTCATGGTGAAATCATCTCCTTCCTTGCCTAAACTTTGCTAGATCTTCCAACAGAAAGAAGGTGTGTTTTCATACTCAAGTCTGTGACGTTTAAGGACACACAACAAACAAAAACTAATGAAGGAACCTTTCAGATTGTCTCTTGCAAACAGAAAATTTGTAAAAGTGCAAGAAACAAACAGCATTGCTTTGCAGTTTATTTGTAATTGGATAGTCCCATCAAAAGGACTTGCTTTTAGTTTTATCAAGTTCTGAATTTTTATAAACTTCTTTCTTCTAATAGTGGGGGGGTTTCTGTCATACCAATGTTTTGCACCTGTATTTGGTAAGTTTAGTCCTATTTGTTGCATCATAACATTTGCCTTCATTTTTTACAGATCTTAGCTATATGCACTCATGTGAAATTCAGCTACGTGCTGTTTGGTAATCACAGTTTCAATGCTAATTTTGAAAAACAGGTATTTCTGTCTGACTAGCAATGGCTTAGACATAGAGGTCTCTGACTCTGTGGCACGGTAACACAGTAATGATGTGTGTTTGCAGAAGTGTGTTTGTGCTTTGTCAAAGCTCAGTTTCATCAAGAGCATCGAGTGCCCTATGATGCAGTCTGTATCTTTGGCTGGTACATGTTTCTTCCACATAATGTAATATAAATAAAGAGTAATTTCAGTTATTAGTATGAGATAATGGTACTTACAACTAGCAAAAAGGAGTAGCTCTTACTCCTGTCTGTATCACACTTTCCTTCAAGTTTCTGAAGTGCTGTTCCAAGTTCTTGCTCTGAGTCCTGAAGTCTGGCCCAAATGCTTCAGAATCTGGCTGGCTCTAAAATCTAAGACAATAGTTTTTAATATCAGTTCACTTTCTTTTCCTGTGAGTACACCAGCTCATTCAGGGTTTTATTGATCAGCTACCTGAGGGGCTGGGTGAGTACGAAGTCTAACATGCACTTTCCTGTTACTACTTGTTACAGGCATGGTCAGGTGTAGGTGGATATTTCCCTCATGAGCACTTTCCTGTGTGCCAAAGGGGAAACAAAATGATCTTTTGAAGTGTATCTTCTGTGGGAGCAAGTTCTGAGTTATTTTGGTCGTGCATGTAAACATGAGAGGGAGTTGTGTTGTGTGACAGTCCACCAGCATGTTCTGTTCAGTGGCTGCAGTGTCTCAGTAAGCTTTGTGGACAAACCCTGGTCTTGTGCACATGTTCACGTTAGAGGTGTTTCCTCTCCCCTGTCCATACATGTAACCATGCCCTGTCATAACACAATAAATAAAATGCAAGCAAGGCATTGTGTCAGAAATACATCTCGTTTTTTCTGATCACAGTTAATAATTTTGTGCATACCTTAACAGTTAGTATTTTGGCTTGCTGTGTTGAGTGAACAAGATGTTGTAAACATACACGGTGTTCCAGTGGCGGTCATTTAGTAACGCGTTTTTCTGTCCTTCAGAGGAGTCTGTCTGACCCACTTGTGCCATGAATTCTTCCCCCTCAGGAGTCACAGCTCTGCACCGCCACGACATTTTCTAAGGCTGAGTTATTTCTGCGTGACCGGAGAAGCGGCCGCAGCTCCCGGGTGTTGTTCCGGGGCTTGCCGTGGTGAGGCAGCAGCGCCAGCGCTCCCCACACCTCACCGGGCCCCGCCGGCCTGAGGTGGCTCTGGGACAACCGACGTGGGCCAGAGGCCCTCCAATCCACTCTTCCTCCTCAGCGCCAGCAATAATAATAAAGTCATCAATTGCAATTTAGAACGACAATAAATAATCGGCACTAGCGGCGAAAGCTACCGATTAAAATTTAAAAGGACAATAAATAATCGACGCCAGACGCGAACGCTACGCGCCGAGGAACCGCTGAGGCGGCTCTGGTCGAGGCGCACCACAAGGGGGCGCCGCCGGCGCCGGCCGCCACTCTGTCACGCCGTCTCGATGATCCCCGCTTCCCCCTGGCGGCGGCGCCCGCTCGGCGGGCGCATCTGCACCAGTCGTCTCTATGGTAACTCCCTCCCTCCGCGCCGTCACGTGCGGCGGGCGGCGCGCGGGTCTCGCGAGAGCGGCGTCGCGGGGCGTGGCGGCGCTGCCGCTGTCAGTGCGATGAGGCGGCGCCGCCGGGGCTCCCGCCGCTGCCTCCGCCGGGCCGCGCGCCCGCCCCATGGCGCGTGAGGCCGGCACCGCCCGACCGCGCTCCGGCCGCCGCCCCTGCCCAGCAGGTACGGACCGCACCGCACGGGTCGGACCGGACCGGGCTAGGCTGGGCGGGGGCGGCCGCCGCGGGGGACGCGCTGACCCGCCGGGGCCCCGCCCGCCCCCCCCCCCCCCCACCCCCCCTCCTTCACCCGCCCCGGTCCTTCCTCTGCCTCCCGGCGCTGCGGGAACGCCGTCGGGCTGAGCCCGTGCGGTGCGGCCCGGCGGGGACCGCAGGGGTTTCGGCGCCCGGCGGGCCCCGCCAGGCCGCGGGGCCGGCCCGGGGACCCGGGCAGCCATTTGGTGGCGGCTCCGAAATGACGGCGGGAGCAGGGCCGGGCAACGGGTGCGGGAAGCCAGGGCCGGGCCCAGGAGCGGGGAGCCGGAGCCGGGCCCAGGAACGGGAGCCGGGCCTGGTGCGGGAGCGGGCCCGGGCTCGGGTGCGGCTGACAGCGGCCTGCGGACGGGGCGAAGCTGCGGGCGCACTCGAGGGGCCGCCCGGCGTTCCCGGCACCGGCGAACGGAGGCAGGAGCTCCCGGTGCCCTCCCCGGCAGCCCCTTGGGGAGCAGCAGCACCGGGCAGTCCGCTCTGAAGTGCCCCCCAGCACCGGGGATAATCGCACTGGAGTCGAGAATATTGTTAGTCTGCAATACTCAAGGAGCTGTGCGTTAGGGTAATGGTGGAGGAGAGTCGTGGTGGGAGACAGGCCCTAGGACTGCACCCACCGCGTCGTGTTTCAAGTGTCTCAAAAAAAAACACAAAACAACTGAGCAGGAAAAGCTGGCCCGGTTCTGCTGATGCTCGAGGTGCACGGATGGTTTCCAGTTAAGTGCAGGAGTCAGCACAAAGCACAGGAAGGGTAGCAGAGTGGTGGGAGAGTGATGAGTGTTTGGTTCAGAGGGAATGGCAGGGATCTGTAACAGGACAAAATAATGACGAAGTTTAGACAGACAACCAGGAGAATTTCTGATCTGGGCCTGTTTCATTTCCATGCAAACTTAGAATTTTGTTTGGATTTAACTGTAGTTCCTGTAGCTTTTCTTGTGGGTGTTCTCTCATGACCATTATAGCTACATCATAGTAATGAAACTGAAATTAAAAACAATCCCTTGGATTACAAGGGTGTAATTTGCAATTGGCAGAAAAAATCTGATTTTAAATGAGAAGCATCCAGTACAGCCATAAATCTTCTCAATTAAAATACTATTCTTTGACCTTTGGTCTCTCCTAAACATCTGTGGAAATACTAGAAATTGAAGCTTCTGTTGCTGGTCTAAGTATTATTCCATGAAACACTGAAGTCTTAATTTTTGTAGTGAATCTCTTTCCCAAGACCTTCATGCCTTTTTAGTGAACCTTTTCTTGTTTCTGCATTGTAAGTAAAGCTTTTCCCAAGCAAATACGTTTTTATTAACTTGTATTTCTGTCTTGTTTGAGGATATGGCCATTTCTCTCAAAAATACTAAATTCTAACAAATTTTAATGTCAGCGCTCTAGGTATCCCAAAGTGAACTCCTGGTCTTGAGCATTGATCTCATTTGTTTAAGGCTTTGTTGCTCTAAAGTAGATAAAATATTTGCAATATCCAGATGGTAATAGCTGATAGCGTTTGTTGGGCGTGTGTTACATTTCATTTGGTGATATTTTATATACCTTTGATAGGATGAATGTACAGGGTCTCTCCCTGCTGGCTGGTCAACCCTAAGGAAAGGAAAAAATTACATGTCCAAGGGCATCTTAAGTCATTCTGTACAACCTTTAAAAAGGCTTTCCAGCTCCCATGCACCCTTATGTTTTCTTGCCTACATTTCAGAACAGAATCAGTATTTAATTGAAATTGTTTAAAAATACTAAATTACAGAATTTCTCATCTAAAAAAAAGTATAGTTTAAACAGGAAGGTCATGTAAAAAAAAGTTGGAGAACTAATCCCTACATGGGAGTCCTTATTCACTGAAAATATTAATGAAAAGTTAGGAGTTCTACACTCTGTCTCTTCTTGGAGTAACTGTGTCAAAGTAGATCTGCTTAGACATTGATTCCCTTTCTCTGCATTCATAGAGAGTTCAACTGATTTGGGCAGCAAAAAAATATTTTGTTTATTTGCCCTTCAGTTAGTCCTGAAAAGTCAATACTGTTATAGAAGCTGAGTTGGTGTCAGGCGGGTGGCAAGGACAGACTCTCCTTTCAGGGACACCTAGGAAACACAAGGAAAAACTCACAGCAGCATTACATAAGTATTTCAGAAATTTAAAATCCACTGACATGATTTGTGATGGCAAGGGTTGAGCAGGTGTGAACTGCTGAGGATACACTGACTCTGGTGGTGATTTGGGGGGAGTTAACCCTGAATTGAGTGAACTTTAGCAGTCACTGAGCAACCACGAGCATAAATTTATATTGTACCCCTGTTGATAGGAATTACTCTTCAGCCTCACGTTTTAAGGAGGCAGAGGGGATTCAAGCTTTGGTTTTTTTAACCCGTTAACAAGAGAATCCCGTGGGCGTTTTGTCAAAGCGTAGTCTGGGTATATGTAAATGTTCAGCTCTATATTTAGGACACAAGGAAATGGAATGAAGCTATCAGGGAAGTTCAGGTTGGACATTGGTAAAAGGCTCTTCCTCCAGAGAGTGGCCAGGCTCTGGAACAAGCTCCCCAGGGAAGTGGCTGTGGCACCAAGTCTGCCAGAGCTCCAGGAATGTGTGGACAATGCTCCTGGACATGTGGTGTAGTGTCAGATACTCCTGCAAGAAGCAGAGTTGGACACGATGTGTCCCTTCCCACATGAGATTCTCTCTGATTCTCATATGTCCCCAGGATTTCTGTTGGTGACTTTTCTGGAACTTGAATTGGGCTGCAGATACTCGCAAGAGCATTAGTGTTCAGTCAAAGAATTGTGTTGAAATACTATATTTAATGGTCGTTAAAGACTTTACATATGAATTTTTCACGTGATGTAAAGAGATTTGCATGTGACAGATATTATGGGGTGTAGAAATAAGCAAGTCCACTCAGTAAAGAGGATTTACTTTAATTTCAAGCCATCATAGCTGAATGATGCAAAGCTGTTACAGGGATGGCCCTTCCCTAAGCCTTTAATGAAGCCAGTTTCTTAGATCTGTGGATGATGGTTGTTGAAGAGAAATTAATAAAAGATTCTAACCCTTCCAGAGAATACATTAATATTGGTAATTATATTATGTGATACATAAGTTTTGACCCATTCAGGATGATTTCGGGAGCTACATAAGTTTGGAAGAAAAGCTTAAAAAAGCTGCCTCCTTGTAGTACAAACCAACCATTAAACTGCATAAATGGAAAATTTTAATGGAGATCATTTTAAAAATGAAGAGGAAATACCGTGATCTCTGCAGTCAGCATTAAGAGCAAGTCAGTATCAAGGGCTTTTTAATTTAGTGATTAAAAATCAGTTGAATTCTAAGATTAAAGCATAAATCCACAGTAGGATTTATTGTGGTAACTGAACTCAGTTGTGAATATGCCATATAATTTCACAAGTTTTCCCAAGCGTTTCTTTCATCTGTAGAGAAGACTTCCCTTTGTTGAGCACTGACAGAATTATTCCATGTCTCATTCTCACCCAAGCTCTGCTTATTTGTCTTTACCCAGGGCCCACAAGGGACTTGATGGAGTCAGCCTGAGCCGAGCAGAGCTGACGCTGTGGGGAAACTGAGTTAAGCCTTCAACCCTTTCTTTGATAAGGGGTGAAACTTGCCTGTCTGCATTTTGGCAAATGCCCTGACTGAGCAGTATGGGAGAGGAGCAGACTCACAGAACAGCATGATCACCTAAGCTTAGTTTCTTCAGGAAATCAGAATTGAATTATATTTATCATGTCCAGAGGTTATTGAGTAAGCATAGTGATTTAGATTAGTTGTAGAGAATGTCTTGGGATTAGGTAGCTAAAAGTTAATGTGAAATTATTAAGGACATCTAAATCTTACAGATTCCATCATTTATAAGTGGTACATCTGTTTGATGAAGGTTCTGAGGTTTCACCTATATCCCCTTCCACCCCACCTTCCAATTTCATCAGATATTCTGGTCTAAAATGAGAAAATCAGACAGTTATCCATTGTTACTCTGATCCATTGCAGCCATTACTGCAATAGGAAAATACTACTGTTTAAAAAAACACAAAATTACTCAGCTCTACTGCTTTTTATTATTACGTAATTTCTGAACTTATGCTCTTATGTTTCTCAGTTTGTCATCTGAACTATTGCTTCTGGTAGCAATACCACAAAACTAATTGTAACTTCACTATGTAATGATCTTTTACGTAGCAACTGCCATGATTTTTCAGACTGCTTCCTTGTATGTTTGGCCAGTTTCTGTATCAGCCATTTCTTTGGGATTTTTTTTTTCTTTTTTCAGGGTGCTTCTACTTTGACAGGGAAGAGGAGCCCTGTGTAGTGTAGAGATAGATAACACATCTTCCAGAATGAACAGACAGACCAAGGGTGGTTATTCTAATGGAGTATACTGCCTGTTAAAAACAGAACCCAAAGGATTTCCTTGTGTTTGCTCAGTTTAGACCGCTGGAGCAATTTGTTCTTCAAGAGGACATCCCTGAAATACATTGTTTCTGACAAGGAGCAAGAATCTATTAAACATTTGGCTTATGCTTTTTGTAGGAGTTGACGTGGTAATTAGGAGATGTGAGATTGTTTTCCTACACACTGGGGTGCAGGAGTGGCAGGAGAGCTGGCAGGCTCAATAAAGTATGGAGATTTCTCCCTGTATGGCTGCTTGAAGTTTTGGGAGTCAAGAGCTTTTCCCAGCTGTTTGCTGGCTTAATTAGATTTTTTTTTTCCTGTCAAGATATCTGAAGGTCAACACGTGCTTAGTAGAATCTGTCATTTGGGATGATTAAACACCCAGAGATAGATCTTTAAAAACTGGTGGTGCACACTTGAAGAATCTGTTGTGTTCATTTCCGTGCTGGTCAGGAAAACAGCTGTATTTTAAAAGCTCGTAAACAGAGAGGTGATTTCTTCAAGTCTCTGAAGCACCTGTGGAAACCAAACGTGGGTATTGTCTCAGAGCAGAGATCCCTGCGTCTGAGATAATTAATGAGCAGTGTGGACATAGGGACTGTTTATTAGGAGCTCGTTAGTGACATACCAGCAGTTGAGCTCTCTCTGTACCAGCCTCTTCTCAGACTTTTCCCCTGTGAGTCATGACAGTCACACACTTCCCAGAGTGGTCTAGTTTGTGCTGTTACCTGTGTCTTGCAGTCAGACAGGTGAGAAAGCACCACTATCAGCCCTAGGTCAGCAGTAATGTTGGTGTTGGTACCTTAATATTTCTGGTAGTGCTTCAAGAAGCTTTAAGGAAAGTTTTTATGGACAGGCTTTGCAGTTCGGTACATCTATTGTCCAGCTGTTTTGGAAAGGAAGCAGATGTGCTAAAGGAAATTGTGGGATTCCTAACAGAGGAATCAAAAATCTTTCTGGGCCTGTTGGCTCAGTGTTTGGCTTTATTTTATTTGTTTTGCTTTTAAATTTCCTTGGTTAAAGGACATAGGTAGCATTAGCATGTTAAAGATGACTGGATTTGTTGATCCCTGCTAGACCTTTGAATTGTGCTTTTATAGAAGCTGGAGGAAAATCTAATTTTCCAATACTTGGAATTTTTCTGGCTTATGTTGGAGGTGTAACCTCAGCAGTTTGGTTTTGAGAGGTTCAGCTTCCAGTTTGATGTGTTTTACTATGGGAATTCGTTTGAGGCAATATTGAAAAGCTCACTGAGATAAGGACATCTTGTACAAGTATCCTGTTACTTAAAGGGCACTGAATGTTCATAGTACTAAATAGGATTTCTAAACAGATGGTCATAATTAACAGAAAATACATCCACAGATAACAGTCTGTTTGGTCTTCTAGTAATTCTTTCAATGGTCTGATACTTTAGCATTAATTAAACCATAGCACAGCCAGCAATGGAACTGCAGTAAGGAGTTTCTGAATTTGAACACAGAGGTGAGGTCTCAGCTTTCTCAGAACAATTACTTTTTTCTGTCATCAGAGTAAAAAAATAGAGTGCTAAACAGTAATGAAAACCTTTGTGCATTTGCATTTGTAACAAGCTTGGTCATAGCCTTGAAGTGACCCAACTGGTCTGTGGGTTGCCTAGAGAGCCAGCACAGTGGCACATCACAGCCCGGGGTGGGGCTGCTCCCTCCGGGGTGGAGCTCTGCATGCAAATCGTGATCACGGAGCCTTGGATGAGAGCGGTTTCAATGAACTCCTTAGGCCTGGTACCTTTTTAAGGAATGTGACGTATAAAATACAGCAACAATCTACATAAAGCCGTATTTTCTTTGAAATACACTTAACGTAAACAATTTATTTGGAACTACTGCACAGAGTGAGATGTTTCAAGAGACAAGGAAGCCATTTGAAGTTATTGCTTACCTTATCACAGGTTTTGTCCTAGATACCTGGATTTTACATACATCAAAGATTTTCTTGCTGTGAGTTCATGGACATAGTTATATGTAAGGTAGAGACATGAAAAGCAGAATTACACACAGCAACCTCTGCCCTTGAGTGCTCCAGTTTCTTGCAAGAAAAGGTGGAAGTAATATGAGAATCATAAAACTAAAAGCTAGTCTCTCATTCTTCTAGTGTTTTCTTATGGCTCTTGATATCTGTTAGTTGACTTATATTTTATAGAAAGAGAAAATGTGTTTGTAAAAAAGCAAAGCTCGGTTTAGTTTGGTGTCTGATTAAGTCTGAATAAGATCTGCAGAAGGAAGGTGTTGTTCTACTTAATTTCAAATGAAAATAACATTTTTAACCATGCCTCCCACCAAAAAAAAAAAAAAAAAAAGGAAACTAATGCCATTTATAGTGAATAAGTTAAACTTATTGTAGTCTGCATTAATTTAGTTCATGAGCCTTTTTTGGTACAGTTGTTAAACTGACACAGAGTTGGGGTTTTTGAGTACTTCAGCATAAGGATTTGGTTTTGTTTTTTGTAATATTGAAATTGTGGTCTGTTTTTTTTTAATTAAAAATTATTCTAAATTGCCAGAAAGCATGTTTTAAATACTCTGTTATTCACTTACAGCTGCCAAAACATAATACAGTGAAATAATGGTCTGCTAGCCTGCTAACCAAGTGTCCAGCTTCCACAATGCCTGTGCAGGCAGCTCAGTGGACAGAATTTCTGTCCTGCCCAATCTGCTACAATGAGTTTGATGAGAATGTGCACAAACCCATCAGCTTAGGTTGCTCTCACACCGTGTGCAAGACCTGCCTGAACAAGCTCCATCGCAAGGCATGTCCTTTTGACCAGACTGCCATCAACACGGACATCGATGTGCTTCCTGTGAACTTTGCACTCCTCCAGCTGGTTGGAGCCCAGGTATGGTTGAAGCAGCTCTTTGTTTTGCCACTTGGTGTTGTTGCAATATGTGCTGCTCTTTCTTCCTCATTTTAGCCCACATAAATGGTAAGGCTTAACTTTTGAGCCTCTAGGAGTCCATGCGTACTCTAAAAGCTACTTCACCATTTCAGGGCCATCTTCTTGTAGTATGAAAACATGTTCTAATTGTAACCTGAATTCTGATTTTAAAAGGCTGTTGAACTGTGACTGAAGAAAAATCCCCATTGGGAAGCATACAATTATCTATCCCAATTGTCAGTAGAATGAGTGAATCTGCAGACTGCACTCGTTCATCTCAGCTTTGTGAGAAATCTTGTTCCTAAATGTCACATGTTTGGAAGTGGCTGTTAAACCGAGTTCCAGAAGTGTGTGTGTATAATTTTTTTCTCAAATGTGCCTGATGATGGCTTTTCAGTTGCGTTTGCAGACACTGGCTAATCAGGCCAGGAATGTTCCCTGAGCTGTCTCGTAGCAGTGGCAAAACAGTGATTATATAATCAGTACTGCACTTTATGGAGACTAAATAAGTCTGTTCCCCTTATGCTGATTCATGTGCTTTTTCATGTTACTCTCTGTAACACCTTGGTGAGGCAGTAAGATGTTATTTACTTCTCTTTTTAATGTCCTATCACATGCCTTGATACAGCTATTGGTACTGGCACTATCTTGGGAGTGGTTTTGTTTCTCAAGTTCACGTGTTCCTTTAATTTTTTTTTATGTGTCAGATCACTGTCTTGATCTTACAACATTTATTGTCGTGGTCTCCTAACTTCTTGCAATGTATTTCAAACAATTAATTTATTGTGACTAACGCTCCCTCCGTTTTCGTTATTTGACCTTGTTACTCCGAGTTTTTTTCCACCAATTTAGTTTCCTGCTTCTTCTTTTGAGAGATTTCAGCATGCCCAAATGATGCTTAAATAATTTTTTAACTTTGCTTTATTATATTCTTGCTAGTTCATTTTCTCCTGTAACTTCCTTTGTGTGTCTGTAGTAAATCTTGCTGATCTAGTTCACTGATCACCTTCTCAGATCTTGTGTTCTTCATCTTTTAGACCTTGATTATTGTTTTCTACCTTACTTCTGTTTTTGTTGAGTAATAACAAAAACCATCTTTCATCACCCTAGTCCTCATTTTGGGCTCTTTTTGTTGTTCCTAATGCCACGTACATGCCCTGGGTGGGTCCTGTGTTTCCCTGCTCTCAGAGCAGTGCACATCTGCAGTATTATGTAATGAATGGTGATGTGGGTACCATTGGAGAGGTCAGCCAGGTGTGTGTAATTCTTCTCCCCTTTTCTCCCCCTTGCATTTTTTTAGGTACCTGATCATCAGACAGTAAAGTTGAGTAATGTAGGAGAGAACAAACATTATGAAGTAGCAAAGAAATGTGTTGAGGATTTGGCACTCTACTTAAAGCCATTAAGTGGAGGAAAAGGTGAGTCTCTGCTGAACAGTGGAATTTTGGTGTAGCTTGCTTTTAACAGAGTTGTATTTTCAGCACTGATTGTAAATGTCAGTGAGATAATGCTCTCATTTTTCTAATAGAATTGCCTTGTGTCTTTAAAAGCTTATTCACACTTGTGACACTTGTTTGTGGTTTTTTATTTTAAGTTTACAAAATACTCCGTTTAATAATACCGCCTTGGGGCTAACTTCGTACTAAAGCTGAACTTTCCCCAAAGGATGACTTTGATGTCAATTTAAGATTTTAATTAAAGTTCTTTTTGATAAAGAATTACACAGAGCTGCCTAAGAGAAGGGAAGGTAACTGTGACTGGTATCCAAGTCCTAGAGAAGGACATACACTGTTAGGCATTTTTTTGTCTCACTCAGATGAATTTGATGAGCAGCACTGCTTTGCCTTTTCTGCCTTTCTCTCAAGGTGTTGCAAGCTTGAATCAGAGTGCACTGAGCCGTCCCATGCAGAGGAAGCTTGTGACACTGGTGAATTGTCAGCTGGTGGAGGAGGAGGGTCGGGTCAGAGCCATGAGGGCAGCTCGGTCACTGGGAGAGAGAACTGTCACAGAACTCATCCTACAGCACCAAAATCCTCAGCAGCTTTCTGCCAATCTTTGGGCTGCTGTCAGGGCACGAGGGTGCCAGTTTCTAGGACCAGGTAAGGGACCTGTACATCTGCAACAGAATATATTTAGCTGTGCCTTTTCTTTACAAAAATGTTCTGAAATTTATTCTGTTCAGTTGAAGATGTTCTGCCAGGAAGAAAGGAGAAGGGGGGAAAAAGAACCCAAAGAGTAGTAAAATCTTCTGGCTTAAAGTTTTTAGTTGTTTCTCCTGCCACTCCATTAAACGTTCTTTGAAACTGGGAGGAAGTATTTCAGAAATCCTGGCAAAGAGGAGTCAATAAGCACACACTGTGCACTGTTTGTAATGGAGTGTAGCAGTACTGCTGCCTGTGATTGGAATTGAATAGCTGTCAGTACAATCAGCCTAACCTCAGCTGCAGCATACTTCTGAAACTTAAAATGATTTATATCTCTGATAGAAGACAAATTCATAGTTAAGAATGCAGCTAAAGCAACCACAAAAACCAGGAAATTCTCTTTAAAATACAAGTTGTCCTCTCTCAATTCTGGTAATTGTTGATAGCATTCCAGTACTGTTCCCATATTTATTTTATAGTTTCATGGTGTGGCATTGATGAGGTGTCCAAAAGGACAGTGGCTACAAGACTGCACAGTGAAGAAAAGTATAAAAACTGCACTGCTGATGTGTTTATTAACACATCATTTAGTCTTAGCTTTAAGTTCACTGTGCTTAGAGTTGTTCTAAATGTTTCTTCTACACTAGCAAGTTTATTTAAAAGTCTTTTTTTAGTAAAATAAAAAGCAGTAAGGAATTACATTCAAGATTATTCAGATGCTCCTGCTTATCTGTTCAAATACAGTAGACTTGCTGTTTTCTGGAATACATTTAACTTTCATTTTTGTGTGTTAAAGCAATGCAAGAGGAGGCACTGAAACTTGTATTACTGGCACTGGAAGATGGCTCTGCACTCTCAAGAAAAGTTCTGGTACTTTTTGTTGTGCAAAGGCTGGAACCAAGATTTCCTCAGGCCTCTAAAACAAGCATTGGTCATGTTGTGCAGCTACTGTATAGGGCATCATGCTTTAAGGTAAAACACCACTATTGTGGTTTGTGCTGTGCAGCTGTTTTTAATGATGGACACGGAGCTTTTTAGTTAAAGAAGGAATGTTTAACTATTACTATTTATTAGGTCACTAAAAGGGATGAAGATTCTTCTCTGATGCAACTTAAAGAAGAGTTCCGGAGTTACGAGGCTTTGCGGAGAGAGCACGATGCCCAAATTGTTCACATTGCCATGGAAGCAGGACTTAGAATATCACCAGAACAGTGGTCTTCCCTTCTTTATGGAGACCTGGCACATAAATCACACATGCAATCCATTATTGACAAGGTTTGTCAAAGGGATGATTTTAGTATCTTTGCAGGATTAAATATTACAATAAAAATCAATGAACTCCATTAATTAACTTTTTTGTTCATAGTCCTATGAAATATTAATTAAAACTAGATTGAATTTTTTTTTCCCTGATGTAGCAGATTCATCATATGAAGTACTTTAATTAAAGTTTTGGTGTCTTATGATGAAGCTTCATAGGGCAGATTCTGAGTTGAGAAATAAAATTTCTCTCCACTGATCCTCTCTATATGCCATCTGAAGACACTATATATTGCATTTTAGGTAGCAATGTCATAAATATCTTTTTAAGATTAGTAATTGACAGTTGTAAGATGCAGCACACTAATGGTCCCTTTATTTTCAGCTTCAATCTCCAGAATCTTTTGCTAAGAGTGTACAAGAATTGACAATTGTCTTGCAGCGCACGGGGGATCCTGCAAACTTAAATAGGCTGAGGCCTCATTTAGAGCTCCTGGCAAACATAGATCCAAATCCAGGTATGGAAATTAATGTTTTTAAGCTGTTGTTGGTATTCTTCTTATCCAGCAAAATAAATTATTAAGGTGATAACCTCCATTCCTGGTTTCAAAATTCCCATTAATGAACATAATAAACTCTTCTTCAGGCTCTCCGAGTTCTGTCCTAGTACTTGGTGTTGTAAAGTAATACAAGATATGCCTCTTATTTATGATACTGGGATTATTGACAGAATGACAACCTTGCTTTTCATAATTTTAGATGCAGCATCTCCAACATGGGAGCAGCTGGAAAATGCAATGGTCGCTGTAAAGACTGTGGTGCATGGACTGGTGGATTTCATTCAGAATTACAGTAGGAAAGGCCATGAAACTCCACAGGTAACCAGGCTTGATCATTGTATTTTGTCTTAATGTGCATTTTCTGGGAGGTGCAACTTTGAAAATTTACTGTTGAATTGAAATACTTATGGCCTTTCCTGTGGGATAATTGATGATACTGTTATTTACTGCATTCAGATTTTGAGAACCTAACATTGGTGAATGTGGAATGCAGCAGAGCTGGGTGTAGTGAAATCCATACAAGGACAGTTTAGCCCCTCAACAAGGAGTGTCCTTGTTTTTCTGATTAAAAATGCAGAATGTAAAAACGTACCATGGTTATATTTTCTGTACTTTAAGCCTAGTTTTATGTGAATGTCTGATAGATAGTAAAAGGAATGTCTTCTGGTTTTCATTTGTCCTTTTTTTCAGCCTCAACCAAATAGCAAATACAAAACAAGTATGTGCCGAGACCTTCGACAGCAAGGGGGGTGTCCAAGAGGAACAAACTGTACATTTGCTCATTCTCAGGAAGAGCTTGAGAAGTGAGTGTGGGAGACTTTTTCCTTTTTCTTTTTTTCCCTCATTTTAATTTAAATCAAAGTAATCTATAGAGATTTTTGAAAACGTTCTCTTTCATACATTCATTCACTTGGAGGGATTTGTGATTCTTGACATGACAGTTCTTTATATGAAATTGAAGATACAGCAAAGCAATGTCTGCAGACTAATTCCAGTTTTATTTTTATTTATTACCATATCAGTTAAAGTTTCCTTTCCTGCAGTGTCTTTCAAGGATGGGTTATATTACCTACAAGAGAGAATGTGAATTACATTTTGACTGATTAAGGAGCAAAGCGAGTTATTGAACAGTATGCAGCTCTACATTTTTGAAGCTGTTTTCACCCAAATGCCTTTTCAAAGAACTGCAGAATGGGTCTTGTAAGAGGAGGGATGATTTTGAGTTCCAGTTGTTGAAAACAAGTTTGTAATTTTTCTGGTGTCGTGTTCCTCTCAATTCCATCTTTTTGCTAGTTTTGCAAATGCATTAAACTTCACAATAAGCACTTTTTATACCATCTTGTCTTTTGTGTGCTTGCACCTGTTTGTAGATACCGCTTGAGGAACAAAAAAATCAGCTCAACAGTGAGAACATTCCCCCTTCTAAATAAAGTTGGAGTAAACAGCACCGTCTCAACCACAACGGGAAACGTGATCTCTGTCATAGGAAGCCCTGAGGCAACGGGCAAGATGGTGCCAAGCACTAATGGAATAGCCAATCTAGAAACTGGGGTTCCCCAGCTGATCCCACGCTGTGCAGACACCTCCCTGAGAGCTCTGGAGAACACCAAGAAGGGAGGGAAGACTGGAGCCAATGGCCAGAATGCTTCTGGGTCCCCCACAGAATCACTTCCTGAAAAGTAGGTGACTTTTCTACATCAAGACAATCTAACAGAACATTCTGCTTTTAGATTATCTAAAATAATAAGTGGCGTTTGTGGGTGGCCAACAGATACTGAAGTAAGGTCTTAGCTTGCAGTAATTGCTGAGGCTGCAGAGCTGTGTAAGGTCTTGCACTGCAGTGCAGGTACAGTCACACAAAGCCTGTGGGTTCAGGGTGTCAGAGCCAGCATCGTGGTTTTAGCTGTTCAGTATCCATGTGCAATGTAGACAAAATGGTAAATCTCTACCTATGTCTCTTACTCAGTTGTTCTCAGCCTGGTAACTTAGTTACTGTTGGGTTATTACAGAAAAATAAAAAGTGATGCCATGCAAATAAATTATATTCATATTGCATACAATTGGGTTGTTACATACAACTGTGTTACTACATGCAATGAATTGTACTCAAAGTTTGACATTTGCTAAAACCAAGAAGGATATGCAGAGTGTGCACTTCCTCTAAACCTTCTAGTCCTGGGGTTTTCACTTAAAACTTCTTAGATAATTCTGCAGGAAGCACCGAGTCTCTTAAACAGCTTTTCAAAGCCTTTGTCTTTACCAGAATACACTTACAAAGGGTATCAAAACATTTATGTCCACTTTTGAATTCTCCTAGGAGAAAGTCTAAAATGTAGCATCAGTTTGGGGTATGAGAAACAAAATTCCAGAGAAAATGATAAGGCCCAAGTATCCGTGATATGTGGGAGTGTAAATGAAGAGGGGACTGACTGAAATAAGTGAAGATCCGCTTAATGATTTCTTGGTAATCCTTTTCAGTAAAATTGGTTCTCCACCCAAGACTCCTGTAAGCCAGGCAGCAGTTACCTCAGCTGGTCCTCCTAATATTGGAACAGAAGTTAATTCTGTGCCTCCAAAATCCAGCCCGTTTGTTCCTAGAGTACCTGTCTACCCTCCACATTCTGATAATGTTCAATATTTCCAAGATCCCAGGACTCAGCTGTCATATGAAGTTCCACAGTACCCACAGACAGGTAAGTGAGATGAACACTGATGAAAAAGTATCTCTGAACTTTTCTCTGGAAAAATAACTTTTATGAAAAATAAATGATGTCTGTTTTATCAGTGTCTATTTTATTTTATTTTTATCAAATATCAGCTGAATCTTCAGTTAATAGAATACTAATCTTGTTAATTGCTGGGTATGGTGAGGGACTTGCAGTCTGCTCCCTGTGTTGGTGGTTCTTGCCTTTGTGTGCTGCATGTTATGCAGCTTGTACTTCAGCTTCCAGAAGAACTTGAACCTCAAGGACTTTCATCTACTTTATCCTTTGTTAGCATTTAATTGTTTTTACCCTCACTGTCCGTGAGGGTATCCAAGGGCAGGATTCAGAGGCACAGCATGCTTCTGCTGGGAGGCTTACACGTCTTTGTGCTCACCCAAATGTTTTCAGAAGGTTCCAGTTGTCTTTTTAGGTTGCACTGTGCATGTTTATATTCAGGCACACGATTGTGCTTTACAGCACTGAGTCATTCACAAGCTCTCAAAAGGTAGAGATGCTCAGGCAATCCTCTCGAAAGAGCAAGAAGTCAAGTGTGAAATGGTTATTTATAGACATTTTAGTTTTTAGCAGTATAGATTTTTATTTTAGAGAGAGCTGTTCTAACTTCCTGTATAAAGAATTGCTGAAGATCCTGTGTTTTCAGTTACGTAGTTACGCCACAGTACATAGAAGCAATATTTTCCCAACTGGGTCCAGTTGGTGAAGGGCCAGCACTGCGTCTGCAAATGTGGTTGTCATACATGAAATGATACTTAACAGAAACATGGTAGGGTCAGTAAAAGGTTTGTAAAGTGTAACTCCTCATTCTCTAAAGGTACTTATTAATGCTATTTAGTTTTAGAAGGTGTAAAATTTCGGGTCGTTTGTGGTTGCATTAAATATGCCTTTTTCCAATTTTTAAGGGTATTATCCAGCACCTCCAACAGTACCAGCTGGTGTGGCTCCCTGTGTTCCTCGCTTTGTGAGGTCCAATAACGTTCCAGAATCCTCCCTCCCACCTGCTTCCGTGCCATATGCCGATCATTACAGCACATTTCCCCCTCGGGATCGACTGAATTCTCCCTACCAGCCTCCTCCTCCGCAGCCGTACGGACCAGTCCCTCCTGTCCCCTCTGGAATGTATGCTCCAGTTTATGACAGCAGGCGCATCTGGCGCCCGCAGATGTACCCACGAGATGATATTATCAGGAGCAACTCTTTACCTCCCATGGATGTGATGCACTCATCCGTCTATCAGACATCGTTACGGGAGAGGTACAACTCACTGGATGGGTATTACTCTGTGGCTTGTCAACCTCCAAACGAGCAGAGGACTGTGCCTTTACCAAGGGTAAGTGAGAGCCAGGAAGGGAAGCTCTGTGCAGAGTTGGTTCTGAAGGTCATTACTGGAAAGTTGGTAAATAATTATCATAGACCTGTTTATTACAGTGATCGAGACATGTGACTTGGACAAAGTTCTTGGTTTGTTTTTAACCTTAAAATGGGTTTGCAAAACAGACCACTGTAATCTGCATCAGGAGCAGAGCCTCTTTGCCTCTTTAATGCCCACGTATGTTCCTTGAATTAATTGCATAGCTAAGATTTGAGTTGCCATACAAATTCTTGTGAAATTCTTCGAGTGATATCAGTGGAGGGTTGCAGACGCAAGGAAATTTGGGGATCCAGGTGTGTCCCATGCAAGTATTTGCCTTCTGATTAGAGTGTGATGGGGTATCCAGTGCTGTATTTATTCTTTCTAGGAGCCTTGTGGTCATTTGAAGACTGGTTATGATGAGCAGCTGAGACGGAAGCCAGAGCAATGGGCACAGTACCACACACAGAAAACTCCTCTGGTATCATCAACCCTTCCTATGGCAACACCATCTCCAACACCACCTTCTCCTCTCTTCAGTGTAGATTTTAGCACAGAGGTGGGAAGTCAAAGAACCTCAATATTTTCCCTTCCTGTTTCTGTAAGATGCTATTTCATATTTCTAGTCAACATTTTCTACCTGCTATTTATTGGTCATAAAACTAAGTTAATCTTGTAGCAAAAGGAAAGTGATACCTAATAATGATGCAATTCAGTTTGGTATTAAGATGATGCTAAACATGACTGCAGAAAAAGGTCAAGAAGTGAAGTGATTCAATTCAGCCTCACTAAATGAAATGTAATTTTATTGAACTCACTTTGTGAACTTCCAGGTTTTTGTGTAGGGAACAGCAGTTTATTTTCCATTAAAAAGTACATTGCCTTTGAAACTCCAAATGGCTTTGACTTGATGAGTAGCCTGAATCAAACTTCAAGTGCTTATCAAGTCTCAGGGAATGGGACTTAATGGGACTTGCCCTTAAAAGTGGCAAAAGGCATTGGTAGGACATTGTGTACTTCTGTCATAAGTCCTGTAAAGAAGGGGAACTGAAGAAATAGCACTAGCGTGCTTTTGAAGAAAAAAAAAATCCCTTAAAATATTTTATTCTAGCTCTCTAAATTAGATGCATCCAAGAAACTAGTTTGAAAACCACTGTGCCAAGCACTCTTAGCTGTGGTTTGTCAGTGTTGTTGGTGATATTTGAGATGTTAAGAATGCTTATTCAGATCAGATATTGTAGGTACACCTGAAGTGCCTTATGCATGCATTCAAGGTGGATCAGGATTTAGTAATTTTCACCCAGGTTGAAAGGTTGTAAATTGTTTTTCAATTTTCCACTGGCTAATACATTAAAGGAAAATGCATGGCTTCCTCTCGGTTACGTTACTGTAGATATTTGCCTAAAGAACCCTGACACTAACATAGATTCCAGTCTCTTATCTTGGCAGGCCAAGCAGTTATTTGTATGGCAAAGTTTGCCCTCTGACAGCTTCCAGGGGCACTGGTTTAAAGTTTGACAAAGCAGCTTATGTTGTCCCCAAGTCTTGAATATGTCTGGAACTCCTTGATTGACTTTTGAGATGCATTTACTGCTAATTAATTGAATTATCTTCTCATTTTAAAACTGAATTCCCTGCTTTTATTATTTACTGCTTATTTATTCCCTTTTCTGTAGTTCTCAGAGAGTGTCAGTGATTTGAGTGGAACTAAATTTGAGGAAGACCATCTCTCTCACTATTCACCGTGGTCTTGTGGCACTATTGGCTCTTGTATAAATGCTATCGACTCAGAGCCCAAGGATGTGATTGCCAATTCCAATGCCGTGTTAATGGTAGGGGTTTTCTGCATGTTCTCTCATTAGTGTGATGATCCTTACATGCTGAAGTGTCTTCTGTTTGGTTAAACCAGCCTTTTTTTAAAAAAAAAAGGTGATAGCTTCCATTATTAGTATTTAAAAATAGTTCTGCTCATTTGAAGTTGGAATATCCTTTCCCAGTTTTGTAAATAGGCAACAATAATGAGGAAGTCAGCTGAAGAATGTGTATAACCTCAAATGAGTCCATGTATCTCCTGTCTCCTGAATACATAGGATTTGGACAGTGGGGATGTTAAAAGGAGAGTGCATTTATTTGAAACACAGAGGAGGGCAAAGGAGGAAGATCCTATAATCCCGTTCAGCGATGGACCCATCATCTCCAAGTGGGGTGCAATCTCCAGGTCATCCCGCACAGGTTATCACACAACAGACCCAATCCAGGCCACTGCTTCCCAAGGAAGTGCTACTAAGCCCATCAGTGTATCAGGTACAGGTTCAGGCTTTGTGTGACAAGAATTCATCATTTATTCACACCGTGAGCATTTCATCCTCTTTGTGCTTACTGCAGCTATGGAATGCAAAGAGCTGAAGAGCATGTATATCCCACTGAAGAGCAGAGAGGACAGTGAATGCTGTCTTAATTCTTTTGCAGATTATGTCCCTTATGTCAATGCTGTAGACTCAAGATGGAGTGCCTATGGCTCAGATTCTGCCTCCTCAGCACGTTATGCGGAACGGTACGGACTCCTGTGAGCTCTGTTCACAGCTTTTTCTGTAGCTTGTAGTTCTTCAAAGTGCTCAGTGTGCGTGTGGGGAGTCTGCAATGTCTATTAATAGACATTCTTAATTTTAAAGTAAAAGACATTTTACCTATCCAGCATAAAGCCTTGGAAAAAAAACTAGGTTAAAACTTGTGTAGTCTTTAATACTTAATGCAGGTAATAGTGCACAATTACTAGCAGTTCATCCCTTGAGAGACCTATCAAAGAACTGGAGTCGGGTTGTCATGTCAAAATCTTGAGTAGTTTCAGGGGGTTTTTCGCCACATCTTACCCAGGTGTAAAATAAGGGTGTTTGCTTCATACAATGCCTTGAAGTATTATGAGCCACAGTGAAGATGAAGAACACATTGTCTAAATCGCATCTAGTTTCTGTCCAAAACTCTTAACATTGATAGACTAATGAAGTTATGGGATGTTTGATTTAGAGAATTTGTTTTTAATTCCTAGTTTTGCCTTCTTTCTTTTAAAGGGACAGGTTCATAGTTACAGATTTGTCTGCTCACAGAAAGCATTCCAGCACTGGAGATCTACTGAGTATTGAATTACAGCAGGTAAGACCAGTTATTATACCATGAGGGTTTTTTAATTTAAAATAAGTTGTTTAATTGCTTTTAAATAAATGTTCATAGTGTAGCTGTCTTGACTGCATATGGTTTAGGTGTAATGTTTGGTAACTGAGCTGTTTCTTTCCATAGGCCAAAAGCAACTCCTTACTCCTTCAGAGAGAGGCAAATGCTCTTGCCATGCAGCAGAAGTGGAATTCTCTAGATGAAGGCAGTCGTCTTACCTTAAACCTTTTAAGCAAGGAAATTGATTTGAGGAATGGTGAGGTAAAGAAAGGGGTAATTGGGATTAAACAAACCTTAGAGGGTGTTTATGTATATACAGAAACACATGAATTTTAACTAAGAGTTGAAACTTCGTTTTAACACTCCCAAATATTTACAGCACATTCTGTGCAAGTTAAGTTGCTGTTGTTGCACTCAGTTATTTCCCTGAGATTAGGCAGGTGCACCTTTTATGCTGCTGCTCCAAACATGCATTTACAAAGTGGGAACAATGTAGCAATCATTTTCATGCATGAAACTAGTTTCTGTCTATTCGTATGTGTTATAAATCTAAACATTTGGTCGATGGACTCATTAATGTTCATTTTCTCTCTGTTTCAGTACTTTATGTGATTCAATTTCGCCTTGTATCCTACGTTGTCTACACCTGGAGTTCATTTTTGTCTAACTGGCTCTCTTGCATTGTAGAAATGTTGTGTGCTAGAAATGCATCTTCTGTTTTGCTTCAATACTCCAGTGTTGTGTGAAGCCAATGAAAAACCAACTTGATATTTAGAGAACATATTAATTCTTTTTTAGACTGATTATCCTGAAGACTGTGCGGACACAAAGCCAGACCGAGACATTGAATTGGAGCTGTCAGCCCTCGATACAGATGAACCTGATGGGCAAGGTGAACAGATAGAAGTGAGTACAAAAATCTGTGTGTCTAAAGAGGTCACGGGGTCTTTTCGTTTGTCTTTATAGATCAGTATGTTGATAGCAAAGCCTTTTGGTTTTAGTCCTAGTAATGACATCCAACATTTCCCTTATTTAGCACTTGGGGGTCTTGTACTTCTCACTCGGATAGCTGGCAGTTAATACTAGTGAAGTTAAAAACAGCTCACAGTTTATACTGCTCTTGTCATTCACAGCCATCTTTGAATAAGTGGCTTTTCCTGTAGCGAAATGTGGTAGACATTCCAACAGTATGACATAAAATTAAGGAGTTTGATGACCAGACTCCCGTTTCCATTAGCATAATGTAGTAGAACTTAATAGGAAAATGTAAAGTTGGTAGGGACACAGCTGATGGGCATTTCTCCTTTTCTCTTGTAGGAGATTCTGGACATACAGCTAGGGATTAGCTCCCAAGAGGATCAGCTGCTCAATGGGACAACCGTAGAGAATGGGCATCTGCTGAAGCAGCACCAGAAAGAATCCATGGAACAGAAGAGACAAAGTTTAGGTGAAGACCTTGTGATTCTGTGAGTGTTAGACAAAACAGCAGTGTCTGCCAGTGTTAGACAAACAGAAGCATCAGAATAGTGGAAGCATGATTGTGTAAGGATGAACTACGTACCTGCTCAGACTTGGATTAAACATCTGCATTGTTTGTACATGGTGGAGTGAGAAGAACCTGTTAAGAAATAGAATTAGGCCACAGATCTGAAAGTCCCATGCTGGTACCATTGTTCGTATGCATCGTTGTAATCGTACACACTGAAACGTGTCACAGCTGTTCAAAATACCTTTCACAGTCAGTAAGCAAAAAATGCAGAATATTTTTATAGTTAACAGAAATTAAGAAAAACTTCAAAAGGTTAAATGGCGGACTGTTTGCACAAATCTCCGTGGAGAGGTAGATTTTGAAATACACTATTTTAGGTTTATATGTTCTGTAGTCTTTAATGAGTAAAGCAGCCTTTGAAAATGAGGCAGACTACTTTAACATCTCAAGTATACCATTCCAGAGGAAGATGTTTAGCCTGTTGCTAAAAATGAGTATGTCAGTATTTATTTAATGCACACAATTCAGTTCCGGATACTTGTGCATGTCCTTGTTTAATATTTGTGTAACTTATTTTTCTCCTCAGGGAGGAGCAGAAAACAATCCTGCCCGTAACTTCTTGCTTCAGTCAGCCGATCACAACATCTGTTAGCAATGCAAGCTGCCTGCCCATCAGCACATCAGTCAGTGTTGGCAGCCTCATTTTGAAAACTGCTCACATTATGTCTGAGGATAAAAATGACTTTTTAAAGCCTGTTGCAAATGGCAGGATGGTTAACAGCTGAAAGGCATTCATCTTTCCAGCTTGTGACCACACCATGGAAGCATTTACACTAGCTTTTTATATATATAATATATATTATATAATGTATATTTTTTTTAAAAAAAATAATATTGGGGTCATGCATTTCCTGTGGACTCTTTGATACTTCAAGCCCCTCTCGCATTAGCATTCTGAAGAAAAAAAAAACTTACTTTAGTAGGGTAAGGCGTTCACTTTCCACAAATGAATGGAATTTGGACATTGTTTTACTTAAGCTTAAAGCAGCTTTTTATGAGTTTGTAGCAATCCGGTGCGGTATCTGAGCCATTCTTGTTGAAAATGGCTTCTGTAGAAAACTAACAACTCAGTTATTTAAACTAGCAGGATCCTACGATGATACATCTAGTGAAAGGAAGACTAACTTATTTGTCTCTATTTTGTTTCACAAGAGAAGAACTTTTGTCTTGTTGCAGCTGCTTTTTCTTTAGTTGTGGAACTTTGCATGGAGTCTTGTTTCCTGTTGGAAGACTGAGAGGTGGAGATTTGGACTTGAGGCTTTTACAGGGTTAACACACCATTAGCTTTGCACTGCTGTGTCATTTGCAGGTCTGTGGGGCAGTGCTTTGCTGCAGCTTTTGGTTTCCATTCCCCCAGTTGATGCTTTAGTACTGTAGATACATATACACAGGCTACTTGTCCAAGTAAAGTTACCAGAAGTAAATCAAGTGCCTAAGTCCTCCAGCTAACGTACTAGGTATTGATTTCCCCAAGCTATACATTAAACAATTTTCAACAATTTTGAGAGGTTATGCACTAATGTAACAGCAATTTTTGGGATTTTTTTTTCTTTTTTTTTTCATTTTTTCATTAATAGTTCTCAGCTTGGAGATTATAGGATCCAGATGACTTGGCAAAAAGTATCAGGTGCTCTTGGCTTTCCTTTGAAAACCCTGTATCTAGTGTTTGCACTGACTAACAAGATGGTATTGCTGTTTTTTGTACTGTTTTGTTTTAATTTAAACTAAATATATTGGGAATTTAAGGTGGTTGTAATTACCTTTGTTAAATGTTGCTAATCATAATCTTGTATTCAGGTTTAATTTTTGTTTATTCAGTGGCAACTTATTTTCAAAGACCTTGAAAATACAATGAGATAGCATTATCTGACCTTCAGAGTGCTGAAAACTGTATGAATTTATGCCCTGTTAAGAGGTGACTGAGAATCATGTTAGACATGTCAACTGAAAATTGGTTTTCATAAATACACATGAACTAGAGCCCTGGGCATATTTTTTTGAGAAGCTTAAAAATCCACTTTTTTTCCTTTTAAGAAAGCAGGACTCTCCCTCCTGATGATTACTATCTTCTTGTTTGTCCTCTTACTTTTCTTTGTGACAAGTTTTACATTTTTTTATGTTTTTATTAACTTCTGTGAAGTTGTTTACTCTGAAAATTGTACTGGAATATTTTAAGCCAAGCTGATCTTTCACCAGGTGTACTGCATGTAAGGGCTTTTCCTGCTAGCAAAATGCTTAAAGAGGATCATGTTACTGGTCGTCTGAGTTGTTATTTTACAAAATCACAGCTATGTGGTCGGGTAAGATTTTGATAACTGTTTTGTGCACGCTTCTGGGGGGTGGGGGTTGGCATTTCCCTGAGGGTTACTGATTAGACTAAGTAAATATTGGTGTTTGATATCTCTCCTAACGAACCTGTCCATGAAATAATTATGTTGTAAATATACCTGCAAATCCAAGGGTTAGTTTTGATATTCTGGTGTCAGTATGGAAGATCTTACACATCTATTTAATACTCCAATGTCAAGGAATGTATGTAGAAAAACAGTCCAGTAGTCTTTTCTTAGTTCCTTTGGCTGTTGCTGTACCTTCTCCAGCCAGTGCCACCTCACTC